>NC_133819.1:74934820-75246357 GCF_047830755.1 Zonotrichia albicollis
TTAATTCTCTTGTTGCATGTGGCTTTTTTCCCTTTTATTTTTTTGATTTCACTGTTAAGCCTTCTTTGTACCTCCACTTCATCTCTCTTTAATTTTTATGTTTTAATCAGGATAACTTTAGTCTTAGAGAGAAAAAAAAAAAAAATTAGGAACTAAGATGTATTTGTCTGGCTTCTTTATTTTGTCTCTGAAAATTCCCTTCTAGTGAAATACCATATTCTGGTTGAACTGTATTCTGGTTTTAGAGTATCTCCATATCTGGCTTTCCATGCATAATTCATAACCATTTCGTTATTATTTTTGTTATTGTAAACTTTTCAAAGTTGTCTCCTCTTCCTGAACTCTGAATTGTTGTAAACAGATGGCACTAGGCATAAAACAGATTATTTTTTCTTCAACTTTCAAAAGCTATGAAATGTATTTGAAAAGATTTGATATATAACTTGAGTTCAGGATTTTATTTAGAGTAGGTACTTTTATGTCCAATATGTATGTGACCTGATCTATGTAAAAAATTGAATTGACAGGCACAGGAGATTTGTATTTTATGTTTCCATCAAATTACACTGTACATACAATCACAGCAATCACTAGAAATATTTCATATTGCAGCTCACATTTTTGAATGATGACTAAGTATCTAGGTATCACCTTTCCATCCAAAATCTCTTTCCAGGAATTTTGGAAAACTAACACAACTTTTTAACTTCTTTCTTTATGAATGCTTACAATTAAATTTAAGAATTCTTTTTAAGGAGACCTGAAAGTATCACTCTTTCCTCTAGACTGTCCTTATAAAACTGAAACTGTTCAGCTAAATCAAGGCACAAAAACTCTCCAGCTAACAAGATGAAATGAAACTTTTAAGTCTCTCTCGGTGCCAAGTAAAAATTCTACAATCTTCAAAATGGCAATGTTTCACAATAATTACCTGTTGATAGAAAGTAAATTCGCAGTATAGTCAATCATTCATTCATTCAGTCATTCATTCATTCATTCATCCTTGTCATCTCACTACAGGACAACAATAGTCCCATTTTTTGTGGTTTTCCCATGGCTACTTGCAAAATTGTCTATAAGAGCTTTCATTTCATATGAAAGAAGATTTCTAAGTTAACCTCATCCAAATATTACCCCAAATGAAATTTAGAGTTCAGGTAGAACTTCCACATACAAAAGAACAATCCTCAAGAAATATTGGTGCCAGTTTCTGTTTTTCATGGTGAATTTTAACTGAATGCATTATTTAGTACATATGTAACTCAGTGAAGAAAATGCAGACTTTTTATCTACAACAGCTATGGGCTTTACAAAGTATAATTTTTTAATGATGTGTGCAGCTCCAAGGTGGAAAGAAGCACAAAATGAACTGCTCTTCATACTTACTTTTAAAAATCTCTTTAAATTGTCTTTGATGACTAATAAAAGTCAGCATATCCAATGCTTTTCTAACCTTAGTTCTATAGAAAGTTGGGAAGAACATTTGCTTGTTTTCAGCAAATGCATTCTCTTACCTAAATACTACATACCTGATAATAATCCCAAAACACGGGTTGGAGTACTACCATTTGCATTAAAGCAGTTCACTGTTTCTAGCTACCTGCCAGAACTGATTATATTTCAAAAGCCTTGCATAAAATATAATCACTTATCACAAAGTTTTAGGAGACTCTGTTGATGAAAATCTGATCATTTAAGATGAACAGGGTCTGGCTGGTATGGATTCAAATTTCTACATACCAGTCCACATAGTGCCATGCTTTGGACCTGTGACTACACCACCCTCAATAATACACCAGTGCTTCAGACATTGCTGAGAAGCGCTTGCACATTGTCAAAGCTTTTTCTGTTTCCCACTCTGTCCACTCAGAGAGGAGGCTGAGGCTGAGCTGAGCTTGGGAGGGGACACAGACAGACCAATTTACCCAGACTGACACACATCATATTCCTTGATCAGCAATAAAATATCAAGGAAAAGAGGAAGGAGAGATGGTGGTTATGATTTTTGTCTCCCCAAACTAGCTTTATGAGTGGCAAGACCCTGCCTCCCAGATGGTGGCTGGGCATTTGCTAGCTGATGGAAAGTATTGAGTGAATTCCTGCTTTGCTTCGCTTAGCGTGTACAGATTTTACTTCATCTATAAATTGTCTTTTCCTTGATACATAGGCCTTCTTGCCGTCCTTATGCATTCTGCCTATCCCACAAAAGAGAGGAAGGAGTGAAAAAGCCATGAAGGTTTAGCTGCTGGCTGTAGTAAACATATTACAAGGCAAATATAATAAACTTTAAACAAAATTCAAATAAAATAAACTTTAAACAAAATTCACTTCACAAACTTACAAAATTGCCTATTATCTTGTCCAGATATATTTGCACAGATACTAATGTACGTCAATTCCAGAAGTCTTTGTGGGGAGAGAGCCTTGCTCTAACTTAGAGGGGCCAGTGGACTTTCCACAAAATGCCTGTGGGCCCCATAGAAAGTCAGGAGCAATCTGGAAGCACTGAACAGGTAACCTACAGAGATATTCCCTCACATGCTCCAAAACTTGTCTTTATCCAAGTTCCACCATCGTGCTACTCACTAGGGACTGTGGACCTGATGCAGCCCTTCATTTCTCGGAGCTGTAAATCTTTTTTTTTTTTTTTTTTTTTTGCCTGGAAGAATTCTTTTGGAAAAAGGGTGAAACAAATTCAGTGTAAATAATTCATGCTGTGTGAGAAAGCAACACTGAAGCTATGTGACAATGGGAGGAGTGAACTGGGTTAAAGCAGCATGCCTCAACAAATGATGGACAGCAAAAAAAAAAAACCTGGGACATAAGAAATACTCATCTAATCTGAAAATTTTTCACTTGACCGTGTTTCTCAACTGTGAGATTTACTTCCTGTGAGCATTTGGATACTAGAAGCTGACTGACATGAATAAGCAGATAGATCAGTGAGTTTTAAACTTAAACACCTAAGGAGTTATCCAAAGTAAGTTTTGAGTTACATATTCACTCAGAAATTACAGCAAGTTATATCCTGGCCTGTTAAATCAGTCAATCAGACTCAGGCAACCGGAACAAAATAGATAAAATCTGTAGCTAAAAAAGCACTTAATGACTTTCAAATATCCCAACCAAATTTCAGCAGCTATATACAAAGAAAGCACACAGAGATAGATGTGCATCCATGCAAGAAATGTAGAACTCTTGATCATGTACAAAGGCTGCATTTGTTGAAGAGCTACCTGAAATATCTGCACGATTGATAATTATCCTTTGTCAGAGGCTGATGCATGCAGTATGGTACATTCCCCTTCATACTACAGAACCTAATGACACAAATTTAATTTATCAGATGTTATGGCCACATCTCTAAGGTATTAATTAACTGAGTACCAACAGCTTGTACAGTTATATAATCCTTCAGAAATACATAATTCTTTCTCTCAAAACTTGGAAGCTGTTCAAAAATGGTTAAATAAACAATCACTCAGCTGTCAAATTACATGAGTACTATCCTTCTATTCAACACCGTATGCAAAACCTGTACTATATACATAAAAGCACTAAAATAAATATAAAATGTCTTGAATCTTGGGAGGATCTGGCTATTCCTTACCTTGCATGCCTTAGGATGTACCAGAACTGCTTCTTATTTTATGAAATGTGTCATCTTAAATTGCATAATTTTGTCTTTTATACAGAGTTTCAATGCAACCATTTTACTGTATCTCATTATCTTTTAGTTTTTTCACTTCACTACATCAAATGCTTTTCAGTTTTCCTGACATTATAGAATATCGTCCACAGGAATGTAAGTATTTGTTATTGAGCTGTAAATGGTGACAGGAACTTGAGTCATAGCTGTAACCATGAGTGACCCGGTGCAGAATTTAGCAGAGTGATTCCAGGGTTGTGATCCAGCACACTCCAGGAGCTGGGACTTTCTGCTGCCCAGCTGCCAGACCAATCCATGCAGCTGATGCTTTCCATGTTGTGTGATCCTACTGGGACAAAGGCTGTGTGTGGATCATGGCCAGACACTGTGTAGTGCAGACAGCTGCACAGGGGGCTGCCTTTCCATATAACGTCTCCAGAATCTACATGAAACCTAACAGGTCTTTGTCATCCCCTCCAGGTATCAAGGCTGACACTCACGAAGGAAAACTCATATTCCTTCCAACTGTGCCATATCCAAGTCTGTCGGCATTTCTCTATGTTGAACTACAACAGCCCTCTTGTGCAAATTTCTGGACTCCAAGCAGCAAAGTAAGAAACCTGTGCGTTAGCAGTGAAACAGGAACATAAAAAAATCCAGGTAGTTAAACCATAGAAGAAATCAGAAGTGCTTGAGGTGTCAGATACCACAGAGTAATATCAAATCTCAGATCTCCCTGAATGGCAAACAATGAACAAATGTCTTGTGAGCTTATGTGCGGGTGAAATAATGGCAATAAACATGAGGAACAGACATTTTATACAAGCACTGCTTTATAAGCCTTCCTGGGTTTTTTTTCTCATATCCTTATTCCTGATGAAGATGATTCAAAATTCAAAAGAGAAAGGGTAATCAGTATGTGGTGGTTTGACCAGGAAGAAGTGGGAATTCTGGGATGCTGTGGTCAAACCAATGGATGTTCGAGAGTTTGATACTGGCACCTGGTGTAGCCAGTGGGGTTTGGACACACCTCCGAGAATACACAGGGGTTAAAAAGCAGAGCTCTGCCCCTGGCAGGCTCTCTTGGGACGTCAAGGCGAAGAGGTCAGATCTCCCCCCCGTCCAGCCGCTGCTGCTGGGCGGGGGAGGGGCAGCCACGTGGTAGGCCCTGGGCCTGGACAGAGATGGGAGGTGAGGAGGCCCTCGAGGATGGAAGGGTGGAAGATCCCAGGGAGTCAGCCCTCGGGCAGCCATCCCCCCCCGCCCCAGGAGGGAGAGAGAGAGCCGGCGACACCAAATGTGATAGCAGCTGGCCCAGGAGGAGAAGGGGAGGGAAGAGTGCCCGGCCGGAGCGGCAGCGTGTGTGGGAGTGCCGCAGCTCCGGGACAGAGACTGAAAGTTTTAACCCCTTTCTTTCATGACTGGGGCCTTGCAAAAATGCTAATCCTCCTCGAAACTGAATAAGAAGGGAGATAAGAGATGAGATGAGACAAGGACCTGGCCCGAAGAACATGGAGATGATTGAATGGGGAGAGATGATTTGGAGTGGCCTTTTGGCTGGACTTTTCTTGTGGCCATGGACTCTGTTCCTGTGACACAGAGACTGCACTTAGGGGGAAGCAGTGGCTCAGAACCAGGAGGGTTCATCGTGAGGACCCCCCGGCCCCAGGGGGTTGGAAAAATATGGGGGGGACAGATGTCCCAAAGCAGAGACTGTGCCTTTTTGGAGTGAGACAAGGCATCCTTGAAAGACAACCCTAAAAGCAGCTCTGGCCATGCACAGTGGTGAGAGCACTGGGCATGGAAGGAAGATGTCACAAGCGGCAAAAGGACTTTTTTCCGGGCGGTGCCGAAGTGACAGGGAAGCACACGAGGTTTCAGTGTGTTTCCAGGGGAAGCCTATGGAACAAGAAGGACTCCTTTCCTCTTCATGAACTGAAGTTTGAGTATACTAAAGTGTGGTGCCAGGCTGGGCAGTTGGTGATTTGGGAGAATGTATCGGATTGAGAAAGTCAGGTAGTGGGGAGGAGGAAAGTTGTTTTTTTGTAAGGTTTTCAATTTTTTTCTTTTCCTTATAGTTTTTCCCTATTTTCCTGTAGTTTAGGTAATAAAGTGTTCTTTATGTTTAAGCTGAAGCCTGTTTTGCTTATTCCTGGTCACATCTCACAGCAGACACCAGGGTGAGGGCATTTTCATGGGGGCACTGGCTCTGTGCCAGGCTCAAACCATGACACAGTACTAACTTCAAATTAGACTTATTATTTATTTGCATTCAATACAAGTGCATAAATTATACTCCCAGACTGTGATCAAAACTACACTGAGTCTGTGCATACCTTCTGTACAAAGACAAAACAGACAAAACCCTAGCAAAGCAGCATATGCTACCCTTGTGCAGTATGTCAGAACATGTGGGGGAATGAGGGGAGCTCAGGATACTGGAATTATGTCAACTGTCTCCTCAGAGGACAGATCTAAAAGTTCAGCGTGTGAATCTTGATGCCAGCTGCTCCTGTACTCACTGCAAGTGACTTCGCTTTCAAAAAAAAATTTTGTTTTGGTGTAAGTACATTGACTGCAGTGGAAATACAGCTAAATACCATAAAGATGAGAATCTGTCTCTGTATTTGAAATAGCAAAATTCAGTAGGTCTAATAATGTAGCACTGACTCTTCTGAAAAGGTCATGGGCATTTAATGTATATGCAAAACACATTGTACTACATTAGTTATCTAATTGTAGGAAAAGGTAATTTCCTGCATGATAATTCACAAACTCATAAAAAGAGTGCATAATATATATCCATGTACTTTTGCTATGCCTTGCAACATTTACATTTAAATATTTTTAATTATTTTATATACTGTGTCTTATTGAGACAGAATGGGTAACTTGAATATACAGGCAGTCATAAGTCAGCAGTGAATATGAGTGACATGGAACAGCCTTTAGCCTTCTGACTTACTCTTGAGCTGAACAGACATTATTTTGTTATGATTACCAATTCAGAACATATTCATAACTAGCAGATGTTTTCCTCTTGGTTGCTTGGAAATTAGGGATGTTGCTGCAGCTGAATTTTGCACCTGGACAGCAAATGACCAAACCAATTCTGTAAAACCTTTGACTTACAAAATTGTCCCTTAGTGCAAATGATTGTTTTGAAACTAACTCTAGATCTATGTGTCAAAGATAATTAATTAATCACAAATCATTGATAAATTTAATCAGATAGTGTTTAATTTCCAAGCACTGTGTACATATATAAAGAACACAGAAGAAAACAGGATGTCATTCTCCACTGCTGCTGATAATTTTAAAAACCTCAATCATGTTTTCAGTTCTAGGTACATTGTCAATTTTTTCTCTTCAACAATAAAACAAAATAAGTGTGCATCCATGATGAAAAAATAATATGTCACTGTCTAGCCAAAGTTATTTCTTGCTACATACCTTCAAAGATAGCAAGGAAGCCAAACATCTCTTGATTTTTTCATGTTTTAACCACGACACAGCTATTGTGAAAATGCAACAGCAAACTGCTTGGGAGGCACGTCCCTTAGAAAATGAAACAAAAAAAGTTGAGGTGAACTATTTGCAAAAATAATTTTAAAGGCATCAACTTGTTATACTAACCAGCATCTATAATAACATAGCAAAGTGGAAGCAAGGATTTGTATCTGCCAATCTGACAGCAGACATGTACAAGCTAAGTCATTCTATTTGATAATAAAGAGAAAAAAAAAAGCTACATTTTCTGATAAGAATCACTACAATCACTGATTTCTGTGCTGCACTAAAATACCAGGCTGCCAGATAGTAGGACCTTCAAACAGTGCTCTGAGCTATATTGCTGCTATATTAATGAAACTTTTTGAGGTCTCAGAACAAAATTCTGCCTCTTTACTCTCTCTCTCTCTCTCTCTATTCTAAGATCTAAACAAGCAGTTTCTCTCTTTTTTTTTTTTTTTTTTTTTATTCAAAGGGTTGATGGTAAGAGAATTACTCCCTAGTATTTCGAAAACAAAAGGTCAGAATGTATAATTTAAGATCTAATAAGGTTTGATGGAATTGAGACCTTTGGAAAGTAGTTTAATGCATGCATACTTAAGGTATATTCAACATATATATTTCAAATATGGGTTAGTTCCTTTCTATCAAATAAAAAAAATTAATAATGGAGAAAGCTTGAAAGAACATATTTTTGGTTTTTTTTCTTTATAAAATAGCACAGAGCACAATTAAAGAAAAGGTGACAGCTCAATAGTCAGTACTGAGGCAACTAAACACATCCTGCCACATACCATCACTTTAAGATAATTCTTTTATTATGCTTGCTTAAAAAACACATCACTAACTCTCTGCGTCCAATCACTGCAAACTGATTTGTTATTCATTGAAACATCCATCAAGGATCAAAATAGATTCATTTTCTATTCATGATGCTCCGATATGCTCTTCTGCAGGTCTTGCACTGTATTTCAGATTCAAATGACGGGTTGTACAGTGGGAAGTAGCATTATATATTAACACTTTGAAAGCCACCTTGTAACCTAGTCCAGAAACACAAACAAGGGTATGTTTTATATATTAGGTTAAACTCATGGTTTTCTGTGGCCTTTTTTTGATCATTTTAGCCTAGGATTCTGGGTGGTTTCTGAAGTCCTGAATCATCCACTTTGGTATTTAACATTTACCCAGACATACCATTTTTTTCCTCACAGAAATTAGTAATACATATTTGTAAGATGTAAATGTCATAACAACAATCTTACATGCTACATTTAACTTTGTGGAAAAGATAGCATGCTTTGGAAAAATTGGGGGAATTTTGTTAAAAGAGATATCACGAAATTGTGTAAAGAGTTGGAAACAGATTTTTAGAGAAATGGAATTGTAACCTGGGACTGTATTTTCAGCATAACTAATAATTATTTTAAAATAAAAGGAGGTATGAGGAAGCAAGGACAATAAAACAAGTAATAGAATACACAAATTGCTTTTGTGCTTTCTGCCTGAGGTTTTCTATTCTGCAGCAGGGCATAAAGATCAATCACTTTCTTATACTATGCCATATAGACAGGGATAATTTTCATCTTCTCCACACAAAGAGGATAGTAATCTGTGTTCCCAGTTTTCCAGACCTATATATGGACCATCCCTGTTGAACATGGCAGCAAACCACCACTTTGGACATGCACCTCTGCTCTCTTCCAAAGGTGGCATGAAGACAGAACAAACTGCTGCACAAGCATCCCAGCTCTTATACATCACATTCTGAGGTGTCTCAGTTTTATCACACATTTCACTCTGAGACCAAGGGCTTAGCACAGTATTCTAAATTCTACCTCAAAGACCAGGTTGTTCAAATTATATCCCATGGAACTTAAACACCCATAAATGTGCTTCTTTCCTAACACACCACAAGAACAAAACAGGTGTACAAAGCCACTTATCAGAATGGCAGAATTCCTAGTTCATTTGATACTGCAGTAAATCCCTGCAAAAGTCATAGAATAAACACATTCCAGAAAGCCTGATATCCCTGGTATGATCTTAAAAAGCAAGATATAAGCTTTTTAGTTTTTAGTTTTTCCTAACAGTTTTTATAAGAAAACACTGGTGGAAAGTTTAAAGAATAAGTACCTTGTAACAGTTTTAGACCTTTTTAAAAAGTAAATCTCTAGTAGTCCATTTGCATAAGAATTCTTATACTAAATAATAGAGAAAATATCACATTCATATTTAATATACCGCAAATTTGATATGTCACTATTTTATCAGTAGTTTACCGCTGAATTGCATATCTGAATCTTTCTTGTCCTTTGTATGATGCCAAGTTTTCCTTGACAATTTAACAGCTTAAGTGACAGGAACTTAAAATTTAAAAAATATATATCTACACAGGCACTGGAATTTTAACTTCTTTGAATTTGAATAAAATGAGATATTAAATCTTCACATGAAATATTTATTCATATTAGAAACAGACAAAAAAGCATAGCTCATGCATAACTCAGAACAAAGCAACCATATTATGCAAAGAAAAAAGGAAAGGTTATGTCTTGACTTTCCTCGCATTTTATAGTGGATTATTATTCCTAAACCAGAAAGGACAAACAAAATAAAATAAATATTAAATCTGTGTCCTAAGGTGTTCTGACTTTTGTTTATATTTCACCATAATATGTTTTTGAACACCTCTTATTCAAGAATAATTGTGATGCTATATAAATTTTAAAATAAAGTTGAAATAAGTTTTGTTTTATAGATGGAGTGGAGAACTTGATGTAGTAGAGAAAATACTGCCTACCCTTTAGAGGAATGAAAAATAATTGACCACACTTAACTTTATTCTGAGCAATTCTTATTGAACTATTGGCAAGACCCACCAAGCTGCCAGGTTGTCCATATGAGGAACTAGTATTTTAAACTTAAAATTAAAAACAAAGAGTTAAAATACAAAGCAAGAAGCTTTTTGTCTTTGCGAATACTTTTAGGCCTGAATTCAGGAAACAAACTTTATGATGCCAAAGCACATCAGCCCACACACACACAAGGTGTGCAGTGCTTTGGTGCCCAGCAGTGCTGTCCAGGAGACCACCACATTCTTATGAAAATGCTGGTATTCAAGATAATTCAAAGACACAGATTGCTGCAACATTATGGCTGTACTGCTTTTAACACCCAAGATACTCATTTTAAAGCTGAATGAAGCTTGAGTGTAATATCCTAAAATGAACTTTAATGTTTCACATGATTTGATAAATTCGGAACATTTACTCAGGTTTTGACCAGTTTTTGTTGATGACATGCACACCACAACTGCTTTTGCAAAATTCCTCCAGCAGAAGCCCCAGCTGCAACATTCCTTACTGAAGCTGTACACAGCTACCTGACTAACCTATTTTGCTGCTTCTCCTTGCGCTCACACTGAAATTTCTTTTTGCCTTTTCCTTGCCCATCCTGTCAAAACATATTACCATTAATTGTTTTGCCAAACATAAATTTAAAGGAACAGAAGTGAGTTTGCAAATATCTGAAAGACCTGAAAGTTTGTTCACATCACTGGTATAAACCGATGATGTGAAAATAATTTCATCTTTGCAGTGGATGCAATTAACTAATTGGTTTGAGTTACCCAACAAAATTCATCTAATGAAAAGACTAATAAGTTTCTTTGACCATTTATGTATTTTGGCCATGTTTGTCCTGATGGTTCAGTCCACTGGGATTTTGAAGTATTTTCTTTGGTTCTTGAATAGGACATCGAATAAACAGTGAAAAATTAATGTTGATTTATTTAAAAAAATCCTGCATGTGTTATTATGAAATTCTGGTAAAAAAGATGCTTTTTTGAATAAAAATATGATGAATCC
Organism: Zonotrichia albicollis; assembly: GCF_047830755.1. Lineage (NCBI taxonomy): Eukaryota > Metazoa > Chordata > Aves > Passeriformes > Passerellidae > Zonotrichia > Zonotrichia albicollis. The sequence goes on from NC_133819.1 coordinate 74,945,849, forward strand.
ATTTCTACTCAATTAAACCAAAACTCAAAAAATATATCTTAAGTGATAAAAAATTGTATTGCTACAGGTTTTTTAACTAAAATACTGATTTTTCTAACTATCACCTCCAACACTACAAAACCATTTTGCATTTTTACAGTTGCTGGTATCTAAGAAAAGAAATTCTACACCATGTAAGAGCTAACAGAAGTTAAAACTATATTGGTAGAACAGCAAGTAACAGATGTCTTAAGATTTATTTTAGTGTAAGAACTCCAAAACAAATTGGAAACATTATGAGACAACTTGATAATAAATTCACTTCAAACTCAAGTATTCAGTAGTTGAATACAGTTGGAGCTGTATCAACTAATGGTTTGTCCCCTTAATACCTTTTCTTTAAAAAAAGAAAAAAATGCTCTATATAGCAGCCATATGAATGTTACCAAGTCTGAAACAGATGTTTGTAATGCTGACAGTGCAATGTGTAAATATCTGTTTGTTTATTTATATATATATATACATACACACAGAATTTTTAAACTAAATGTTAGAGAAATTTTGCACCAGTAAGCTATATTCACATAAACTCCAGAAATGTACTACTCTGAGTAAGAAGTTAAAGAATTTACAGAATATTCTGAGTTGGAAAAGACACATGTGGATGAAGTCCAACTCCCAAGTGAATGGCCCATACAGGGATTAAACTCACAAACTTGGCATTATTAACACCACGCTCTGACCATCTGAGCTAATCTCAGAGTTGATATCAATAGAAATTAGTTTTTCTAAGAGAAAACTGAATTATTCCAGAATGACCAAAACAGGCAATCCTCAGTCATGGGCAAGCAACACATCTAATGCACTCCTAAGTCTTACTTGATCCTTCTTTTTTTTTTTTTTTAACTTTGCTATAAAGCAGATAAACTCAGGGAAACTTCAGGGGCCTCATGCCTAAACATGAGGCCTTAATGACCATCTCATTTAAGGAGTGGTTATGCTTATGCAAAGAAATTTTATATTTTCTGACTCTACCACCAGTGAGAAGGAAGATACCAGTAGGTAAGAGAGAAAGAGAAAGGAATAAAAGGATGACACAGCTCCCTCGTCCCCTGAGGCAGGCTGGAAGCTTCAAGGTACTGTGCCTTTAGCTATCCAAGGCTGAACCTCAGCAGGGGCTCCTCTGCACCCAGCCTAGCTGCAGCAAGACTCTTGACCAGGCCAGGATGAAATAAACCCATGGAAAAGAAAGTTCTTAATTTTTAGTCTCCCCAGCCAACACTGCTGCACTCTAAAAAGATATGACAATGCTACGGATAAGGATATTTTTCCATCTATTCCCATTCCTCCTTCAGGTATCAAATAGGGGAAATCACAGTTAATGGATGACAGTTAATATGCTGGGATTCCACACCACATAATCACAAGTTATAATTATTTTATCCAATAATATTAAGGACTCAAACACAAGCCATTAGAATTAAATATAAAAAAAATGTGTACTCTAGAATGAAGGCTTTGCACTGATAAGATTTCCCTACCATTGAGCAGGGTAAAGAAGCTATACCCTCCTTTAAGTAATCATATACTAAAATTAAAAATAAGCATAAAATGCTTCTTGAATGACTTCTAAAAACTCCTGAAATGCAGGAGAAAGATGCAAAGTTCATGCTAGAGGACTACTAGGATGTGGAAAGACCAAAAGAAAGGGAGTAGTTCCTTTCTAGGAAGAGGTACCTGAGAGATAAAATACAATTCTTACTTCAACTCTTGAGGCACCATCTGCCTCTGCATCCAGTCTATCTTTTTTTGTGGTTGTTGTTTAAAAATTGAGGAGTCCAAGCTTTTCTATTATTTCCCTTTTTCACACATACTCTATCTTACTCAATTTCTATATTTTCAAATCACTTTGATATTTAAAATTAAAAACCTAAACACAGAACAGGAGTACATTATATCTGCTGTATTAGAGTAAAAGACGTTTCCCTTTTGCAAGCATCATTAAGTCTCCATGCCTTCATACTTTGTTCATCCATCTACAAAATAATTTGCCTACAATATCACTGGAAAAATACATATTATGAAAGACTGATCAAAATGTTACCTCTGCTTGCTGAAGAATCTTCTGTCATTAGGAAACTGTCCTAGTGCTGTCACTTAAGTAGCCCAAGAAGTTATAAATGCTCAGAACATTATAACCAATGGATCTGTGACTAAGCTGACTTGTTACTGAAATCATCTTTTTCCAGTGAAGTGGGTCTTTGCTGGAACCCCACACTTATCAGTATCAACGTATCTGTGAAATTTCTGTCTGTTGGGCAAAAAGACCTTAAAGAAAACTTCCTGGTATGCTTACACTTTCTACAATGCTTCTCTGTTTTATCCCAATCTCTGATGTCTTTAAAGATGGCCAAAGGGAATAGAAAAAATAATTATAGACTAGGGAGAAAGAGCAAAAGTTGCAAAGAGCAAGTAGTGAGGAGCACAGTGGTATGAGCTGGAGGGAAGAAAGCCTGCCTAGTGAGAGACAAAAAGACCAAAACTGATAATGGAAATATAGAGTCCATAACGTCACCGAGAAAATCCCACACGTGGCTGGAGAAGCTTAATTTCTTTGTTCAGATTATTCCTTGGGGCCAAGAGAAGGAGAGTGCGACAAAATACACAGCCAACTGTTATCTCCATCCTTTTCAATATCCAGTCACATAAAACCTCTGACCTCTGGCTTCAAGCAATCTTTCCGACTGACTTCAAAGTTGTGTCTGATATTTCCTAGTTTCTCCTTTCGACCAACAGCGCTGAATTCTCCTGCTTTGACCAAAAAAACACGTCATTGAAGACTTAAGTTCAAAATACCAGTGCTTTATGTCTCAGACATTCCAGCTTCACTCTCAGCTGGATTACTTTCTCCATGCTGTACAGCATTCTTAAATCCTACTAACTGAAGAGTCCTCAAGGACTCTGTAGGACAGAGATAACCCAATGTGTAGTGACACAAACCTGATATGCCCAATGTATGGATCAGTAACAAGAGCAGTTATTCTTACAGCAGAACACTGCCTGATAAATATAAGTAGCTAGCAGAATGCCATGCACTATTAGAGAACACACATACAATTGTTGGCAATGAAGCTTCAAAGTTGGAAATATTTTAACTTTTTTCACTTTACAACTGAAAGGATATTGTAAGCTCCCACAAATCACTGCTGCTGTACAGAGCGAGAATTTCAAAATTAGAACATTTCCACTGCAGTGTAAATAACTGAAGATGCCATTACCTCTTTGCAGAACTGGTGTTTGTATTTCTGAAGCTGTCAACCTGTGTAATGGCAAGTTATTACATACACTGAATTTTTATTTGCTAATGCTCTATCCAGATACTTAAAACACTTAAATATTCCTATTAAAATCCCTTTCTTCATCTTGTCTAAAACTTCATAAACAGCTATTGGCTCTATTCACACTACTGAAACTAAGAGCAAAACCATCATAAGATCACTGAGTTTGAACAGATGTCTCAGGCTCCTAAGCAAAGTCCCTTGCTATGGGACATGCTGCGTGATTTAAATCCCTTTCACAATGTAAGACACCTCCAAATAAAGGCAAAAAAGCCAAAACCAAATCATAGCAGCTTCCTTCATAACAATTTTTTTTGGAAGAATATTCCAGAATTTGTTTACTCAAAAAAATAGGAATCTTCCAGTTTATGAGTTATATTTATTCCGAGTAAATCAATGCCCATTTGTTTCTGTCAGCACGGCTCTTTAGACAGCTAGTTCTTTTTTTCACAGTATTTATACCTGATAGATTTGCAAATTTCCCTCACAACTCTTCTTAGCCTTTGGTTTGCTAGAATAAACAAATCAAACCTTTTTAGTTGAAGGGGGTTTGCTGGCTCACCATTTTCTTGACAGCGTTCTGCACTTGCAGCTGCTTGAGCTCTAGTTTATCTTTCCTCTTTGTTCCTGAAATAATGTTTCACAATTTGTTTCATCGAAATCTTAATAGCACCAATTGTCTCTTTTCCTTTATTTTTCTTTTCTTTCCTTTTTTTTTTTATTTTTATGTAACATAGTTCTAATTGCATTGTGCCCTTTTTGCAAATGCATCACAATAGCAGTTTATAGCTGCACCAGCATTCTAAGATTTACCCTTAGCCACTTATTTCCACATTAGGAACTCTCAATGGAAAAAGCCTAAATGACAGCAGGAATAAGAGCAATGAAAGCAAAAAATTAGTGACACACAATCTAATAGCAAACATTCTCTCTGTAATATATTAGTCTGCTTTTGTGTCCTCCAACTTATTTTTGTCGGCAGATTATGCTGAAAATGTTTCTCTGTTATTAATGTAAGGGTCATTAATGAAAACATTTAAGAAAATTACTCCCAATGCTAACCTTTGAGAAACAATAATGATTTGCCTTTGCTTGATATTTCTTCTTTCAGCATGAATAGTTGCATTAGCCAATACTTTATCCTCCTTTTTAATAACCTACATTGCTTTCTGTAACTTCTGATTTAAGACATAATCATGTAAAATTTCCTACTGAGGGCTACATAAAGGAGGTCTGTCTTATTTTCACCAGGGGAAAACCTCCACACTATGGTATATCACATTAACCTTCAAACCTTTTCTTTTTCTCCTTCTGTTCAAAGTATCATGATTGCAGCAGTGGCACTCAAGCTTTTTCAAAAAGAAAACCTTAACTGAAAAGCAAAAAGGATGAGATCCAAACCAGCAGTGGAAGGAAAGAGCAAGGACTAAGGACAGAAGAAGAATTAATGACAGTGTTAACTCAGCTGTTAACATTCTGCTGGAACATATGAGGTGCCTTTTCTTCAACCAGCAGAAACACATGCCTTGACATCCTTTCTCTTGTGATCAGAATATTATCAGCAGAAAATTACTGGGGCTGATAAACACCTGGGTCTCATTCCTGTAAGGGAAAAAAAAAATAAAAATCACAATCAAGATATACATTTGGAGCCGGCTGCTTTACCACTGCATAGTAAGAGAAGAATCCAACGCCCACAATCTTGGTTAGCTTTGGGAAGGAAAGGTAGGGGAATTGCATTTAGAGGGTGCTCCAACATCCCTTTAGTCTGGACATTGAAGGACATCAGCACTGAGGATTACATCATGCAGAGTTCATGCTCCATAACTGGGAATTAAGCAGGAAGAGTGTATGTGTAACTTGCTGTGGACAGCCATCTGTTCATCCATTAGGACTTCCAGGGAAGCCATACATATAGAAACAACAGCTAATCAAAGGACAGGGAACAATGTCTTGGACTTGGAAGTCACACAACTGATCTTACGGGTGTCACATTTTCTTTCAATATGTTTTTAGCCTAGATTTGTCAGGAAATGATGAAGGTATGAATACATTGCAGGTACACTTTTGTCAGGCAGAGAACAAGTAGCACATTTAACTTCTGAAGTAGATGACCAAATTGGTTAGTCTTACTATGCAATTTGACAGGTCCTCCTACACAGTGAAAAAAAGGCCAGGGCATGAGTATAGTCTTTAGTAAAAGAAGAAAATGCATACGAATTTTAATCCTGTTTCTCTTTTTAAGTTTCCAGAGGTTGAAGTGTTCACAGTACAAGCCTATTCATTTTGGCTACAAACCTAACTTCATGTAAAGAAGGAATAAATCCAAGTAACTATATTAAAACACTATATTTTTTAGTCTTTCATTCTAGGTTCAAGAACAGTCAGCAGAAGAAGGAGGAGTGTCTACTGTAAGGGAAGTACAGATACATATATATATGTGTGTGTGTATAAATTCATTCTTGTACATACCCCTGTAATTAATCATCATAAATTTAAGATTGTAAAGGTGTTGTTACACTGACTTTTCTTGACATAAAGGTTTGATTTAGAACCTTTAAAAGTGTTTAGGCATACAATACAACAATTTGCATTCTTTATTTAAAGACTAAAAACCCAATCACCTATCAGAATAAGAAATCAAAGTAAATTATATGAATTACAAAAATGCAGTAAGCCCTCCATAGAGCTCAGTCATCAAGACAAATGGCAATAGCTCATTTGTAGTACAATTGGAATGCTTATTTTCCCTAGCATACATTTTGACACATTGTTATTTCTCACATTCTGTTAAACCCTGACATATTTCAACCTTCTTAAAAGATATTATTGCTTTTAAAACAGAATTTGTATTTCCTAAATAATATACAGGTTTGCTTTCAAATTTCCATTTCAAAGGTTCAATTAATTCAAGTGTAAGCTACAAAAGCTACTCATCATCCAATCTGACTATCAAAATGTGGATGAAAAAGTAAGTTAATTTTCTTCTATTCAAATTTTAACAGAAGAAACAGACGTTCACATCAGATGAAAGCTTCCATTCTTTATGGGTTTTTCTTCTTGCTGTCCCCAGCATACAAACGGCAAAAAAAACCCCCAAAAAATAACAACAGCAAAAAAAACTTTAATAGCTTTAACATCAAACTTAAAAAAAAAAGGAAATAAAAAATATAGTTTCTTAACCTAACTCTGACTCTGATGAATGACTCAGAAAAAAATCCAGAAAATAAATCTTCTACTTTATATTTCAAATCGTTCTGGTTCAATGATAGACAATCTTCAAAGGTAGCAGAGCTTTGGTAAGGTTTCCTCTGGATTATCCTAAGCTTCTTTGATTTACCTGAACTTCTGAAGGTCCAGGGGCTCATAGCCCCTTGAATATTCTTGTTTGGCACAGTTTGCTGTAGAGGGCACAAGTTATGGGTCTGCAAAATTGTCAGTCCCCCTTTGTGTACTGGCAATCAGGAGAAATTATCATCTTGCCTATATTTGGCAGCTCTAACACAAACCTTAGTTCTCAGCATAATCTAATTTCCCTTTATTAAAAAAAAAAAAAAAAGCAAGAAACAAAGGAAAAAACAACACCACAAAATAACATAAATACAAACCAAAACCAACTAAATATACTGTAAGGGCAACTAAGTAGCTTCAGTCTTAATATCTTCCTGTCTTGATATAGATAGCTATTATTTTGAAAGCTATGCCAATCAAAATAAATGTTTCTCAAAGAAATGAACAAAGCAATTTAAGAACATCAGTCCTGAGCAAAAAGATGAAGTGTCCAAGTGTATGCTTACAACAACTGGAGTCAGCAACAGAAAGTAGCTCAAAAGGTGACAAAGTTGTGAGAAGAATGTCTGGTCAGAAGGTATGCCAGGTAAAATTATAATTCTCAGATCAATGATGCAGCAAAAAGGGGAGGGATATGTGGACTGGAATCTCAGTCAAATAAAAATTTGAAGGTGTCTCTTTCCTCTTCATGTTACTTGAGCCCTCACCATGCTGTTCTCTACTTCCCCATCAAAAACTGAGATACACATCCTGCACCACACCTCTATTTCTGAGCTTCAAATAAACTGAACAATTAGCAAAGTTGCGATTTATATGAATATGTAAGGCATAAGAGTCAATCACATTGCCTCACATTTTAGAACTCTCGAATAACTTTCCATTTCTGGAAAGGAAACTGATGTAAATTAAACTAAACCACAGAGAAAATAACTGCTGAAATTTCATCAAGGCTTAATTTGCCTGGTTATTTTCCCTGCAACTCCATGAGTTTAAGTTATGACTCAGTCTAATTTGGCTATACAAGTGAATAAGGATACTACTTAACACTTGATGGAAAATTCCCTGAGTCAGCTATAAAGTTAAACAATAGAAAATACAATCACAGCACCAAATGAACTTCTTTATATACTATGAGATGTGGTCCCCATATTTATTTTTTAATTAAAAATTGGGCAAGCCAAATTCTAAGTAAAACAGAAAACTCTGGTCTTGGAATTGTTCTGATAAGCTCTAGACATAGTGTCTTACAGTCTGTAAATTCTTAAAACAGAGAACTAAAATATTTGAAGAAGTACTGGTCTGGCATGATTGCATTATGGACACAGAGAGTCCTGAAACTTGACATTTTAACTTGTGTCCAGGTGATCCTTTGGCTAATCATCAAAAGCATTATGCAGTTTAACACAAGTAGCTTTGAAGGTGAAACTACACAGTAGTTTTGAGTGGACCATGAATCGTTTTTTCTAATAATTTAGGACTACCCAAACCCTTATGGATGTTTCACATGCTTACATATGCTAGTGCTGTTAGTCATACTGATATCCTTTCACACAGGGTTTGAAATGTGAACATAATTATGACGGGTTCAGATCATCCTTCTCCAAGGGTAATATCAAGTACAAAACGCAGAATTAAAATCAACTCATATTAGAGTGTACAAAGAACACATTAAGTATAGAATAGAAATAAAGTTCTGTGATGCACTGGAGAAAGCTGGATCCAAACTCAACTGCAGCTCTTTAGGATAAGATTTGGAATGTTCAAGGACAGTGGATCTTTCCTCAAGTATTTTATCATTGTTCACATATCAAAAAAAATGCAGTTTAGTCAGCACCTGAGCCAAGTATATGGAGCTTCAAGGCCTGTGACACTTTTTCTCAATATAATTTCTGTAGGAGCTCTTGTCCCCTCAGACTAATTCTCAGCAGCTATCTGCTGGGAATGGAGAATGAGAGGAGCAGCAGGAATACAAGGAGGGAGGGAGGTAGGGAGGGAGAGATCTTCTACAGTAGACAAGTTTTGTCTTTTAATCTCCTCCCTGCCCTGCATCTTTTCTTCTCCTGTTCTTTGACTAAGCAGTAAGGCTTAGAGATGATAATATTAGAATGAGAACTTCAGCATGGTTAATAGCATATTAAAACAATACTGTCATGTCGCAGACATATTTTAATGAAAAATCCTTTCCTTAGGATTTTTCTCCTGAGAAGCTGAGAGGCCTCAGGAACAAATGTAAACAATGGTTATTTGCTGCTGTGGAATGCAACAGGTGGGTCTGTGATTGGCCCATGTTGGTTTGTTTGTAATTAATGGCCAATCACAGTCAGCTGGCTCAGACTCTCTGTCTGAGACAGAAACTTTATCATACTTTCTGATTCTATTCTTAACTTAGCTAGCCTACTGATGAAACCTTTTCTTCTATTCTTTTAGCATAGTTCTAATGTAATATATATCATAAAATAATAAATCAAGCCTTCTGAAACATGGAGTCAGACCCTAGTCTCTTCCCTCATCCAAGAACCCCTGTGAACACCATCACACTCTCATTGTCACATTCATAGTTTCCTGATGATCATGTCCACTAGATTTTCAAAATAAAGGGGAAAGATTCCTTTCAGCTCAAAGCTAAGGAATCAGATTTTCTGATAAGTTGCTTTCCACTGCAAGTAAAAATTTTCTAAACATATAACAAGACAGCTCTTGATCGTCTGCTACATTCACAAGACAAAACCTTTGTTGAAGGATATTAAAATCGTACATCGTATCTACAGGAGTTCATCATAGAGCCAGCAATGATAAAAAAAGACACTATGATATCCCTTAGGTCAATGGACACAATAATTAAATATTGCTTTTAAATAAATGGATCTCTTTTTTTTTTTTTTTAATTTGTATGGGCTATTAAAGAATCATTTAGCATTTTTTTTATATATAATATATACAAAAAGAAATTTAATGGAAAAAGGGTTCAGCCTTTGCAGTTTACTTTAGGAAAATAAAGTAAGAGAAACTTCACAATTTACTGTCACGTAACGAATTATCTCATGGATGTGCACTACCTGTGTATTATTTAACTTCTATCAATAAACACAAACACTGAATTAAAAATTTAAGATCCTGATGGAATATGCATCTTCTGTCAAAAGTTATAACTTCTGAGCAGCAACTGGAAAACCAACAATTTTTTTCACCAGCTCTGAAAATAAATTCAGCCAAGGACGGTAACTGGCGAACCATGAAATTGTGCACTTAAGTGGACTTCACACTGACAACAGAAATGCCAGATGAAATTTATACAGGCCTGCTAGTATCACATCTGCTGAGTCTTATTCTCCAGAATCTTCTTACTCAAAATCCATTTCCAATGCATGTAGCAGTCTAACCATTTGCTGTATCAATGCCAGTTTTCAGCATCGTATTGATCAAATTCTTTTTCCCTGAAGTTTCGACATCAGAAATTATTACCTTCATTCCAAACTTCTAAAAGGAAGGTGACAGCTAACAGTATGCATGCATTTTAGGATCAAATTAACTCTTTGTGCCCTGTCAGATTTTTTGGGATTTGTTAAAAACTAACCAAGAGAAAAATCCAAACAAAATATAAAACAATACGCGGTATGCAAAAGTGGACCATGATAGAACATGTATTCTATAAAAACAAAAGAGTATGAATGCATGCATTAGATGAATGCGTTTGTATTATTAGCAAATACTGTTTAGAAGATAAGTAAGTATGCATGGTTTAGAAAAAGGTTTGATTCTTTTTTGTTTCAAGAAAAATGGTGGTTAATAGCATTGGATTTGTTTCTTAATTTATTTTATAATTTTTATTTTAACATTCACTTGGAAAGTAGGAAAACTTCACATGACTACTGGAAGTAATGCTAAAGTGGTATATAATTCATCAATTTGGAATAACACCATGTAAATTTTCAATGCTCTCAAAATGAATGTTTCTTCAATTCATTTTTATAACTGGATTTACACAAGATATGGAATGCTACATGTTAGACTACAGAGAAACCTAAGACACAGTTTTGCAATAAAAATTAATAATGTAGATTATGTGAAAGTACCTTTACATAAAAAACCTGTAAACAGATCAATTATGGAAAACAAATACGTACTGAAAAATATCTTCTCCATTACTCCCATGCCAATATTTAATGCTTGTAAAAATAGCCAGTTTCACTTAAATGTAATTGTTATTTTCTTCAAGAACAATCTTTCCCCATATAAATTCAGTAGTCACAAATCCACCTACTTGTTCTATAGTTGCACTGCACAACTTTGACAGTCTGCAAACTAAACACTGAAGAGAGAAAAGCACAGATTTATATGTTTATAAATTTGTAGCATCTCATCTGGGCAACCACTGTGACAGCAGAATCTCCTGCAAGCCAGAGACTCAATCCAGAGACGGCAATCCACAATTTCCCTCAGTTACCTGCCACTAAATGTGCACAGAGATTCATGCTGGTGCACACTCACTTTGTCAACTGCCAAAGCAAGGTCACAAATCCAGAAAATGCTGTTCCAAATATTTAAACCAGTGGACCATACTGAGTACAAATGACCAATGAATTCTATTAATTTAAATTGGTTTATGCTGATTTATATCACCTGGGACCCAATCCATTTTGAAAATGGTTTTTCAGAGCAAATTTGGTTGAAAGTTTTCAGCTCTAGCAAGAGCAGCATAATGTTCTTCTTGGTGTATGTCCTCCAAACAAGTTGTCATCTATGTGTATAAAGATCCAAGTTAAAATACAAGCTCTAGGGGAAAGAAGGAAGAAAAAAAAAAAAAAGGAAGTAAAAGAACTAAGGAGTACTTCTTAGGTTTTCAAATGAACCAAAAGCAGCTTGGATCACAGTCCACATTTAAATATTCCACTCAGAGAGTTTTCATCTCTTTCTCCACACTAGAAAGTCACGTTGAAAAGCTATCAGTGTCTTGGTGCTCTTCTCACCCCAGTAAAACAAATTTTTTTAGTTAGCTTTTCATTCTGATAAATAGAAACCATTACAATGAACATTTTTCACACTTGCACACGGCAAGAACAGCCCAAGATATTGGCTGAAATACCATTACCCTTACAGAGTTTATATTTAGCCTATACTTCTCCTGTAATCCCTTGTTGGTGACTACAGGTAGCTACCTCATTCAGAGTATGACAGCTCTGTTCCCTGATTCAATAGCTGTTAAATCTAGTTTGTTTCCTCAGCAGATTTGGCTATGTTGCTAGGTGAATTAAATGTGGAAAGCAATGTGAAGCCTTCTCTCTCTAAGTCCCAGCTGATTTGCAGGAAAGACAGGATAAAATCTTATGTGGACTGCACAGTAATCCTTCCTGTAAATAGTTTGAGTGCCCTTTACATTACTCTTGCCCCCTTAAATAACTAAAAGTAGGGGAGTTACCATGACCTCACTCCAAGGATGCTGCTAAGCAACAATCTCTGTTAGTCTCAAACGTGTTTTTAGGTATACAAATCTTCATAATAAATTTCAATAAACCTATTAACCATGTGTCAACACCAGCAGAAAAGTATACAAACTGTTAAATTCCCTCTTAGCACATTCTTCGCAGTATAGACAGGAGCTAGCTGGCACAGCAAGAGCTAGATGGCAAAAGTTATTTTCAAGAAGGGATGTCATTACAGCTGCATTACTCTCTGCAGATGATCACAATACCGATATTTTTTTGGCCTCATTCTGTAACAGAAAAAAAACCTGTTCAATGATATTCTATACCAATCTAAAATAAGAGTAGGAAAATATTCATTATGTATCTATATTGGGCCTGCCAATTCTACTGTAATTTTTTAAGAGTTTCCATTTACACATTCATGCAAATGAGACACTGCAGCCAGCAAAGAGATACTGATGTAAATGAGGCTACTGTCCAGATAGTAAGTAGCCATTATGATTCCCATTATTACTCACTAATAAAATTCAAATCTAAAAATACAAAGACTACCTTCATTTCTTCTAACTCTTTCATCTCCCCTGAACCTTCTGTAAAGGATGTATTTCTCAAATTTCTTGGCACAGTCCAGTGAAGTCCATTGCTGGCTGGCAGAACAGCTCTCTAATTTTGTTAAGTAGGAAAATGAGCTGCCAGATTCCAAAGAGACCAATAATTTATAATGCAGTTTCCTGTTAGTTAGTATGCATTCACGCCATCAAAATGTTACTAATAAAATTTTTGGAGGTACTCGGGTCAAAAAAAAAGCAAAAAATCTGATAACAGACAAGGTACCCATGATTTCAAGTAGAAGTTAGAAATATTGATGTCTGCAAAGAATATCTTAAGACAAATATGATCCAGAACTTTGGAGAGTCCATTCTCTCTCTTTCTTGATAATGTTTTCATCAAGGAAAAAAAGCAAGTAAAAATACCAAGCACTCCCAATTAATATGGCATAAGTTTGCAAAGATATGTGTCTCAAATAAAGGCAGTTTTTACATTTAAATTATCGCTATTTTAAACAGAACTGAAGTGATAGACAAAAAAAACCAGATATGCTAATTTATATTAAATATTCTTTTATGTTCTGATTTTATAAATGTGACTGAAATAGCTGTTCATTACTGAGAATAACATAATCATGTCAGTGCTATCACTATTTTACAAGAGAATTAATGAAATTTCATTACAGGTAACAATGTCTTAGGTTGCAAATGCAAGATGTGACTGGGAGTGTGTATTCTATTGCCATCTCTTAGAGGTGGGGCAGTTTCTGTTAATTGGGCAGTTTTTCTTTATCTCTTCCACAAGCAATCCTTCCTCCGGGGAGATATCTTCTTTTCATGGGCCATTGAGTGTCACTGCATAACTGATAAAATTACACCACCCCAGCTCTGCCCAAAGGGAGGAGCCAAGCATTCCTTCCTAGATATAATCTGAGATTTGAACACCACAAGCAGCCTTTTCCCACTGGATTCCCAGAGAAGCAGCTTTCTTTCCCACTGGATTCCCAGAGGAAGGCCAGGCTCATCTACACCACCCCTAAACCTTCAGAAGAAAACTACACCCTTCTACAGGATCATTGTTGCAACAGAACCACATCTGCCACTCCAGGAGGATTGCAGCCACCATTTATTGGGATTGCTACCGGCACCCTGACAAACAGGGTGTCAGATTGCATTCTCACTCTGTCAGTGTTGTTTTGTATTATTGATTTTTTTTGTTTTTTTAATTTTTCCTGGTAAAGAGCTGTTATTCCTATTCCCATTTCTTTGCTTGTGACCCCCTTAATTTCAAAATTATAATAATTCAGAAGGAGGGGGTTTACATTTTCCATTTTAAGAGAGACTCCTGCCTTCCTTAGCAGACACCTGTCTTTTAAAAGCAAGACTAACATTTATTTAAGGAAAATAATGCCCTTGAGGTAGCCTGGTTTTATATAACAGTAGACATTCATTTACTTTATAGCCAAGTGTGCTTGCATTCAAACTCTTACAATCATTACTGTCTAGACATCCTTTACATTTCAATTGTGTCCCTTAAGAAGTTCAATGTCCAAAGTTTTCAAAGTTCAGAATTGAAAAATGTAATTGGAGTTGGACTTCAAATAAAGTTGTATGCAACACTTCAAGAACTCAAAGAGAAAAAGATAATATTTTGTGTTAAACCTGGTGCCTACATTTAAAGGATAATTGCTATACTTTTTTTAAAAATTATGAACAGAAAAAGAGCCACTTCATTTCATAAGAGTGCTATGAAGTCTAAAAAACCTTCAGTACCAGATTTACAAGATAAACATGGAGGCTGAATCTACACATGAAAGGGAATTAATAACTGGTTTTATAAGATGAATAAGTTTTATGAAGATCATCTGTGGCCATTGCTTCTGCAATAAGAACATTCATGTTCACTAATTTAAGACTGCCCAGCATGATTGCTAAGCAAAGAAGAAACTCTATTTCAAAACTAGTATATTGTCAGTTATAAATAATGTATCTATACATGTATCTGTGTATGTGTATATATACATATTCAGTTATAGAAGCTTATAGAAGTTACGATTATTAAATATTTGTGTGCATCCCTTTGAAATGTGTATAAACCTGCAATAGTTTACAAAAAAAATTTATTTCATTAGGTATTTTCCAAAACACAGCATCCTGCTTTATACCAAATATCAGAGATGTCACTGAGAAATTTTATTGTTACAAATCTGTAACATGATTGAATTTTCAAATCAATCTGCCAGGCTAAAGTGCAAAAAACATGCTGATGTTCAGACACATTCAGAACACTGTGAGGATATATTGGGACAGTGTGTGGAGTCCTGAACAGAGTGATTCCATAATTCAGACTGACTGCCAAATAAATTCAAAACACCTTTGAGGTAGTTAAACTAGTAGGAAAATATAAATATTTGAAGGGGAAAAAGCAAAGAAACAAAAACCATGAAGTAGAAGAGAGAAAGCACTTAAAGATAAATTAAAAGTATTTAAAAATCAGGTTTACCATACAATTTCTAATTCTAGAGTCACTTTCCAATGTCATCTTGACTGTTTCCTATGGACATGCAATTGATTCACACAGCCATGGGTTTAATTCCTGTACATAAATTTAGATCTTAAACTGCATCTCCATTCCTACCCATTGAATTTTCCACTCCTCCTTCCTCCAACTATTTAATTTTACATTCTGCATTGTTAAAGGTCTCAGAAATGTCATTCAGAGAGACCCAAAATTTACTCATTTTTTACTTAATGTGGATGTTGGTTTCAAAATGTCCCTCACTAAATTCTTAAATCTCACCACATTTTCAGAAACACAAGCCTCTTATTAACATTTCAAACACCACATCCTGTACTTGATTGGAAGATTAACAAATCAACCTCTCATTGCAGGGGAAAGAGAAGGGAAGACGACAATTGTTTTTCTCTGAAGTGAACAGGCAGTGATTAAATTTTAGTTTAAAACCTTTTGAATGTGTCTGATTGCTGCCAGTTAATCTGGTATCCTATTTCAAGGTACAGCAGGTACTGGTGCTTCAGATAAAGACATGACACACCTTCAAGATTCATCCAGCATATGTCCTTGTTTGCGTTTGGGGAATCTTCTGACCCTTATGCAGACCAGTGTCTGAGTCCCTGAGGCATATGATTTGATTTTCTTTACCATCTTCACTACAAAGAGGTACGTGTTAACACTGTAGAATTAAAATGGAGGTTAATGCTCCACTACTGTGTAAGCATAAAGGCAAGGCATGAAGTGAAAGCAGAATGAGTTTATACATCGTACTGAGAAAGATTATACATCCCTAATCACCTTGAACAGCACTTCACTGAAAAAACATGAAATTCAAATTTGCTGCAGAGTAGAGACATAATTTCCTCTATAAGAGAGCAAGAATATTTTTTGTATAGCATAACAAACATTCTTTTATATAACCACAGATTAAAGCAAGTCTATTTTGATTCTCTAAATATTGTTGGGAGGAGGCAGTTTTTCTAGAAACACTAATGAAACTGCCTCATATTTTGCTGTGATGCTTTTTCCCAAACCACCATGCAGAAAGAACCTAGGATGCTGTATTCTGTAAAATCTGTCGAAAGAAATCCTATTAACTTTGTCAAATTAAACCTTGCTGTTGATATAACTAAGTTTCTACCTTATTCAGTCTTACTTTAATAACATTCACAGCCTTCTGTTAATTCAATAACAGACGTAGGAAGGGCAATAATATATATCTGGCATTGTCTTCCCTGGGACACACCAGCTACATCACACCTTGCAGTGACAAGGTTCCTTACTTCAGGAACAAAATAAGATATTAATACTTCTTATCTACCCAAAATAATATTTGGACCTAGGCAATCTGCCCAAATTTCATCACTTACTCTTGAGTTTAGAGTGTCAGATGCAGTTAAAGAAGTACAGTATTATTAAATATGCTGATGTATTTTGAGCTGTATTAGTAAAGGGAAAAAAATACAGCAGAAAGAAGAAAGTAGAGAGTGGAAGAATTATATGGAACTATAAACTATAAAAAAGGCAAAAGCAGAAATGTTGCAGAGTTCTATGAAATTAACATGCCTTCAATATATTTTTAAAATTATAAAAAAGCCATCAAGAATTGTCAGTGATTTCTAAAGTTAAGATAGTTCAAATGAAACCAAAATAAACCCATCTGACATCAGTTCTCTGTAATGACAAGGACATACAGCAACCAAAGGGATATTTTGAAAAAGTAGCTTGTCAGATCCTCTCATTTTAGGAAGCAATTGGAGTGAAATTCTTCTACTAGTCAAAAATAATTGCACAAGAAGGAGCAGAGCTGAGATTCAAATTTTAGGATTTACATCCAGTGAGAATTCATTATGTCCATTTTTCTGCTTGAAACTAGCAGTTCCCTACAGTTTTAGCTTTTCACAGTACCTGCCAATAATGTGTTTAAAACTGTTTTAAGATTCTGAGATTCTGAACTGTTTATTTGGATCCTCAAGTACACTGTGAGGCTGCATGAATTTCTGTATAAACTTCACTATCCCACATTCCTAAAAAAAGAAAAAAGCTATTGAATTTCCCATACAGAGGTAGCTTACATGCTGGATTTCTGTCAGTGAAGGAATCAACAGGCCTGGGAGGTACAGGCTGCAACATATTGGAAGGGGTCTTAAGTGGATTTTGCCACTCAACAATACAACAATTATTCAGTATGAGAGAGATTTTCCTGTCTTCAATCTTGGTCTCTATTTCTGAAACACATTGGTACATTTTTCTGCTTGCTCTAATGCTTCTGATTCTTACCACATCCTTTTTTCTTCAACACTATAAGGAGAGCAGAGTTCAACATGGAAATACTTTTATGAAATAAAACTACAGTGCAAACTGCAGAACAGAAGAGAATCGAACCACCTCTGGCTGCAAGCAGTTACAAGATATATATCTTCTCTATCTTCCCAGGTAGAGAAAGAAAATCCTGCACTGTGTAGATACTCTCTGATTACATGGTAATACCATACAAACCTAATCAAGATCAAGAAAAGGATCACTGGAAGGAAAATAAGTGTGGAACATGATGGGAAACAAAAGGCTCCTATGAGAACACTGGCAACAAAACAGGACCAAGGAAAACTCGTATTTGCCATTAATTAAAGGTAGGGGACCCAGTAATGAAGGAAGAGCACATAAACACATTAGTACTCATTTTCCTCTTCTGCCTTTACAGGTGAGGTCTACCCTCAGTGCACCTTACTGTACTTAATCATAGCCTCAGGGTCTGAGGGAGTGAAGTATTACCCAAAAGAGTAAATCACAGTAGAGAGGAGGACCATAAATTGATCAGACTGAAAATACCAGCTCCACAGGACTGCATAGGACTCAAGGACATTGCCAAGCAACATTGCTTTGAGACTGCTTCATCTCAGAGGGATTGTACCTTTCTAGCAGTACCACTGTTGCCACTACAAATGTAGTTTGTTTACAGAGAGGGAAGAGAAATGAATGAGTAATAAGAGTAAAACCCAAGTCCAAAAATTTTGTGTGTGGGGCCAGATACACACAAAATACATCTCTCAGATGTCTTTTCTGCTGTCTAATGGTAGCTCACTACCAGTAGTCTGCATAATTGCCAGAAAATATTGCCATGGTACAACAAAAAAGCACTGGAGAAATCAGTGCTCACGAGCAACAAGGGGTAGCCTTTGTTCTGTAAAACAAAAAAATGTTTCATCAACAGTTTTTGCTGCCAGAGCATTAAGATTTCAGCAGCACAGAAACCTGTGTAACAAAAAACCAAGACAGGTGAGTAAAAAAATATTAGTAGAAAACTGAACCTTTCCTAGAAAGTGGAATAAATCCCACCTGGAAACAATACCTATTCCTTTAAACCTAAACAGGAAATTTCCAGAAACTGTGAAATTATTGGGGACTGAGAAAATACACAGATTCCCAATCATGCATCTGTTCAACATTTCTCCTCTCTCTTAGGTAAGATCCTATGTCTGAAGTTCTGACAAAAACTGGAGTCTCTACAGTACTGACTTCCTACTGAAATTGAGTTAATTTACTTCTTTCCAGGTGAAGATTGTAATGCACATAATTTACTTAATACCAATCTTTTGTTAATGATGAAACTGTGGCGCACATTTAGGTACTTCAGAGCTCTATCAATGGGGTGGGACAGGGGCTGCAGCACTCTTAAGTGAGAAAGGATGGTGAGCAGAAGAATAAAATGGAAAAAATGAAAAGTATCAAAACTGTTAAATGATAAATAAACAGAAAGGTCTTTCAAATAATATGCAAATAAAGACTCACTGTTTTAACAAAGACACAAGGAAGAAGAGAAAACCTCTTTAGAGAAAAAGTGAACTTGATACCCCATCTATATAATATGCATGTCACCACATTGTTGAATATCACATATATGTGGTATGTAATAGCCAGTTATTATACAGTTCAAATTCTTGAATGCTGCCTTATCACCCTACGTAAAGAGTAATTATTATATATTAGCTATTTCTAAAAAATATGAAATATTTATCAAAAATTGATAGATCTTTGATTGGTCTGTGTAAATTACTTGCCAACTGATAAGTGGCAAATGTTATATACAGTAATTAGGTTAAAGGAAAACAACAACTTTTAAGAACTAATACAAAGAGTGAAGAATCTTGCATTGCTCTAAAGGCATTTCAATGGTCCACAGTGTTTGGCATGGAGATATACTTCATATAAAGCCTTATTTCTGAATTTAAAAGAATCCTGCCTTGCATGACCAAGAACTAGCATGAAAGAAGAAACAAAGTAAATTTTCATATGCTGCCAGACTGTGCACTCAAATATTTCTGATAGAATGCATGAGGCCTAGCCATGCATTAAGTGGCACAGCTATTTGGATCTTGATTGCTTTTCATTCAGTTCAGACAACTATGGAAGTTTCATTTATGTATTATGGCAAAAATTGTATATGTTTTATATATAGGAATCCTTTCACCTTTTTTATCCAATAATTTTGTTAGGTCAGTTGACAACTTTATACTTTTGATAATTCCTCTTTATTAACTAGGAATCAGATATAACTAAGTATATGTGTGAGCAGTTTGAATAGAGTTCTAAATTTAATAATTAGAACAGATAATTCACAAGAACAGAAAAAGAAAAAAAAGAGCCATTGTTTCTTACCTAAATTTCAGCAAGGCTTTCAAAGCAGTGCTCCACAGCAATCACACAGCCATGTCCTGGAAATACAGTCTGGATGGATGGACTCCACAGCATAAGAAAGGCTTGTTGGATGGGTAGTTTTTGACTCAGTACTGGAGCATATACTGCCTATTTCCTCCCCAGTGATCTTGCCAAAGGGATGAAAGAGATGAGGCTGTTCAGCCTGAAAAGAGAAGGCTCTGGGGAGACCTTATTGCAGCCTGCCAGTACCTCAAGGGGGCTTGTAAAAAGGGGGCGAGTGACTTTTTACACAGGAGACAGCAAGAGGGCAAAGGAGAATGGTGTTAAAGAGAAAAGATTTTAGAGTAGATGTTAGGAAGGAGTTCCCTTCTGTGAGAGGGGTTAGACCTGGAACAGATTGCCCAGGAAGGTGGCAGATGCCAGAACCTGAAAACAGCTAAATTCAGGTTATTCGGGCTCTGAGCAACCAGATCTACTCTAAGTTGTCCCTACTTAGTGCAGGGGGTTGGACTAAATGACTTTTCTGTTAGTTTGACTTTTGTTCCAACTTCAGGCAATATAGATCAAGGGGATTTTTTTTTCATAGTTCCTGACATGTTTTCTTCCATCACACATTTGTCTTAAAAAGAAATAAGTTATTTAGAAACTAAACTATATTTGTTTTGGAAAATCAGAATGATGAAACTGAAATAAAATAACCAGTTAAATGTTACAGGGAATATTAAAAATTGCATGAATTACGAACATGTACAAAACAAATATAAAAACCTTTAGACCAGCTGTTAACTAGCATTTCAAAGCCAAATGAAGTGAGTTCATAGAATAATGCACCAGATGGAAGAAATATGTATACCCAGGGAATAACTGTTTCTTTATCTGCAATTCTAGCTTACTTTCAGACACATATTTATCACCACTGAAGAAAACTTCTTCACTCTGTATAACACCTTGAAATTAGTATTGAAATAAAGTAGTATTCTTTATGTCCTTGTCATTTTTTGCATGTTTTTTCCTTCAGTGTACAAAGGAGGAAAGTAGTAGGTAAAAAAATAGAAACAAAATTTAGGTATCTAAAAAAACAATCCTATATGCTTTCTGATTCAGCTTATGTCTGCACATGATCAAATATTATACGTATTATTTAATCATAAATTCATATAGGGGTCCTTATAAATGACACTAACAGTCTTTGCATATAGCTTCTGTTTAACATTGATAATTTCCTATATTTGGATTATTTTGGATGTGCAGAACTATACAGAAATTACTTTAATTAGCAACTATAAAGGATATGTCAGGAAAGTTCTCCAGTACATGCTTAAATACAAGATACATATGTTGAAAATGGTGCTGTCAAACAGCATATTTAACTGAAACCTGATAGACAAAATTATACCAATATGAAATGTGCCAATAGATTGATAGGAAATAAAGATGTTGCAAATTAGTTCATTAATACCCAACAGAAGGGTATTTTAGTTTTAGTTTTCTCCAAATAGACAGAGATCGTGGGGTTGGAAGAGAAGGTTTTGGCAGTGGAGGGGCCCCAGGGGCAGTTTCTGTGAGAAGCTGCTGGTGTCTTCCCCCAAGGATGATAGAGCCAACACCAGCAAGCTCCAAGACTGGCCAAGGTTGAGCCCAGCAGAGACTGAGGCAGTGCCTCTGGAATAACAACTTTAAGAAGGGAAAAGAAACTATTACTCAGGAGTAATCACAGCCAAAGAAGAGAGAAGAGAGCATTGAGAGTATGTCAGAGGAACAGCTGTGCAGACACCAAGGTGAGTGCAGAAGGAGGGGAGGAGGTGCTCCAAGTCGTGCAACGTGCATTCTCCTGCAGTCCCTGGTGAAGACCATGGTGAGGCAGGCTGTGCCCCTGTAGACTATTGAGATCCATGGGGAGATACTGATATCCACCTGCAGCTTCTGGAGGGCCCCACACTGGAGCAAGGGAAGAGTGTGAGAAGTGCTCCTCATGAGAAGGAAGGAGAGGAAGAGACAACATGTCATGAACTGAACAGAAGCCCCAGTCCCTGTCCCCCGAGCCACTGAAGAGGAAGATGTTGAGAATCAGGAATACAGCTGGGCCCAGGAAGAAAACAAAGGTGGGAGAAAGGTGTATTAAGATTTGAGTTTATTTCTCATTATCCTTCTCTGATTTGAATGGTAATAAATGCAAAAATTTCTCCCAAGCAGAGTCTGTTTTACCTGTGATGGTAATAAGTGAGTAATCTCTCCCTGCCCTTATTTTGGTCCACAAGCATTTCATTATATTTTCTCTTCCCTGTCCAGCTGAGAACGGGAATGTTAGAGTGACTTTGGTGGGCTCTTGGAATCCAGTCATGGTCAATACTACCATATAGATAGAAAATAATTTTCTACATGTGAAAGCTATACATGGTCCTCAGATGCTGCAAATCCATCTAGGTCATGATTTACAAAACCTTAGGATACTGACTGTTTTTTTGTGCACTAGATGCTTTAGACCAAAGGAAGGTTTTCCACATTCATTTTAGCAAATGTGGGCCTATACTAAGAAATATTCCTCCTGCATATATATTTTATCCCAAATCTCAAGAGCCAATCAAATTATTCTTTGTTTGGCTTCTTTTGCTGTGGGGCAAAAAATGCTTTCAGAGATATAACTTCGTGATAAACTACAGAAAACAGAGTGTGATGTAGACATCAAACACTAATGTACTTTCTCTCAGTATTTTGTTCAACCAAGCATGAATTCCTTGGTTGTTGGTATATGTTTTAATGTTGCAGTAAGAAGAAGACAGTACCCAATGTATAGGGATTAAAAAAAAGATGTGTTTCTTTGTTTTGTACTATGACTGTAATGATTTTGCATAATCACTGCAGCAAGTTGTGGAAGAGACAGAAAATTAATAAAACCTGCCGACTACACAGAGGATAAAATCCTTGCTGTGAATTTTCAGCTGTGCTTTGCTAGGTTATTTACTCCACACTACAAAAACAGAGGATGTTTAGCTCAGATGCAGGCAGAAAATAAAGGCCTTCCAAGTCCAGATGTCTTAACTGTGATGAAAAGATAAAAGTTGAATTTTGAAGTGTTAATATTTTATTTCTAAAATATTTTAATTATAATTTTTCACTTCCTAAGGCACTTCCCTTTCCTGTTTCCTTTAAAGCAACCAGATGGTTGAAACTCGTAGAACAAGAGCTATTTGCACATTTCAATCCTCAGTCGTCACAATATTCTGTAGAAAGCACAACACTGTTACTTAAGAAGATAATAGTAACTGCACATAAAAAAATATCCTTGTGGAAAGGGAAGTAGCTAAGAACCTTATAGTTAAATTAATTTCTCCTCTCCTTGCAGACTAGAGTGTAAATCCTTGCTTAAGGGATAATGAAGGAAGGTTTCCTTGCCTGAACAACCTGTAAGAGACTTCAACAGAAGCTAGTACAGCAATAACATGAAGGTATAAGAGTGTTCTAAATTACTCTAAAAGCTACAAAAATACTGTCAGTAGGGCCAAAGTCACACACTACTATGCCATGGTTTAGAGGAGGTGTTAGGGCATGTGTTGAACTCAATGATCTTTAAGGTCTCTTCCAACCTAGTTATTCTGTGAATTCTGTAAACTAACATAATAATCAGATCAGTGTGAGACCCTCTCTGTAGTCACAGCTACAGTGCATAGGGAGATAAAATTTATTTATACAATCTTTAAAATCATATAGGCAGGCAGCAGCTTGAACTGAATCCTGGTTCATTCCTAGATTCAGAATTATCTGTGATTTGGAAACAAGCAACACTGTTAGGAACTGTCATAGCTATATTTGTACCTGCCATGAGTGAGTGTTTTGGGCTGCTCAAATAACTGGTAGCAAAGGTATTGGCAAAAGTGGGTTTACTATGAAAGTGGAAGCATGAAAACTTTGTTGGCAAGATATATGCTTTTACTTACTAGAAGATTAAATCACACAGGGAAAAATCAGACTAAAATCTGAAATCAATAAGTCTAAAACTAAGTGATCTGCATAGAGGCTGGGATGGAAAGGATTAAGGATAAAAAAGAGTAAGGGAGACCTACCCATTGAGACACAAGGTTCAGGGTGGAACTTTTTTCCAAACTTTGCCTTGAACTTGACCAACAATTTAGACCAAAAGGTTTAAGCATTTCCTGTACTTAACAGAAGTAAGGTGATAGCTGAATTGACACAATTTAACCAAATATTCTGTAAAATTTTCTATAGCACTACAATACCTCACTTTCAGGGCTAACTTGCTTAAAAATCTGATATATTTAAAAATCTAAAAGTAACTTTCATGGTACATTTGCTATGTCACATTCACATTCACACACACACATAGAATAAAGGAGTATGTATGAGGCTTCATAGTCAGCATTCAACAGCGAACCTCCAAGTATAGCAAATTTGGGAGTTCCCTATCTCTGAGAGGCATCCCACTCAGGGAGCTTGCTGGTCACAGCCTGTTGCAGTCCAGCAGAGCTCAAAAGGTCCCACTTAGGACCACTGTTGACAGGGCCACAAGAGAGTTGGCTTTAGGCAGAGTAATTTTCCATCCTGGCCTCAATCCAGGTCAGTAACTTTCTTTGAAAGTTGGATAACAAAAATGTTGTTCCACTTGGGTTGTTATTCAGGCAAGAAAAACAGGTTTCCAAAGCTGTTCGTTAAAAAGCAGGATCTCATTAGACAGCAGAAGTTCCTGGCAGCAGACAGTGCTTCTGCTGAGCTCAAGAGGAGCTTAGGCCAGGTGCTGTTTGTCAAGACTGAGGCCTAATGAGCATTTCTGAGATAATAGTGCAGCCCAAGGAAAGGGGGGAATGTACCACCACAGTACATTACTTCAGCCAAGAAGTAAAGTCCAACTTCCTTGCTACTCACCAGACAAGGAAAAAGTCTTCAGAGGATCCTAAGTTTTATCTTGGTCTAACAATTTTGAAAAAAACTCAGAACTATTTGTACAAACTATTTTTACAACAACTATATAAAGTTAACGATTGGAAAGGAGAAGAAAAATAATGTAGTTGCAACCACATCATGATTTGGATGTGAGCTCTGTTCCTATAGAACAGTCCTCTTTTTTAAATTAACTTCACAGTCACTCAAAGGTCAAATATATTCTCAGCTATAAATGCTTGATGCAAGTGTTCAGGCACTGCAAAGAATAGTTGGGTCTATGCTATCTTTTCACACAAGAACAATGCTTACCCACTGCAATGTGCATGACTGACATCCATCCCTGACCACATATTCCATCACATGATGCTTATTTTTATGCCACTCAACAAATGTAGGACGAGTCACTGAGGTTGTTTCCAGACCATCTTGATGTTATGTTTTGCAGTGTAGTATGATTTGCAGTCTGCCAGACAGGGGCATTAGGCCTGCTAAAAAATGGGGAGATAGTATAAATCTCACTGTACTGCTTTATTTCCAGTCCCAGGATGCATGCAGAATAGGTGAGCTAAATCAAGCCTGCACTACCAGCTGCTATTAAGTCCTTTGTGAGCTCTAAGCTCTCTCTGCATTGGGAAAGATAACCAGAAGAAGGGGACAGTGGACATATGTAAAAATACAAATTATTCCGTGCACATGCTTCTTAAAAATATTTTTTTTCCTGTTCATTCTCTTGGGATTTAGTAGTGTCCCTATGAAAATCTCTGGCCTCCTATGTGACACCTGCTACCTCCACTCCACCTAAATTCCTCTGATGAAGAAATACCCAGGAGTAGCACTACAGATTTTCATAATAAGGAACTGTACTAATTAAAATCTAATCATAAAGGAGTACAAAAGCCTAAAAAGTGCTGTGATATTTTCTTTAGAAACATCAGAGGGTATAGGTCAAAGAGGCTGGTGTTACCCTAACTGTCCAACTGAAATATCATCTTCTTTCTGGCAAGGTAAAAAAATTAAGAAAACCAGAATAAAACATATTATCCTTCCCCCTCAAATTATCCACATTTCTCCTATTCCAAACTAAAAGGAGAAAAAAAAAAGACTAAACAACAAAGAATTTAATCTCATATAATTTCATGGATCACAAATTCAGGCTGGAGGAACTCAAGAGCTCCCTACTCCAACTGCCCAGAGATGGCAAGGCAATCTCTGAGGTCAGACTGATTGCTTAGGGTTTGACCCAGTCTGGGCTTGAAAAAATGGAGGCTGAACAGTCTCTCCCACTCTTTGACTGCACTTAAGGTGAAAATGTCTTTACAGATAATCAAAATCTCTTGTATCAACATGTGTCCATTACAGGTTTTTCCTGCCATGCATAAAGAGCCTGCAGAGTGCTGTTTGCATGACTGCAAAGAGCCTGGCATCTGATATATTTTGCATGCTGTTCATGTGAAAAAACAGGCATTGTATAAATAAAGCGAAGCTTTTGAAATACAGGGTGAATCGTCGACATTTTCAGCTTGTGCCAAGAGATTTAAGAAGTATCATATCTTGCCTATCCATTAAGTTTTAAGAGACAGTCCCTGGCTTTTGCAGCGTCCCTTACCCAGGAAGAATATGTGGAAAGCATCAGCTAAAGCCCCCAGGAAAGACAAACAGAAAAGTACCAAATTTTTGAAGAAAAATTTCCCTGGTTTAATTATTCAACTTTTCTGAAATAAGAGCATTTCAAGCACTTCAGTTTGGAGTCAGAACTGCTATATAACTGCTATACAGGAGCCTTTGAATCTTTTTGATAACTCACACACTCCCCAGAGTATCCTTTTTGGTTTAATCACTGAGTTTCCTTCCAAAAGAAATAAAACCCAGCAACAATCCTACATGCACTTGGTGCAGACGTTAAAACTGCTTCACATGCATCCTTTTCTCAGCATAGCCCTTTAGGCTCTTCATAAATATTAATTTACAGAATGCCCAAGAGGAATAGAATTTATTTTTTTAAATGAAAAGGAAGACAAACAGAACACCTATTCCCAATTTCATAAACAAAATCTTCAGCAGAGCAAGAAACTAAATCTAGATGCCTTACTTGTTTAGGCAAACCATAGTTCAACAGTTTCTTTTCTCTCCAGACCACTCTACTATTCAGTTGGCATGATCTTTTGGAGATCTTAGATCAAATTGACAAAGAGACGGGATCAGGAAAAAGTGCTCAGCTTGGAGACCAGAGGCCATTCTAGCTGGCATATGATTGGTTGCAATGCAATATGGACTCCAAGTACCTGAAAGAAATTTCAGATAAGAACCAGATATTAATCTGAATTTTCCTGAATATGCAAGCCAGTTATAGGGGTGGAGTTTATTGTCGTTTGTTTGGGGTTTCTGCAACTTTTTTGCACTTGAACAGATGGTTTGAACTTGAAAGATTAGACATCAGCATTTTAAAAATTCAATAAAAATCATCATAATAAAAAAAATCTTATTCTATGCTAAGTATTTCTGCTTATATAAACAAATTAATATGGACATGTTATTACACAGGTTTGCTTTGCTAATTTAAGAATTCTGCATATGAAATTTAACTTCTATTATTGTTTAACTTTCAGAGAAAAATAATGTTTTAAACAGCCACTGAGAAAAAAAAAAAGGAATCTTGATAAAACAGTGATAGCTAAGTTTATTTACTATTGACATAGTGTCTTGTTTACAAAATTTTTCCACATATTCATGTGAAAGTGTCATCACGTGTTCCAGTCTTTCGCCCTTACAAAGGGGGTTTTATTCTGAGGGCTCTTCTTCTTAGAGTTATGCAATTGATATTTTCCTGGTTAGCAGACGATTTAGAGTGGGAAGATGCTTCTCTTGATGTAACTTGCTTCCTTCCTCAGCTGGACAGGAAAGAGAAAACATAATGAAAACTTGCAGATCAAGATAAAGACAGGAAGGGATCACTCATCAGTTACAGTCATGGGCAGAACATACTCAGCTTGGGGAAATCAGTTTAGTTTATCGCCAATCAAATTAGAACAGGACAAGAAATAAAACAAACAACAACAGTAACAACAAAAACAAAAACAAAAAACCCCAAACCCTAAAAAAACCCCAAAATAACCCCTCACCAATAACCTCCCCCTTCTTCCAATTCCTCCTTCTTCCCAGGCTTAACCTTTATTGCTGATTTTTCCTACTTTATTTTCCCCCAGTGATACAGGGAGCGTGGGCTGTGGTCAGTTCAGCACATGCTCTCTCTACCACTCCTTCGTCCTCAAGGAAAGGACTCCTCATACCCTTCCCCTGCTCCATTGTGCAGATCCTCATCCATGGGGTGAGTCCTCTCTGAACAGCTCAAATGTGAGTCCTTCCCATGGGCTGCAGAAGGGCTCCCTTCCATTGGGGTGCAGTCCTTCAGGAACAGGCTGCTCCACAGCAGGTCCCCTTCAGAGTTACAAGTCCTACCAGAAAACCTGCTTCAGCCTGGGCTTCCCACAGGCTCACAACCTCATTTAGGCATCCATCCGCTCTCTTTTGGGGTCCTCCGTGGGCTTCAGGTGGATCTATGCTACACCATGAAACCTCCATGGCTGCAGGGGAACAGTCTTGGTCTTCACCACAGCTTCAGGGTCTGAAGCACTTCCTCCACCTCCTCCTTCACTAACCTTGGTGTCTGCAGAGCTGTTTCTGTCATATATTCTCACTCTTCTCTGCTGTTATTATTGCAACAGTAAATTGGGGTTTTTTCCTACTACTGCCTCTGATGGACTCAGCCTTGGCTAGTGCTTCCTCTGCTGCTGTTCTTCTTGGCTGATGCTGAGGTTCAACAAAATTCCTCAGTACTTCAGTAGAGAAATGCAACAATTTAGGTATGGGAAAGTGTTTTAAAGTATCCACGCTCTCCAAAATTCTGTGTTGCTTCATTCTAGAGAATATCATCAATGTAATTCCAGAAAGCAGTATGCAAAATTGCTGCAGAACAGCAGCAACTTTCAAGTACATTTCAGATATGATTCAAATTGCTCTATAAGTATCTGTTAAAATAAAATAAAAACTCCAACATATACAACATCTTTCTCAAGGAACTTAACCTCCAGCAAAATAACTTTTTCTTGAACAAAAAAATCTCTATTAAGCACATTTCTGCTTTTAGTATCCATTAGCAGAGAAAAGGACATTAAAAATATTCACATAATGGCAAATCTGAAACTTTTTACTTGGGTATTTTAAGCAGTGTACTACTGACTTTAGTCTTATAGTTCAATTTTCTCCCTTCCCTAATAGCTTTGCTATGCAGAGGAACACTCTTTTCAATGAGAGGAGGAAGAGTTGGTCTAAATATATATACACACACATTTACATGCCTTGTTATACACAGATAATTTATATTGAAACAGCCATCTCTGCCCACTGTTTGGACAATCTAGCATAATGGTGAGTTACAGTTATTCATACATGTATTTTGCAGATACAGAGACAGTTTCTTGTGCCTCCATTCTCATTTTATGCCTCTTTACTAACAGTATATTTTAAACAATCATATAAGCAAAAAATTAAGTTGCATTATTACAAAACATGTAATTTCAGAGTTTATTAAAAGAACATTTCTGAAGATTCACATGCCTGTAGGCAACAGCTGGTGATAGAAAAGGAGCAGCTGGTGGCTTTCAACAGCTGGTGACAACAACCATTGATGAGAGATACTACATTTTTGATAAAAAAGAAAAAGACTTATACTGCTTCTGAGCACTGAGAGAACTACACTCAAGAGGCAAAAGGAGTCAAAAGTGTTTGCTTGCCTTATAGATTCGGGGCATGTCTACCATTGGGAACAGAGTAAGAACTGACAAAAAACCCAACAAAACACCATCACAAAACAAAACAAAAAAACAAAGGAACTCATTTGAGTCCAAAACCTACACTAGTTTGGGTATAATGACAGAATAGCTGTTCTGTTAACATAGCATTTTGGCAGGTGGACTTCAAGAATAAATAGGTAACTAGTTTTGTGGTAGGAAGATTTGTAGTTGCCACACCTTGCACTATTACACAATCTTCCTTAGGAAGGGTTTTCATACGTCTGCTAAATCCTGATACATTTGCAGGATAAGATTCCCTCATCAAAGGTCACAAAGCCCTGCAACCTCTTTTGAAGGCCCTCAGACCCCATGTTGCTATTTCCTCACCCTCTAAATGGAAGATCAGTAATGGATAGTAGCCTGTGGGCTGCAACAGGATTGGAAGTTTCCTTGTGACATCCTTAACCCATGGAGGCAGAAGATTTTCCTACTGATTGGGCTCATTTAGCCCAACTTTTTGCTTCACAACTGGTATCCCCCTCCTTGTTGGGGGATAAATAAAGGATCTCCTTGATCTTGAATTGTTTCTGGTAGCTGCTCCTTCTTTAGGGAGGCACAAGCATTGTCCCTCCAGTCCATCTTCCTCACTGAATCTCTGATGCGTCTCAGCCTTTCTACTTCATTTCATATCTCCAGTAGACTGAGCAGCTTGTTCACCTGGTCACATCTGATGCCACTTCCAGCACTGCTACAATCCACTGAGAGGCATGGGTGTTTCCTGTAGCTTGAAGCCCGAATGGCTGCATAGAGTTTTGCATGTTTTTCATGGTTTGTTGTTCTGGGTTGCTCTGTTCTGTCTGGGTTGCTGAATCTTTTTCAATGACCTTAGACAAGACCTCAGAGTGAACATCATATCTGAGCTCTCTTGGGGAACATAAGGACCAGCAATCCAGCTGGCTGCTTTTGCTGCAGTACTTCACCCTGCCTGTGCAAATGGACCACCACTTGCTCTCCTGGAGCCATTTCAATCTCCCTCAGATGCTCCTGAGCATATATATACTCCTTCTTTGCCTGACTGCCTGACGAGGTGTGCCAGGTCCTGAGGGGGCTCTGGGCAGCTGCTCCAGTTAACATTCAAATAACATTAATCCAAATTTCTAATACCACAATGATCATGGGAGAAAATGCATGCCTCCTCAAATTTTCCATCCCCTTTGTAGCACATTTTTAATCCATAGAAAGCAATTTAGTCTATAATTAACATCCTGAAACACCCATCTTCTTAGTATTGGCCTACATGGTTCTGTCTTTTAAGACCTAA
Source organism: Zonotrichia albicollis (assembly GCF_047830755.1). NCBI lineage: Eukaryota > Metazoa > Chordata > Aves > Passeriformes > Passerellidae > Zonotrichia > Zonotrichia albicollis. Next base: position 74,976,606 of record NC_133819.1, read on the forward strand.
TCTGCCAGTCAAATATTTTTTTTAAAAACAAAGAAATTACATTTTTCATTATTTAAAACAAACAGAAGAAATAAATGTTAGCTAACAGTGTGTAAAGAAGCAAGCTATTACTAACGGCAGAATGTCATTCTTTTGGAGCATGGAGCCAAGCCAAGTTGTGTCTTTTCAAGCTGAGCCAGGCTGAGCCATGGTGGGTCAGGCTGGTGCCCTGGCTCTTGCTGCATGACAGGATAAAACTCTTCAACAGAGAGCTGGGCTGCTCTGTTCTTCCTAACAGAGTTGGAAAATTCACTGTTAACCTCTGAGTGCTACAGTGATGCTAGAGAGAACCCAGTCTGAGGGCAAAGGACTGCTGAGAGATGAAATAGGGCCCCCCTAGCCTGTGGGAGTTTCAACACAGGTACAAGCAGCTATGGTCTCATTGCAGCCCACATCTTCCCTTCTCCAGAGACTTCTCTACCCATGGTCCTTTTCCTCCACAGAAATATTTCAAACACAACAGTCGTAATGTAATACAAATCCTAGAGCTGTTTCTGACTTCCCATCAGAAACACTCACTGAATGTTGTTGTCCCCATTCCCATGGGCTGAGACACTGCTGCCATTCTGATCTCTCGTGCTCCCAGACATAGACAGATTTCAGCAGTGCCCTGCTTGGCTTCCTGCGGGCTCTCAGGAGCCAGGAGTGCATGTTGAGTTGCTAATCACCCTCCCTAAGTCCTATCAGCAATCCTCTCTGCTGTTCCCTGGCCACATGGTACTTCAGAGTCTCATCAGGCAAGTTAATGGAAGGGAAACCAAGGAAAAGCTAAAATATCAACTAAAAATCAACTAAAACAAATCAAGGGCTTCAGCTTACATGGCTTGCCCAGTGTCAGGTTTCAGAACGGGAAACTCTAGACTAGGGAGCCCTCAGAGCAGAATGGTGTGGGAGGACTCAGTGTGCAAATGGCAATGCAATTTGGGAGAAAGGAAGAATGATCAGAGTGTATTTAGAGATGTGTAATCTCTATGTTACATCCTGTATTTCCCTAATAATCAGGAAAACACTGCAAGTGCACGGCAAATGTGCCCCCATGCTAGCCAGAGGTGATCCACATTAACACACACACCCCCAGCTGGGTTTGAAGCAGAATCCCAGAGAAAGCTCAGCAGAATGGAGCAGAATATCATCATCAAGGATGCGAACACACAACTGGCAGCCAGGTGTGCCCAAGAGAGCCTTGCTGGAATGGGCAACCATGGTGCTGCTGTCACAGCCTCACTTGGTGATGCTGCAATACCCAGAGCAGCCAGGAACCCTCAGACCATGCCTTCCTGCACCCACCCACTGCTTAGCCATCCTGTAAGAGTGAAGATTAGGGTGATGCTACATGCTCTGCAGTTCAAAGTGTCCTGCATCCATCATGCCAGGGCTTGCTCCATGGTTCAGCAGTGGCTTACTCCTTCCCCTGGTTCAATTGTAAATCACTTATTTTGGAAATATTTTCAGATATCTTTCAGGACAGGACCCAATCTTAGCACTTGTTGCCCTCTAAATCATCTGGGCATAAGTCATCAAACCAAACACAGACAATGAAAGTGAACTACTCAAAACTCAATTAGCTGAAAAGGACAACTCGTGCTTGGAAAGGACAATGTTATTTTGCAGAAAACCTTAGCCATTTGAAAATTTGTCTGTTCAAAATCAAACCAAAAAGAAAAAAAAAGCAATTGTGACATTTTCTCCACATGGTTCTACAAAAAGTTCCACTGCAAAATCTCAGAACTACTGTATTCTACTGTCATATTATGGTAGCTTCAAAGTAGTGCCATTGTGACAACATACATTTATTATTTAATTGTATTAAAATAATTAATATATTTAATACTTATCATTGTGCAGACCACACAAATTAAATACTAATATTGCCTTTACAAAATTAGAAAAGATATATCAGTAAATTTATTTTTCTGGATGTTTCTATGCACACAAATATATGTGCAGAGATGTATATATATACATATACATAAACAAATCTCTATATATATTCACAAAATTCCATTAAAATATGTTAATTTTAGAAACATGGCATTTTCTGATAAAAAGCTGTTTCAATGATTTTTTTTAAAAAAGCAATCTGTTTTTATAATTTTGTTATTCAGATATACATCCCTCCCACAACTGCCCCTCCAGTGTCCACTCAGCCTGCATCAATATTCATATCTCTCTCTAATCATAAGATGGGCTCCCTGAAGGCCTATAGTAGTTAGGTTCTCTTTATATGACCATTAAAATAGATAACTGGTTTTGCCATTAAGTGTCTCTCAGCCTTCTGTGCAGTTACGCAGAAGTGCTTATGGTCCAGCTCCTAACAGGGAATCCACTCTGACAGAGCCCTGGAGAAGCATTTGGGGTACTATTTTGCCAATAATGCTTAGAAGCAGAAAGTTAAGTTAACAAAGTCCTTCAGTGAAAGTTAATTTCGCTATAACCTTGAGTCAAAACCTTACCGAAGAAGTATATTAGACAGAAATCTTAGCTCAAATTAATTCAACCTGAAAGCTCAATAGAGACATATTAACATTTGTAGCTAGACAAATCAAAGCAGGGAGGGTTTTGGTAAAAAAGCAGCACTAATTAAGACAGAAAAAAGAACTCCAGAAATTTCTCTAACCTAGAAAACTTCACAAACCTGTGGGGGAGCAAACAGAATGATATTTTATATCAACAAACATCAACACTAAAAGCCCTTATTTTAACAGAACTGTTTTCATTAAGACAATTCTCTATTATTTCTTCTTTCTTTCTCTCTGTTTCTTTCTCTGTTTATTCTGTTTTCAAGCAGTTTTTAATTTCACTCTGTCCTTCTTTACTTTCTAATTTCTTGCACTCCATCTGCTCTTCTTCATGAAGCCTTTCTTATGTTAATCAACTCATTGATAAAAAACTTTCTTATTGTAACCACACAGATATAGGACAGATATCTAAAGGCTATTATAAACAGACGTAGGACGAAAGGTAACAAGGCCTTCACACCTCTCTAATGAACATGAAAAGTAATTTTTCTGAGAGCTTTGATGTCTAAGATTATAATCTATTAGTTTAAACTAGAGGAACATGGCCAAAGGCTGGAATGTTTTCCACTGGTGATCTGTGAACACATTCTGTCACATTGTTTTTGGTAAAGCCTCAGTTCCTTTTACTTCAGGACCTCCTATTTAGCTCCAGCTCTTTCAAAATTTAAATAAACCAAATTTTGGAGTTAGACTTTTGAGATTATACTATAAAAACAATTGCAAGGACAAATAAATTCCCTTGCTACATCAGAATATTTCTGGGGTGTGTTTTTAAACACAGTCAGTAAGTGTCAGCTGTGAAGAAACCATTATTATACATCATTCAGCCATGAACAGAAACAGTGATTTTATATAGATACAAAAAGGTTGTTTTGGGTAGCTCCTGTTGTTGCTGCTGCAAGACTACAGTATAAGAAATTATTTTGGATCTTCATAGTATTTCAAATACTACTTTTCTGAATGTTACATACATCTTCAGTACATATTAAAGAACCTACCATCTAACATGAAATAGACTCCATCAAAAAAAGTCTCCACCACAGGAGCAGCAAATAAATGAAGTTTGGCTTTCATTAAATTACAGACAAGTTACTAAATATATGATGTCCAAAGGGTATAATTTCTAGTTTCTCAAAACCTAATCATTAAAACAGGACTATATATTTAATGTGATAAAGTCTAGATATAAAGAACATCAGAGTGGAAAACGAAAAAAAAAAAGAAGAAAAAAATTTGATGCACAAATTCCTTATCAAATTGATGTTATATAGATTTTCTGAATGAGTGCAGGACAGCAAAGCCCATGATTACATTTACTATCATCTCTGGCTAGTTAGATGACATTTTAAGTAATAATAAGCAATTATTAAGTAATTTAAGATAGACTTTTTTAAGTCTATCTCAAATACAGAAGCAATTTTTTTTTCTTTAAAATCTGAAGTCCATTTTGTACACCTAGATTTTTTGGATTACATTGCTAAAATGCTATTTCTCAATAATTTAAAACTTATCTGCTTAATCCACCCCCTAAAATGTCTTATCCTAATTTCCAGAGGCAACTCTACTTCAACATAGTGCAGATGTGTTCAATAGAAACACAGAAAGACCAGAAAATATCATCAGCGAGTTCAGAACACACAGGAGCAAAATTATATAATTTCATCACATGAAAACAGAGAAATCTCACTTGGGCAGAAAGGACAGAAAGTTGCAAGAGAAAGATAGATTCTCAAAATCTGAGCCAAACACTGCTAACTAGAATTAACTCACTTCTGAAAGCACATTCCATCTTGTGTTATGAAACATTACCCTCAAGGCACATGAACATAAGAAAGGAAAGAAACCTCAAGAGCCCAGTTTCTAAAGGTGCCTACAAGCGCATCTTGAAATCAGAGAAATTGTAAAGAATAACTGAGGCAAAGCCAAAGCCTTGTGGGTGTTTGGAACAGATATTTCCTTAGGAGACTTCTGTCTTCCCTTTAGTAGGCACTCTCATAACAATAATCCTACACATTTTACCCACAGAGAAGTTTTGTTTTCTACTAATGTAATTTTTAAAAGTTTTTAAAGTCATCTTTGCTAAGATGCTATTTTGGAAAATAACTCTTAGATAGGAATGGCTATATTATTTAAATTGTTGCATTATCAGTACTGCAGTGTGTATAGGTACTACTAAACTGAATACAAAATTGCAATTCAAGAACCATTTTTCTTGGTGTAGCTGCAACAAAAAGGGAGGCTTCTTCACATGTTTAGAAAAGAACAAAACTTAAATATGTGAAAAGGATTTTTCTCTAGCTGAATGGCCTTTCCCAGAAGTGAGAGCTACCCAGCAATACAATCGGGAGTGGTTAACTGATGGATAATAGTACCTTATTCAAAGTTCCTGAAACAGCTTCAAAACCACTTTTCACTGTTCTGAATTCAACAGAAATTTAACTTTAACTGTTGTTGGTTCTATAAAGCAAGTTTTGCTTGGAAAAGTTTCAGACACAATTACTAAATCTGGTAAGGCAAACAATGATTTTCTTTTATAAAATGTAATAAAACTTCTATTTTTTTCAATAACTGGTGTCAAAGAGACAGAAAGTTTCTCTGAAAGAGAGTAGATATTTAGGAAGACTGGAGCATTATATGTATTAAAAAAAAAAAAAAGAATTTGTAATGAGATACTTTTTATGTGTGTTTAAAAAAAATTACAGTATTGAGTGGGTGCCAGGAGCTTGTTAGAGCATGATGGTGATAACACCTAAGGTGTGTTAACCGATCCTGTACGGGCCATATACTTAAGAGTTTAACTTGATGACCCTTGTGGATGCCTCAAACCAGAACATTCTGCAAGTCTGTGATTCCTCCACCCCAGCTACTGCCTTCCAGTGGGACACAATCTCAGGCCAGGAAGCCTCTCCTGGTCCTGTCCCATGGGTATGGCTGCTCTTGTGCTCTTTCCAGGCAGCAGCCGGATTGCACACTCATTCCAAAATTACATGGTTAAACACGGTCAAAATACTGACATAGACGGGTCCAGAGACAGTGTCTTTACTGATACCTACTACCCACAACAAAAACACCACCAAGCTTTTTTTCCTCTTTGACTGATTTGAGTTGAAGTCCATTTACAAAAAAAAAAAATACATACTCTCCCTCTGTGGTTTCACAAACATATCTTAATTCATAATATCTCTGTACTGGTGTTGGCTAGGAAAGAGTTAATTTTTTTATTATATCTTGTATATTGCTATGTTTTGTTTTTACTATTAAACCATTGTTGACAATGTAGGGATGTTTTAGTTATTGCTGAACAGGGCTTATCGGTGCAAAGACCTTTTCTGCTCTTCCCATCCACCAGCAAGGGCATGCACAAGATACTGGGAGGGAGCACATCTGGGACAGGTGACCCTGACTGACCAAATGGCCATTCCATACCTTATGGCATCATGGTCAGCAGCAAAAGCTGCAGGGAAGGAGGAGGGGAGATGACATTCAGAGTTATGGCATTTGTCTTCCCATAACTTCATTTTGATGCAGCCCTGCTTCCCTGGAGATAGCTAACTATTTGCCTGCCAATGAGAAGTAGTGTTATATGAAAACAAAATAAAGAATTCATTCACTATCTTTATCTCAGACCATGAGTATGACCATGAGTATTGCAATTTAACATTTGCAATTCTCTTCTCTGTCCCACTGCAGTGGTGTGGGCAAGCAGTTGTGTGGGGCTTAGCTGCTTACCAAGGTTAAATCAAAACAGTCACAAATATCAGCACAAACTCCACAACCCCCTAAAACACAGTTTAGAGATTCTGGATGCCTTATGCAGCCACTGCTTCAGACCTTTAGTCTTCCCATATGCAGGTCTCCTTCTACTTGCCAGTGAGCTCAATTTGACATCTGCTAGCACATTACATGTACTCACACAAAGAATTGCAAAGCCCTAGGGAAACATAAACCAGCTGCTGCCGGTAGACCTACAGGCCTCACCACCCACAGACATTTCTCCAGTGAAAGACCTCTCAACCATTCATCCCCTCCAGCTGCTGGCATTTAGATCTTTGAGCACATGCACAGAATACCTTACATGAAAAATAGTTAAGGCCGGGATTATTTAGAAGATAGGATACACTGAAGTGGACACATACTGGGTGCTTTGTCAGCAAAAGAGTACTGAGCAGCAGCTGTTTATTTGCAACTGGCCCCTTTTATCAAACTTTTCTCCTTGTTCTCATGTTTGTGCAATCATCACCACCCCACACTGCGCCCTTAGTCTTCCATTTCTCCCTGTTGTCCTCCCAAACAACAAGCCTGTTCCCATCTTCTTTACTCCCTGTCACTTTCAGTTTGGCTTCACTCATATTCACATCCTGTATTTCTGACACTCTTACCTAGGTCACCTTGTCCTTCATGACAATACTTCTAAGGTCACCCACTACTGTTTTTGCAAGATAGCACTCCCACAATGTTCTGTAAAACTCTTCTCCATCTCCTTAAAAAGATCAGATATTCCCTACACGACTGACTTGTTGTAGCAGTACCTCTGCCATCCTCACACTGTGTTATGGAACCTGTGTTAAATCCCATATTTTTGCATTCTCCATTCTCCATTCATTCACCTAATGGCCCTCTCATGGCCAGGGCTTAGTCCATTGCCTGCCTGTCCCAGCAGTCAGTACACACACACACACACACACACACATGTCTTCAACTCTCTGAGCTGCTCCCAATCAGCCTCTGAGGGAAGAGCTCTGAACATAGCTACCCTATGACTTAGCAAGCTTTCCTTCATTCCTATAAGATCTTTCACCACTACGGAGGATCTAGGACTCTCCTAGAAACAGCTGCTCCTACTCTTGATGGATGTAAATTACAGCAGATTGCTGCAGTGACTGCTGAGAGGTTGGAAAATCTTCTCTAGTTGAGCCCTGGGAAGATTAAAAATGAAACACCATGTTTCCTGCAGAGGAACAGTTGCTAAGTAGGGTAATACTCTTCTAGTCTAGGGAGCTCTCCTACAAGTTGCTGCTCTGTTACAGAATTAGCATTCTGATCCCAGCATCAAGTCACAGAGGAAAAGATTCATCCTTTTGGTTAGGTCATGCTCCAGTCTGCTAACAACAGTCTGAAGCCTTGAGACAATTAATACATATGAAGATCCTTTTGTAGTGCTAAAACAGCATATGGAGACCTTAATGAAAGTAAAAGTTGCATTACTTTTTGATTAATATTGCTGCCAAAAGCACAAGACTCTGTTTTGGCACAGAAAGAAAGCATCAGTGCATTTTTTCCTGAAATTAAATTAAGTTTATTAGACAGGAAAAAGAACAACTAAATGTGACTTAATAGGAAAAGCAGGATGAAACTCAAGATCCAAAAAGGCAGCAGTGTCTAATTACAAGGATTTGGAAAAAAGCTACTGTTTCTGAGTGTGGCCTATATTAGGATCTATAAAATATGATATCTGTTGTCTTCTCCAAGAGTAAGTATCTGTTAATAGATTAATAACTTTTGTCTCCATTAAAACTCTGTGAGGTCACCCTGTGCAGTATATTGAATTTATTAGTCTGGGCTAGAGTTCAGCTATATCAACTGCAGGATGGCCAAATGTCAGAATATCTATTGACTTTGCCCCTGGAACCTTAACATTAAACTGAAACCCACAAGAGGAACTCAATTTGAGTTCATCCAAATGGAATCATAACTTACCTGCTTAAACTGCAGAAACTCTGGAGGAACTAATCTGCCATGAAGCAACAAAAATTGAAGTAGATAATACCTAATTGCAAATAGATCCGTTATCCTAATATCTGCTGAGAAGGTTTGCAATTTTTAACCCATTCTCAGATGGATAGAGGTCTACAAGTCAGAATGAATGATTTATGAATGATCTCTAGAGCTGAAGGACTTATAGGACCAATGGATGTTTTTGAAGGTTTTAGTAAAACCAAGTTACTAGCAGCCTGGAAAAGTTTCAGAATATCCAAAATGTTGTGGAGATCCTCATCAGGAGAAATAGCTTCCCATGGAGCAGTTATGATTTTATAGATATGAATATTTTCTGCAAGGAAAGCAAAAAAATTACACACAGAAGTCTCTAGCTAGATGTTTTTACAGAGCTTCTCTTGTAAAAATGTTCTAAAAGCCATTAAGTGTGAAATAGGGATGAAATATGGATATACATGATATTGAGATACATATTTGAAACATGAATGAGTAAAAAAAATAGTTCATCACCAAATTCTCTTGGGACTTTCAATCTGAACTTGTTTAGCAAGGATTATCTGAAAGAGTTTTAATATAACTGAATTTATAAAACCCGGAACCAAAAAGTTATAATGAAAATTCCAAAGCCACCTGTACTAGAGCAGCAGCAGACTCTGCTATAAATCAGTTTTCCCTGTGATTCAGAAATAATTCTATTTTTTTTTTCTTAGTGGCATTCACTCTTAAATGTGGCATTCTACACTTACAGCTGATTAGATTTAATTCAGCTACATACATTAAAAAATAAATCAATTAAATAAAATCAATTAAACAATTTTTCACTCTAAATGTCTTTTTGTGATCTGAGCTTTCACTTTCCCGGTGAAGATTTTTATATTTTCTTAAGCATGTGTTACATCTTCTTAAAGCCAGCCAGACTTCTTGAGGTCAGGAAAGGGAGGATGTCTGCACTTTCAAACACTGAGAATAAAAGTTGGTTGGAGAAGTGAGTTTGACTTACTAGTTTTTTTCAGATTTAAAACAGGTAACACACCAGTGAGGGTTAGCCATTATTAGAATTAGTAATGAAGTCACAGTGGTAGACATGATTTAAAAAGCAGTTCTGTTTTGAAAGTATATCATTGCAATTCATCTTACTAGCACTGTAAGAAAAAATACTAAGGCAAATTCAACTGAGACTATAAATTCCTGCATAATGGTGTTCCTGCCAAATTCTTGCTTGCTCTTCACCAGAATTATTCAGGTTGCATAAGTCCATTCCTTTCCTTTGGAATCTTGCTTCAGATTGTTCAGAATTACACATCTTCCTGGATAATTTAGTGCTGATGCAGAGTTTCACCAAATATTTCTTCACCCATACAAAAGATTACCTTTCTGACAATGTTCTCCTTCTTTGCACTTACATACAGGTTTTCATATCACAATAAGAATTAATTTTTGCTTTCACTATTAATCAAATAGCTTTTAAAACCATCACTCTGCAACTGTCCTGCTATTACTAGAAGATGTTTCATGAATTTTAGATCATCCCTCCTGACTTTTTGCACATGGAGAACATTTTGGCAATGGTGCTCATCATATCTGCCCATTTATTAAACAACTTACTCTGATATTAGAGCAAATGTCAATCTACACAGGCTATTTTTTCTTCCTGAGAATTCCTACACTAATGTGCAACATTCAACATTTTGTTCCCTACAACTCGAGAAATTAAAACCAATTTTTCCTACAGCCCAGTGATGCATTTTTTTTTTGTTTGCTTGTTTGGTTTACTTTTTTCAGGTCTGTTTTTCTTCTTTTTTTATTATTTGTTTGGTTGTTTTCCTCTGTAGATCATGCCCCACACTAAAGAACATAAAGTTTGTCAGGATTTTAAATTAGTGACATAGAATGAGATTTAAGGAACACATCCATGCTTTTATTTAACTTAAATTCAGCTGCCTGAATTCTTTTGCAACTAGTCTGAATTCCGCCAGGTTTGGTGGTACCTCTAGCAAAAAGGGGACAACATGTTCCTTGTCTGAACAGGGTTTTAGTTAATGTCCCTTTAAAAACATCCTGCTTTTGTAAGGAGAAGCAGATTAAACCTACACAGTGTTGTACTATCTTCATCTCCCAAAGGGCAGATAAACACAGAATGCCAAAGAGATAAATACTATAACATAAATCTTTCCTGTAAGCAACCTAAACTACACAGAGTTTCAAACCTGACATCTTTGTCCAATAAGAAAGTGGAACCTGCTCTACATTTTAATTGAATTACTGCTCTTATAAGCCTAAACATTTTTGAATTTTAATCAGAAGTTCTAGTCTATGAAAATTTAGCAAGGTAAAAATGTTGGACTTGGATTCTAAGTAGAATTAAGTTCCTGACACTCTACTTGGTCTTAAGGTCACTCGGTCAAGCATCAAGTCCTCAGCTGCAGGAAGAGGACAGCATCATCTTCCCCAGCTATAAGCTACCACAGACACAGGCAACAAAAGGAAACAGAGGCAACCCATCACAGCAACAATTGTGAGGGTGGTGCTCTACAAACCCCTAACACTTAATTGCCCATTATGCAGGCAAGCTCTTATCATTTACACCTGACAACCCATAGCTGGCAGTATAGGAAAAAGAACAACTAGCTGGAAATGTGGCCTTTGTCCAGTCAACGGTGAGCACATTACAACACTGCCAGCAGAGAGTGTTTTTTATCCCCAATCTGATCTTTTTCATACGCCACGAAGTTGCCTCCATGCAGAGTAGCTGCGCGTTTTATACTCGTTTTTCAGAAAATGTGAAGACCCGGTCAATCTCGTGGCCCAAATATTGCTTTATAAAGAAATATTTAGAAATGCCAAGATTTCCATGAGGGCTGGGGGAGTGAGGAGAAAAGATTTGTATCAGAAAAGTAATGCTGCTCTTCACATGTTTCAGTGTTCCAGCATATGCATAAGAACTTATACAGGGAGAAGCGGGAAGGAGTTTAGGTCTAAGCTGACAGAATTATAGTAGGAAGTGCTAAAAGGTTAGAATAACTTAGGTTAAATTAAAAGTTGTACTATCAAAAATTATGTCTCAATGGTATCACTAGGACATAGTATAAGCCAGTTTCAGGTCACTTCTTATTTTGATAAATATGTTCAGTGGTTCCTCTTTTTTTGTTTGTTGTTTTTATTTATTTTTTCTCCAAGATGTGTCTTATAATGAACAGCATAGCTATTATTAAAATTTTTAGCTTTCTCTACCTTCTGTTTTCTCTCTTTGTAAGAGCACTAGCAATTTTCATCTGAGTACACTATCAAATATTAGGGACACACCTGGAGCAATGGCACATATAATCCCTCTGCATAAACTACTCGGGTTACACTTACCTGATATTAGTTAGGTCTCTTCTTCCCTTACCCAGATAACTAAATTTTCTAAGCATGCCTAGTTTCACAATTTTTATTTTCCTTCAAAACAAGGACATCCTCTTAGACATAAGTTTAAAAAGAAAAGTAGCAAACAAACACCTCAAACCTACTCTAGTTCTTACTTAAAAAATAAAAAGAAAAGCTGATTTTTTACAATTATATGAAAGTATCAAAGGTAAACACAGAAAAATAGAGTCCAGAGCTGTAGAATTTAAGTTTTCTGCATGAAAGTGGATGAAAATGTCAAAATATATGAAATCAACAAGATTTCTCTTTACAACCTGTGTTTATTTTAACTACAGTGTCACAGTCACATTGCCCAGAAGATGCTGAAAATGATAGCATCCATCAGTGAAGAAGGAAAAAAGATCTCTTAATTGGTCTGATATATATCAGTCAAACAAACAAAAATAATTCATGTGTATTTCAGACTTACAACTTCTACATACACACACTTCTTCTGCTGTATGCTTCTACAATAACATATTGGGTCATTTATAAAGGTTCATATTGTCCAATAAGTCAAAACCACTGAATAACTGATGCTTGCAGTGAATTAGCTTGTTGACTGGAGTCAACAAGAACTTGGTGTCAATTGAACACTGCTACCCACTGTGGTACCCAGGTACCTTGTTCTGCACCTCCTTGGCAGGAAGGAAGCATCCCACAGCCACCACCCCACCTGGCTGCAGGGACCAGTTGTTGGTACAGATTAAAACCCAGGGAACAGCAAGGGAGAACAGCAGCAGAAAACACTCTGGACTTCAGTAAAGCATTTTTCAGCCTGCTGAGGGACTGAAGGGATGGATACTGTGCAGTGCTGTTCCAAAGGGCAAACAAGCACTGGAGGTTATGGTCAATTTCAGGAACAATCTCTTCAAAGCACTCTGATTAGCTTACCCCAGCATGTAAGAAAACAGGAAACCAAAGAGACAATTCACAGGTTACACAGAGATGAGCAACAGTGTTCAAGCTTCAGGGCAGCGATTTGTTCAGTAGAAGGATGAACCTAAAAGAAGAGAACGTTTATTAGTGAGTCCACTGCATGAGAACACGTTTCCTGTTTATCAAATGTAAAAACAGTGACTCAAATCAATCATTGTACATGAACGCAGCAGTGATGCAAAGTTAACAATGGAAGCAAAGAAGCAGAGAATGTGTTTTTGCATCCAGTACTGAAAATTCATGTAGAAAGTTGTGGTTGTGGGGTTTTAGTTTGTTTTTTTTTTTTTTCCCAAGCAGTTATGGCCCATCCTCAAAACAAAAAACAAAGAATAGAACAGTATAACTAATTCCTTTCAAATTTGGATGAATTCTATCCTTTGCAGATCTGACTCACTGAGTCAGCTTAGATGAAAATTAGATGATAAAAAATAACGGATTGAATTTTAAATTGTTAAGTCATGTGTATTCATCAATATTTCTTTTTTCAGTTTTAAGACATCAAATTATTCAGAAGGCAGACTCAAAATCCATTAGCAGCACTTAAAAATATGCTGTTATATAAACTTCTATATAAATGTGGTAAAAAGATCCTATTTATAACAAGTAGTTAATAACCTAATAAAAGCAAGGAAACAAAAACGGGGAAAGTGAGCTAAAGGAAATATATCACCTTCAATTACACTCCCAGGAGACTCTCTGGTGTTCCACTTTGACATTGTGCTATCAGCAATTTCACTGTTACAAGATGGTAGTTGACTGGTTATACACATAGTTTGTTTTGAAGCTCATATTCCCAAATCTAAAAAAATTTTAAAAAGCAACTTTACAATATCTTTCTAGAATTAGTAGAAACAAGAGTAGTGTTTTGAGGCTTTTTTAAATTTTTCTATTTGCCTATTTAAGCCAAAAGTCAATTCAACATGACAGCCTCAGTAACTTAGTCCAAAACTGTTAAACTTTATAATCCTGATGGTGTTCTAAACAGCGTTTTTTGGCAGAGCAGCATGGTAAAGTCCAGGCCCTCCAGGCAACTCCTGCAGTACTGAAGGGGTGACAGACAACCCTACCAGAAGGGATGTGATGCTGGACATGATGGTCAGCAGCACTAGTGAGCTAATCAGTGACATCAAGACTGGAGGCAGCCTGGGCTGCAGTGGTCATGCACTGGCGCAGTTTTCAAAATGTGGAAGAAGCTGAACTTGGCAAGGGATGCGAAGAATAGGAGGGGCTTCTTTAGGTATGTCAGTCAGAAAAGTATGGTCAAAGAAAGCATTTTTTAATGAACACAACTGGAAAATTGGTAGCAGTACATGAAGAGAAGGCTGAGGTATCAACAACTTTTTCATCTTGGTCTTCACAGGAAACCTCACTTCCCATACCTCTTGAGTGGAAACATTTCACTCATTTTTAAAAAGGTTAGGAAGGGGAAACCTGAGAATGTGTCAGCCTCACCTCTGTGTCTGGGAAGATAATGGAAAAAATTCTCTTAGGAGCTATGCCGAGGCATACAGAGGACAAGAAGGTGGTTTGAAACTGTCAGCAGAGCTTCACCAAGGACAAAATCTGTCTGACCTAATTAGCGGCCTCCTATGAAAGAATGACTGCAAGAGTGAACAAGGGAAGAACTACAAATGCCATCTATCTGGAATCTGGACCTCTGTATGGCCTTTGTTGTGGGTGCTTGTCCCCCACAAACTACTTCTTTATAAATTTAAAATATATGGATTTGATTAATGGACTGTTCAGTGGATGCAGAATTGGCTGGATGGTAGTAGTAGCAGTAGTAGTCAATAGCCCAATAATGACACCAAGCTGAGTGGTGTGACTGACACGCCTGCAGGATGGGATGTCACCCAGAGGGACCTGGACAAGCTTGAGAAGTGGGCCTATGGGAATCTCATGCAGTTTAATGAGCACAAATGGAACAATGTCACCTCCCAACAATGGCAGCTCCCGACTGGCTGGGGAAATGAAGAGATTGAGAGCAGCTCTGCTGAGAAGGACTTGGGGGTGGAGGTGGATGAAAAGCTGGATGTGAGCTGGCAATGTACCCTTGTAACTCAGGAAGTCATCTGCATCCTGGTCTGAAGCAAAAGCCAGCAGGTTGAGGGAGGTAGGTGATTCTGCCCTTCTACTCCAGTTCAGTGAGACCCCACCTAGAGTATTATGTCCCTCTCTGGAGTCTTTACCACAGGAAAAAAAAATTACCTTTTAAAATAAAACCAAAGGAGAGCTGTGAAGATGATTAGACGAGTGTAGGAACTTTCCTATAAAGACAGTCTGAAAAAGGTTGTTCAGCCTGGAGAACAGAAGGCTCTCAGGAGATCTTGTAAAGGCTTTTCAGTACTTAAAGGGGGCTTGTAAGAAAAATTGGGACAGACATTTTCATGGTGTTTTGCAGTAGAACAAAAGATAATGGTTTAGACTAGATTAAAGGAAGAAATTTTGTACAAGAAATGTGATGAAACACTGGAACAGGTTGCCCAGGGAGGTGGAAGATGCACCATTCCCAGACACATTTAAAGTCAGACTGGACTCATTGCTGGGTGATTTGGCTAGATGATCTTCAAAGGTTTCTTTCAACAAAAGTAATTATATGATTCTATCTAACCAAGTCCATGGCACAACATGTTGAACTTAGGAATCCCAGGGTCTCAGGTTTCAATGTCAGGAATCTGACATTATTAATTCATTATTAAATTCAGAGAGCAATTCAGATTTTAGACAGTGTAGTCACTGTCGAAAAGTGTTTCACTTTCCCTCCACACCAGCTGATAAGAATGAATTGGCAGTGGGAGAGCATTTTGATTTCAGGACTACATACCAGATTCTGCTTGGATAGAGTTAGTTTCCCTCATAGTAGCCAATACATAGCCTTCACAATAGTGTTCTGCAGGGAATTAGAGACAAAATCAGTATTGATAAAACTTTTCATTGAGAAAAAGTTTTTACTTCTGCTGAGCAATGTGTTCACATGTCAAGGACTATTCCCTACCTGCCATCCTACACACTATGCCTCCTCAGCAGGTAGGCTGGAAGTGCTGAAATTGCCAAGGAACACAGCCAGGACAACTGACCCAAACTGATCAATAACATGTGACTTCCACACCTCATGGTATCATGCTCAGCAGCAGAACTCAAAGAAAGGAAGATGGGAGAATGTTTATGGTTGCCACATTTGATTTCCCCAGCAACTGTCACATATGCTGAGGCCCTGCCAACACTGGCTCTGTGTCTGCCTGCCAACACAAAGCACTGAATATTTGTCTTTGCTTGTATGCACAGCTTTATTTAACATATTTAACTGTTGTTATTTTAATCCCTGAATTTTCTTATTTTTGCCCTTCTGATTATTTCACCTTCATTCCACTGACAGGGAAGGAAGTAGCAGCAAGTCCCAAAACTTAAAATTACAGTGATATATTTTCTGGTCCTCAAAACACCCAGAAGTCTTGTTGAGCTTAAAATAAAACCTACAACATTGTATTTCTTTAGAGGTATAACACAGGGAGGTTTTCATTTCTTTAAAAAACCATTAGAGTAAACAAATAGTGGAAGTGATGGCAAGTTATAAAGAAAACTCCAGGTAAGACCTTGAAAAATATTACTGAGATCTGCAATAGTCAATCTCTCACAGGTTTTCTTGTACTTCAAACTGCCCATGTCAAAGCATTTCAAAAGGCATGGATATATCACAATTGTGAATAAGAGTTATACAATGTTAATGTTAGATGTAAATGTCTTACTCTTTATGTTGTCTGAGGCACATATGGGATCTATTAAATAATAGGATACTGCATATTTTCTTGCTCTCTCAGATGTATCAATGGAACCAATGTTTTTTTAAATTCATATCTCCCTTCAATCCATCTATAAATTTTGTTTTCTTAATGCTAAAAATATTCAAACCACTAAAAGTTTAAGGCTTAGGAGTTCTAGTGCTGGTTTAACAAATTTCTCTAATGCTTTGGAAGTTGTGATTTTAATAAAATTTGACAGTAACATACTTTGATTAGATGAAGGTTGCTATGCCTTTTTTATTTTTACTTTATTTTACCAATATCTATGCAGATTAAATGTAAAATATTAAATGAAAGGCAGAGACTTTTGTCTTCCTTTCCACTCATTGATCAGGAAGTTATGACTGAATTATTACTGGCATTTTGTTTAGAAGCTTGAGTAATTTAAATAGCTCTGTACATCCTTCCTACTCCATTCTTCTAAAGAAGTGAGCCAATATCTACTTCTCAGTCCTCCCTCACTCAAAGTAGGTTTAGTCAACAACATATAAAAAAGTGACTCAGGCTATTAAAAAAGTTTAAAATCAGTGGGTTTGATAGTCTGTATTCCCTTTTGCATAAACACAAGCTTGGTTGTCATTTTCTACTCCCCCCCACACACACTCAAAACCCCCACAAAAACACAAATCAACCAACCCTAACACATTTGAGGTTATTGTTGCTGGATTTTGCTCCCACACAGAGAAATTCTAATCTCCTTCATTAGAAAAGAGCTATTTTACTTAATGAGAAGTTCTACTGGTGCTACAGGAGTTGCCAATGAAGCTTACACAAAATATCAAAACCTGATTCTTAAATATGGAAGGGGAAAATAAACTGTACAGAATTTCTGTGAGGAAGGACACTCAAAGGGCAAATATGGAGGAATGCAGCCCACCTATCAATAATCTGCATCTAACTAAAGCAGAAACCTGAAGTCTGAAATTATAACAGGTTTCAGGTAAAGGGACAGCTCAAGACGTTGCTTCCCTAAACACAAAGATGTGTCTTCAACCTTCAAGAGGATTATAATTTAGTCCAGAACTAAAAAGATGTTCTTCATCATTCAGCACCTAACAGACCACATTTGAATGCACACACCATAGCAGGAAGTATCAAAAATACCCTGAATAAGAACATTAAGATAATTTCACTATAAGAGTTTTGAAAAACTGATAATGCATCACACGCTGTGATGCAGCTTTCTGGCTCTTGTGGGAAAATGATTGGTCTTTTAAGAATAGGTAGTTCCTTTTCAGTAATCACATCCTGCAGTTATTCTCTGTACAATATGCAAGCCAGAACTGCTAAAAAAGGTTTTCACACCTTTTGCTTCAGTACCTTTCTGGAATGTATGCTGTACTATCTACGGCAACCAGCTGTGCTCACATTGGATATCCTCAGTTAAGCAGGATCAGATTTTGGCACTGCTATTGTTAGCTGTAAGCACTTGTTTGTTTCATTAGTGGCAATTATGCCCAGTAGGGACTGCCAAAGTCACATACTGATCCAAGAGGTAGATTTAATAAATAAGCTTATATCAGTGGAAAATATTCCATCAAGATGTGAGAAAGCCCCGTATTTCAGATTTTCTTACTTTTCGAAATGTCACAGTTAACTTCTGAACAAGAAAAATCTGACTTTTTAGACGTTTGAGCCTCCAACCTACTTTCAGAGTTGTTGTGAATGTGGAAAAGTTATTAAAGAGCAATCTTCAAATTCCACCAAACAATTCCCCATTTCAAGATAAAGAAGCCTTCCTGCTTCTTGTCTACCATGACTAAGCCTTTCAGCTTACTGACTTGGAATCTGACATAAAAATACTTCTTTGTGTATCTAACAAGAATACAGTGCTAGCTTAAACATTAAGAGTTTTGGCTTCACAAAGCTCAACTAAACAGACATCTGGACCTAAAGTTGAAGTTAGCCAAAAAAACCAAGTACAAAAATCCCCTGTTTTATATTATCCTGGAATAAACCTTGAGATCTGGATAGGAATAAGAACAGACAATCCAGACAAATCACTGTAAACTGCTGAAAGCATCAAGTACTAAATTCCATCTCAAAAATTCAAAGTCTTCACTTCAGGGAAGAGTAGAAGTACTAACATAGAGCTATGCTTTGGCTTCAGATAATTCCATGCCAGGAAATGTGGGGGGAAAAATGAGAAACTAAGACTGGCTGATTTTATACTGATTAAGATCTTAAATAGTACTGAAACCTTCCACCACAAACCCACAACTTGTTTAACAGGACAGGATGCTCACTGTGCTGAGCACAGTTGGCAAAGAGCATTTTAATCATCAAACACCAAGTGTTTATCATGCATGTTATGACTTCATCCAACACTTTCTGGCCACAGACACAAGTTAGAAAATATCTCCAGACTTGAGTTTTTCTTCCTGAGACAAGCAGTACAGAGCTTGGGAATCACTTTGTCTGTGGGTTTTAGTATTAAATAATAATAAAAATATAAAAGACATCAAAAACACATCCTGAAAAATTTGATTGTACTATCTGAGGAAACCTTTTATTGATAACTCAAGAGGGAGATAATGTGAGAGCAATGGAGGTTGTTACACTGATAACTACTGAGAGTTCAGGCTGTCTTCTGATTAAAGAGTTTTGCTGGGACTATATATATCTATAACCTTCACCACATTATAAGCCTTGATCTCAGCAATTACAATGAAAATTCTGAATCATCAAACCAAACAAACCTTATATATCATGAACTGTGGAAACGCCATTTGGGGAAGTCTGGTTGTCCTGATGAGCTTCTTAATTCCTACAAAAAACATTTAAGGTAATTAGAATCTAAGAAGGGGGAAAAGAATCCAAACAATTTTTTGTGAGATATATTAAAAAAATTAATGGTGAGTAATGAAAAAAAAAATTCAACATTTCCAATTTTGCATCTTAAACTGAATCATATTTTCCCCTTCATGTACAGAAAAAAAGATAAAATGCTTTAAAAAATACCACTCCTATGACTCCCCATAAAAAAAGGGTACAAATCTTTTTGCTACTTTATTTACACTTGTATAGTTGCAGGAACTGGAAAGTTCTAAAAAAATTGCTATTTTGGGGAGAATTATCTGTTTCATAAAATATCATCTGGATGGGATATTTATTCAATCCTTTTATAAGAAGAGATTTGGCATCTGAACATTATGTATGACAGACTTCTTTCACACCATCTGTTATCTGTAGCAAATCAGAAAGCATTTCTTCATTATTTTTTGTGAAGAACTCTCACTGCAGTTCAGAACACTTAAAAAAAATAAATTTGCTATTTTTTAGAGGAGAAATACTGGCAGTGGCCATTCAGTTCCAGGGCTTAAATGCTTTGTTCTTTGGGGATCCTGCTCGACAGTAGGTTAATTCACAATGAGTTAGAAATTTTTAAGGCTACAGAATAGGGAAAAACAAAACCTTGTTTTTTCTTTCTAATGTACTCCTTAACTCAATTATCTTTCCTATGATCTTCATTCACAGAGAAAGTAAATTAGGCTCTAGTGAGCCATTGCATTAACTCCAGTTACCCACACTGAGCAATTTGTTCAGCTGTTGACTTTGTAAGCATGAACATTCACTGATACCAAAATGTAACTTTATTTCACAATGTGATCCTTTCCTAGACTGGAGCTCATTTTTATAAGTTTTATAGGTTTATGAATAAAACTATAAAACAGAAAAATTGGGAAAGACCATCACACACAAAAACACACACAAAATCCTAAAAAAAACAAAACACAAAAGCAAAATCAGACTAAAACAAACAAACAAACAAAAACACCAAAACAAAAAAAAAAAAAAAAACGAAAAAAACAAAGCAACAAAAAATCCCCAAACCAAAACCAAACACAACAAAATCAAAACCAAGAAAGCTAAAACATTTTTATATTGTTTTCTTTTTTGATTTTTGAGATGTGTCTATTTTCTCTATATCATGCTTCAGAAAATTGAACATGATTCTTTCAATAACACAAAATTGCAAACGCAAGTTTTAGGTGTAGAGGTGATTCTGAAACAGTTTTACTATTCTACTTCCATCTTTGCCATGGCACAAAACAACTACACATCCGGAAGTGCTTTAACATTTGAAAGTTGTCATAGAATCACAGAATATTCTGAGATGGAAGGGACCCACAGTGGTTATCTAGCCCGTCTCCTGGCCCTGCACAGAACAACCCCAAGACTCACACCATGCCTGAGAGCACAATTTTTGTGCTCTCAATGCCTGAGAGCACTGTTCAAACATTTGAGCTCTGGCAGACTTGGTGCTGTGAGCAAGGTGGGGAGGAGCTGAAACGTAAGACTCATGTTGTTCTTACATAGGTCAGGATGAGATCATGACATTGCTTGGAGCAAAAACTGTAACTAGGAGGGAAATAAAAAGTTTCAAAAACACTGACCTCACATAGGATCCATTTGACCAACTTCATTTGGTAAATAAAGTCTCACATTGATAAATTACCTTTTCTAAATTAACTGAAGTCACTGCAAATTTCTTGGAATTTGGGAAACAAGAATGGATTAGTAGGACAAAAGAGGATTAATGCAAGCTTCTTTTTTTTTTTTGTGAACATTTTTAACCTATGTTTTTCCTCTATCAATCAGGGTGTATGCTGCTACTTGATATTCTCTATGTAGATATATATGTACCTGTTCCTAGAAACCAAATTTATTTACTAGTTAGCCCCAGACCCTCTGGTCTCCCTACTTATTAGTATGTGGCTGTAGATGTCCTTGGGTTTTGCAGACACACTTTTCTTTTTGGTACTCAGACCATCTCCTGTTCTGTACACACGTCTCTCACTCCACAATAGATGTCCCAGACCCATGGCTTTCTCAGAAGATGAGTGCCAGGCTGTCTGCCCCAGAAGGTGAAAGAACCATCAAATATCTGACTGTCAGACTGCTGGTATCTCCACTGTCTGTTACCCAAACCTACTCTCTCCTATGATGTCCTGTCAGACCTCTTATCCCCTGCAGCAGCTAATTTGGCTTGAAATTATCTGGTGAAGTGCACACTGCAACACTGAAATTCCCTATGGAAACATTCACACTCTTTCCAGTTACAGGCATTTAAACCTCAACACACAAACACCACACAGCACTCTACTGAGGAAAAGAGAAATAGCACTTATGCAGAAATGAAAGATTCTGGTGATCAGATCTAGTCCTTAGCCAAATCTATTGACCAGAACTCTGTTTACACTGAAGTCCTTTCTCCCTCCCTGCTTCACCCTGCCTCCTTGTCTCCCCATTTGCACGTGCTTGTTCCCCCAGTTCACCCCTATTCTTCCCTTTCTCCTCTTTTGGTCCTACTCTAAATATCTCATTACATCTTTTTCAGTGCCACTACTCCTTTAAAATGTTCTACAAAATTTACTATACAAGCCTAAAATAGCCCTCCTTCTGCATTCCATCTTAAGTCCCATATTCCTTTAGGAGATTAAATACCCTTCAATCTTCGAGGCACTTGCACTCATTAAGATACAGCATCCCTCCACTTACTGTTTATTTGCATTTTTGGTGATTAGTCTGTAATTATATTACCTATTAATTATTAGCTTTTTTCCTCCTAGAAATCAAGTTGATTAAACTGTGCTCTTTTTCCTGAGACTGACAGCAACATAGTTGGTTTAGATTTTCTTCTCTTTCCTTCTTCACTTTTACATCCCATTGATTCTTAATGCCAACTCAAATGCTGTCCCATTTGAGTTAAAATTGGAAAATATTCAATATTAAATCTCTTTTCAATTTAGGTGATTTCTAATCTGCAAGTCAAAGTCCATAGGTTGTTTTTATACCTCCTGATCCTCCTAAGTAGGACTTTGAAGGTCTAATGCCAGCTGGCTTGATCCCTAGACCTTGAGAAAAAGTAATGAGAAACTTAGCAAGATCTCCCCCAAACGAGCCTAACTTGATTTTTGAGTTCTTTAGAAGCACTAGAATGAAACTATTTCCATAACAATTCAAAAACCTTTCAACAGCAGTATGTTGAACAGAAGTAGACATTTCAATTTATAGTTTAAAAGAAACACGTTTGCTCTTTGAGAGAAATGCAAATACTATTAAAAAATTCTGTGGTACTTTTATAGTAAAGATATATGAATGCCAGCTTAAGAATTTAATTAAATACACTGCTTTTTCCATGAAAAGCAATCTACAGATTCCTTTTAAATGTTTGTGTGTCCTGCAACTTGAAAAGCATCTGGATGCTATAGGCTGGCCACAGATTCTTTCAGATATAATAAAAAAGTCTTATGAAGGCTTAAAAAACAGAAATTGCAATCACAAGAGGCTGTTTCATGATGCAAAGATGTCTGTAACTAAGATTGTTTTGGGGCATCTAACTTCCTTTCCCCCCCAAAAAGTGAACATTTCTTCAAGAGGTATTTTCCATTAACAATAGCATTTTATCCCTACATGGATCCTGTCCCATAAATACTATCAGTTTTTGTCTATCTATTGCTTTAGAAATACATAATCCTTTTCATAGGAGATTTCATATCCTGCAGCAGTATATCTGTTTTCATTGCCCAGCTCTCTATTTTAATGCACACACTTCAATTACTTTTCTGGTCTTGATGAGCTTGCAAATTAAACCACGCGCCGTTCTTTTATTATCTATACATGAAACTGAAGTTATAATAAAACTAGGCTTCATTTTGAAAAAGTATATGTGACTCCTTTATATTGTGAGAATGAAGAAACTTTTTTATTCTTTCTGCATCCAGGCTTTCATACTCGTGTAGTCCTGCAGCTGCACCTGCTCATGTTCCAAAGATGATCTCTTCTCATTAGCAATTTTCATTTCTAACTCATTTCCTTGGTGATTCTTCAAACCTTAGGCTATTTAAAAACAGACAAAATCCAAAACATATACTCACACCCAAATGCTGTTACATGAAAATTTATTCCCTCTTCCTCCTCTGCCTAAAGAAAAAGGAGGGGCGGATCAGGAATATGAAACCTTCAATGCAGTTTTGGGACAATTCTTAGCTTCTCTTTCTCCTTCAGAAGCAGGAAACAATATACATCTTTTTTACTTTAATATAGAGGAAGACTAGTTGCCCGTTATAGACATATTTTGTACCTTATTTGATAGTATATTTTTATATTGATATTTACATATGTTCCAGGATAATTCACCATTAATACACAAGCGTGATTAAGAGTACCCCAAGATATGTTTGCATGAAGTAGAAATTGAAAATTCCTAGGATGTCTTTTGTCTGTTTAGAGCTTAAAAGGAAATCATATCTTTGCATTAGATAATTTTTCTGAAATTGCAAATGTAATATATGAAGAAACAGGTGGTTTTTTAGCATTCAAGCCAAAAAGTCTTGCTTTCATTCCTAGGAAATGCAAAGACTTTCCAGTAGACCTAACTGAACCTTTTCTTTTGTAAGTTGTGACTGGCTTAGTTAAATCTAATGTGAGATCTAATCCTCTTTGTTTCTCAGTGCGTCGTCCCAATCAGCCATTATGTCACCAATTATAGCATGTCTAGACAATATAGCTCTTCATTAAGCCGTATCACCTCCCTGGAATAACCATCGTTTTCGAGAGAAAAATCCAAGTTTCAATACAAGTTTTTAATATCATGACTGCAATGCTTCATGTTTTCCAGAAAATGCGCAAGCTAGTTACATTTCCTGGAAAATAGGACCATTCTGTCCCCTTTTTTTCACCCTCCTGCTGTCATTCATGGTTCCTGGATCCTAACTCTCTATCAAGAGAAGCCTCTATTTCAGAAACTGAAGCATATTATTCAAAAATTACATAGCTATCCTGTCCATTTTAATATCTGATTTCCACAAAATTTGTAACTCAAAATCATGGTTGGATCTCAAGCCATTTTCAACTCACCACTAAAAAGCTTAAGACCAAAGTGCAGATCTTGTAGGAAGGACTGAATTGTCAAATCTGTTAGTATATTTAACCCAGTGATAAAATCTTAGCGCTCAATAGGTACGTTTATTCGATAAGCAAACAGAATTCCTTTGGCTTGATTTCCCTTCCCCTACAATGGGGAAGTTTTATAATATAAGGCTTAAGTACTTCATTCCTATTACTTTCAATAATTGTCACAATAACTGGTGAAATTGCTAACCATGAATGACAAGCTACGGGCTAATAGATACCATAACAAAAATGTTCAAAATGAAGACAGTATTTTCCATAAGAAAGCTTGAAAAAAAACCTCCTTGGAATAACAGAAAAAAGATGGAAAAGTATAATTTTGGCTAAGAAAAGTCAGAAAACCTATTTGTTAAATCTAGCTCATATAAGCTATACTCTCTAAAATATTCCTATTCCTATTCCTATTCCTATTCCTATTCCTATTCCTATTCCTATTCCTATTCCTATTCCTATTCCTATTCTTTACAACAGATTAAGTGCATTTCACACTTGAAGAATAAATCCACTCATATCCAAATAAATTTTTTTGTAAAATTATGGTCACATGATCTTGGATGTATTTTATTAGAATTTCAGAGACTGTAAATGACTCCAAACAAAAATAATCAAACCTCTTAAATGATGCATCAACATTTCCTCATTAAAGATAACCAATATATCATTATGACTTCTGTGAACATTCCAATGAAATAAAATATTAAATCATTTTTTTCTACTAAAAGTACATTTTTTCCTACTTCCTGAATACTTGAAAATTACTTCCAGCTGTGCACATAACACAGAAGCCTACTTCCTTCTAAATGTCATTAAAATTATTTCTTAAAAAAATTAAAAATACTGTTATAGAAACAACATACAGCATCTTAAGACTATTTTGTGAAATATATAGTCCCATCGCTATGCTGTATAATGGACTTCTTGAAAGCGACGTGTACACACTACCTAGCCCATAAATAAAGAATGTAGTTCTTAATTATTTGTTAGTTTGATCCCAATTCCCCAAAGACCAGGTATTATCTTCACACTTATGGGTATCACTTTTGTGACTGACTGCAAGATGATCTACAGCTTGTAAGGCAGAGTTTTTAGCCTATAATTGTGTTTTAAAACTGAGAATGAACCTTGTCATATTTCAGGAAAATTAAGTCAACTAGAAGGAAAAATTACAGACATAGTTAGCAACTTGCTAGCTTGAAGTCCTTAATCATCTTGAATTTAAAAGAAAGCATAAACATTATATGATTGTCATGGTTTAAGCTTAGCTGTCAACTAAGACCCACTGAACCTCTCACTCACTACTCCACAGTGGGACGGGGAGAGCATAGGAAGAGCAAAAGCGAGATTTGCAGGTTGAGACAAAAGCGAAATAAAAAAAGCCAAATCTGCAAGCACAAACAAACCAAAGCAATGAATTCATTTCCCACTTCCCAAGGGCAAAGAGGTATTCAGCCATACCCAGGAAAGCAGGACTGCATCACACATCATGGTAACTTGGGAAGACAAACATCATGAACTCTGCATGTGCCCCCTCACTTTCCTCTTCCCCCAACTATATATGGGGGAATGCCATATGGAATGAAATATCCTTTTGGTTATCCAGGGTTAGCTGTCCTGCCTCCCCTCCTGAATTGCCATGTACTCCCAGCCTCCTCACTGGTGGGGCAGTGTGAGAAGCAGAAAAGGCCTTAACTCTGTGTGAGCACTGCCCAACAGTAGCAAAAACATCCTTGTGCTATCAAAAGTGTTCAGCACAAATCCAAAACATGGCTCCATACCAGCTACTACAAAGAAAATAATCCCTGTTAAAACCTGCACAATTCTATAAGAAAATGCTGAAGAATCCTAGGAATTTTGTTCTGTCTACATAAAGAATCAATATTCTGAACACGCATCCTTCATCTCCTCCAGCTACCAGGACTCATAATGATGGTTCCTTTCTCACATAAGTCAGTGCTGGCATTCACTTTCCTTTTGTAAGTCTGTGGATTTCAAGTGCCTGTCTATTGATAATCCTCCCTCACAATATTTTTAAGTGAACAATGGAGAAGCCTGGCTGGTTTTTGCAGCATGATTGTAGAAATGATCTTGTTCATCTAGAGGGGATCTGGTTCAGCTCACAGACATAGCTTAGCATAAGAACAGGAAAAAGTGTTTCTAAAACAGCATTCTTACATTCATATAAAGTTGGTAGGAGGAAAGTTGTGCAGCTGGAATATAAATCAGTGTGTGAAGATGATCAGAATAGATCTGTATAGCTGGATAGATGGACTTTTTTTTTTTTATTAAAGGTATTGAGACAAATCCCAGTTCTAAACACTGGAGTAAAATTTCAAAATATAGAGTGTAGCTGTTCTTCATTTCCTCTTACAGGAAAAGAAAAGAGTGAATAATAAATGCAGTTTTTGAAATACTTGCTTTGAGATCTTATTTTCTGATTTCTAATCACTTTACAGAAACAGTCCCCTTCCAAGTCAGTTCAGAAAAGCCTGAGCAAGGTTCAACTACTGCAAAATGAGCATCTTAGAGTCATAGAATGTTAAGGGGCTGGCATGGACCTTAAAGGTCATCTAGTCCCAGCTTTCTCTGTCTGGTCAGTGAGTGCACACTGCTGGTTCATGATGAAGCAGCATCCCCAACTCTTTCTCTGCAGGGTGGCTCTCATTTCTCTGCCCAGAATGTGGGTGTGCCTGGGAATGTCTCAGGTGTAGGACCTTGAGTTTCATTTTGCTGAACTTCACAAGGTTTCATGAACCTGCCCAGGTCCCTCTGGATGGTGTTCCTTCCCTCCAGCATGTTGACTGCCTGACAAAACTTGGTGTTGTCAGTGAACTTGCTGAGAGTGCCCTTGATCCCCCTCTCTGTGTCTCTGACAAGAGGCTAAACAGTATTGGCCCCACTACTGACCTCCAGGGACATCATTTTTTACTGGATGCAGCATTTGAATATTTTAGTCCTTCCATTAAAAGTTTCATTTTAAAGACATCCTACTTGCTTTCATTTTATCACCTCTTAAGCTATCCTCTTAGGATCAGAGCTAAAATTCCTGAAGCTGATTCCTAAATATAGGAAACCAAGTCTTTGCTTCAGCCGCTAAAGAACCAGACCGTTTCCTAATGCAGAGAATCCAAAGCTCCATAGGCAGAGAAGTTCAGTCCAGCTATTCTGCTACCTAATCTAAATAGATTGAAGGCCCTCTTATTTAAAGGGAAAATCAAATACAGATGGCTAAGCTGTATCAGGTCGAAAATCCCAGTTCTTGTATCTCTCTAAGCATCCAGAAACATCAAGAAGAAGTCTGGGCCAATATGAATCGCAAAAACTGGCCCTTCATATTCATTAGGCCTGGAATTACTTTTTAATTCAAACTTCTAGGGTAAGCTGCCCATTTACTGAAGTGCCATAAAATAAGCTACACATCTCATACTGTTACACAGGCTGCAATAAAGTGAAAGGTTCCAAAAAAGAATAGCCATTACATTTTAAGAGCCTTGAACTGAAGAAACACTCTCTGAAATATCAAAGATATCATCTTGACTGCACTACTGGCATATAAACAGCATACATGAAGAAGTAATTCAACTCTCTTTAACAGTAATTCTCTGAGAATTACTATTTTCATATAGTAATTCTTAGAGAATACTCCAGTTTTGCGAAAGAGACCATTCAGTTCCTTAAGGGGAACAGCGGGAAAGAATAAAGTCTCTATTTGAGGGAGAGTTACAAAAAGAAATTAGATTTTTAAAATCAGTTTATTTTCAATAAAATGAGTGAAATAAGTGGTACATATTTAAATTAAAAGGTTGTAATTCAGAATACAGATCAAAGCACAACCTTGCACTCAGACCTGCCTTCCAAAGGAAGCTTAACACTTGTCCTGGAAGTGGATCCTCAATCTTGCTGAGATTGCTAGAACTCATCTAGCTCTTGAGTTACTTCTCCTTGTTGCCCATTGTTACAACCACATAACTGTGAAAAACACTGCAAAACACTGTTCAGGGACAGTGAGATCAAGGTTGATGATATGTCTCTGAGGACTCAGGTGAAGAGGACAGGGATGGGTGGGAGATTCCCAGTCAAATCAAGGAGAAAGACTACAGGAGGAACAGATATATCCTGTCAGTGTATCCATTGCTCTCAAGCTGGCAAAGCACTTTGGCTCCTACAAAACCATAATGATCTTCAAAGAGCAGAATGCTGTCAAGGAACCTGTGATACTTGACAAAAATGGGGCAACAAATCAGAAAAGCAAGATGGGATAGTTTTTATGAAGGGAGATGTGAGACAGATGGATACATGATTTTCAGGAAAAAGGGAAGAAAAATTATTTCATTCTACATAAAGGAAAAAAAAATACATGGAGCTCTCCTACAGAATGATAATCTGAAACAGGATCTGTCAAAAGTTGAAGTGATCCTTTAGTGAATGACTGTGGCAGCTACCAAAAAGTAGAAAAAATAGACCAAGCATTATTCAATATATACAAAGCATCATCCAGACAGCTGGGAGAAGCTCCAGTCACAAATCTTCATTCTCATAGAGGAGCTTCACCACTTTGATATCTGCTGAAAGAACAACACTCTGAAACACACCTAATCCAGAAAGTTTTAAAAGTGTGTTGAGTTATTTTTTCCCTAAAACTTAGGGGATAGACCAGCCAGGTAGATGCTCTACTACATAACAAGAACTGGTTAGGGATATGAGAGTCACTGAAAATCTATGCTGCTGTGACCTGTAGATTGAAGAATTAAAGATCTTGAGGTAAGACAGGGAAGCAAGCTGCAGGAGAACAGACAGGGAAACAAGCAGCAGGAGAATATTCAGACTTCAGAACTGTTTTCAGTCTATTCAGTGAACTGCTGGCAGGAATTCATAAGTTGCACAGAGGATAGAGGAGCTCACCAAGTCTGATTGATCTTCAGGGTTAGCTTCCTTAAAGCACAAAGATTATCAAAAAGTGAGTCAAGTTTTGAATCAAATGATATACGGGCAAGAAAATGAGCAGTCATACCAGAAAGTCTCCAGACAGGTTAAAGAACCCCAACTAAGCTCAAATGCAAGGAGGGAGGCTCAAAGAAGTGCAGCTATCCATGCATTTATTACGAAGAAGTACTCGAAGAGCGTTTGAAAGGCCAATGCTTCACTGGAATGGAAATTGGAAGGATAGTGAGGGCCAATGGGAAGGTACTGGTGTACACTGAAGCAAAAAGAAAGCCAAGAAAATCTTTGGCTGAGTAATCAGTGTGATGGGTATTCTAGTAATGAAACAAAGACTGCTGTATTTGACCTCTCTTCTTCCTGCAGGTTTTCAGTGGCAAGTTGGTGCCCTAAGTCCATATGCTTGGCAGCAGAGCTTGGAGAGGAAGAGTGTGATTAGGAAAAAGTTTAGTCATGGGCTGCTTGAATAAGATGAACATGTAGAGGTCCAGAGTTTTAAACCAAATATTCAGCATTACAGAGTAACCTGGCTAAAGTCATCACAAAGATGTTTCACCAGCTTGGAAAGACAGCAGTGAACAGAAGAAATTCTCAGAATTAGAAAAATCAGCTAGAAAAATATCAATTTTATGTCCCAAAGAGAGCATAGAGAAGGATGCCAGAATCTGAAGTCAGCCACTCCTCCATTCCCAAGATCACAAGTGCCCTCAAAATATTTTCTAGGCATGTGAAAGGCACAGAATCAACCTGAACAGATTTACCAAGAAAAACGCCTATACCTGACTCAGTTTATCACTTTGTGACACAAATTGAATTCAGCAATACACCCACAAAGTAATTAAAAACAGATAATTAATATCTCAAAATAGAATCAAAATAAACACTTAGATAATTGTGCTAATTTCCAAATTATCTTCGACAAAAAATTCCTCAATTTTCTTTTTTTAGACTCAGATACCATCTTCTTGCTTAAATCTCCTAATATTGTTTTAGTTTGCCTAATTTATATCAATTTTTTTCAGCAGAGTCAGGACAGGTGTCTCACAATAACCAAAATACTAGTGTTTACAAGCAAGCCATTCATTCACTGGAGCTTGTCTTGAACAACTTTTCTCCCTCAAAAAATAAATAGTAGGTTAACATTAGCTAGAACAAGAAAACCTACTTAGCATTGGGATGTAATTTCTATTTGCTCAATGCTTTCAGACATATCATCTACAGTTTTGCTCATTTTCAAGGACTAGTCAATTTTTAAACACTTTTTCAAACCTGGCTGAATTTTACGCATAGTGTATATATTGAATTACAGGTATTACTAAGTCTCTACAATGAGGCTGAGTGTGTGTCAGTTTGTATAACATTCTAGAGGAAAAGTAACCCAGTCTTCTCACCCAAATGATTTTCAGCCCTTGAAATTTTAAGGCTTTTCCTCCTGCTTCAACTGCTATCACTTTCACTCCCATTATCCTGTCTCCTTGCTTTGAGCTTGATTTTTATCACCAGACTTAAACCCAAACAAGTTATTCTCAACCCAAAACAATGAACTTCATTCTAGACAAACTTTTCTCCGCACTTTTCTTTGACTGTATGGCTAGGAACACTTGACCTTGCAAAGGAGGTTTGTTACTCTCTTTCATAATTTTATTTTTGCACGCTTATGACACAGGTTTTCATAGCCTAAAATTCACACAGTGTGAAAAGGCAAAGAAGATCCAGAAGATTCTTCTGTGGATTTCCCAAAAATTTCTACGGTATGAATTTTTCTACTAGTGGTCCTTCATTTCTCCATAACAGAACATAGTTATAGGCAAGTGTGGCAGACAGGATGCTCTCAAACATTGCTTTGTTTAATTTACTAGCAGCTCACACAAGCCTTTGGCCAGAGGTTGGACACAGGAACAGATACTCCAGGGAACAGTTTTCAGTTTTACTGTCAGTCTAATTATAATTACTTTAATTTTCTTCTATTGCATCAATGAAAAAATGGAAAGAGAGAGGAATGACCTGGGAGTGAACCCAGACAGTCATGGCTCAGTTGTAAAATGGTCTAAAGCCAATCCATACATTTTGAGTGCTTTCCCAGGCAATGGAATGACTAGAAGGAAAGTACTCTGACCAGTAAGAGAATCAGCTTTGTTACTAGCTTTCAGAAACAGCAGAATATGATTTTATTATTTTCTAGCTCAGAAAGTAGTGTTTATGCCTGAAAAGAGGTATTGCCAGAGATGCAAATAGCTCTCTGAAGTTCATCTGAAAAACATTAAAACTGCTTGAAATTCTTATTTATACACACAGCTGTGATGCAATTACAATGGTTATGCAAAATATAGTGAAAAAAAATTAGAGTTATAGCAAAAAACATCTACTGGAGTAAATACTCAATCTGTGCAGGATTTCTACACTGTCATTCATATAAAAAAGACTTTTCCAGACCTCCACAGTTGATCAAAAGTGATATCCAATTTCTCAGAAAGCAGAGGTTTTCAGAGGTATCACGGTAACTGATTTTTTCCCTTAAAGAAAAATATGCATGTACCACCTCTCTGGTTTGATTTAATGTTTTTCATTTATGACTAAGTCCTTCCTTTAAGTTCCCTTCTTCCAGTTTTGTTGATTTGTATTTGAGTACAGAGAGGTTTTAATTTTATTTCTCTAATTGAATAGTATTTATCAATACACTGTGACAGTGACTTAGCCTTCTTTATAAAAACTCTTCACTGCAGCAATTTAAGTGTGTTGTCTTCTTCTATATCACTTAAATGAACATCTGATAAAAAATTGTTGAAATCTCTGGTCAATTAAGATATCTTCGGGGGTTTTTTGTCTATTTTGTTTTATTCTGTAGAATCATATAATTCCCTGAGTAGGAGGTGATCCACAAGTATCATCAAGTCCAACTCCTGATCCTGCACAAGAAAGCCCCTCACATTTTGCATCTGAGGTCATTGTCCAAATACTTCTTTAACTCTGCCAGTGCTGTGACTCCTTCCCTGGGAGTCTGTTCCAGTGCCCAGACATCCTCTGGGTGAAGAACCTGTTCCTAATATCCAATGTAAATCACCCCTTAAACAGCTTCATGCAATTCCCTTGGGTTGTATCCCTGGTCATCACAGAGAAGAGATCCATGTCTGTCCCCCCTCTTCTCCTCACAAGGAAGTTGTGGACTGCAATGAAGTCTCCCCTCAGTCTCCTCTTCTCCAGGATAAACAGACCAAGTGCCCTCAGGGCCCTCATACAACTTCCCCTCATGGCCTTTCACCATCATTTTGGCTGTCATCTGGATGCTTTCTTATAGTTTTATATCCCTTATGCAGCACTCAAGGTGAGGCTGACCCAGCGCAGAGCAGAGAGGAACAATCCTCTCCCTTGCCTGGCTGGTGATGCCACAGGACAGGGTTGGCCCTCTTGGCTGCCAGGGCACTGCTGGCTCAGGTTCAACTTGCCATTGACCCAGACCTCCAACTGTCTTTCTGCAATTCTGCTCCCCAGCCTCTCATTCTCCAGTCTGTGAGGACATTAAGGGATGACTCGTCCCAGTTGCAGAATCTGGCATTTGTTTTGTTAAACTTCATATGGCTGGTGATTGCCCAGCCCTCTCATTTGTTGAGGCCTGTTTGCAGACCCTTCCCTCCTTTGGGGGAGTCAAGAGCTCCTTCCAATTTTATACCATTGGCAAACTTACTTAGTATTCCTTCAAGTCTTATGTCCAAGTCATTTATGAAGATGTTGAAGAGCACAGGGCTGAGGATGGGGCCCTGTGGAATCCCACTAGTGTCAGGTTTTCAGTCTGATGTCACCTCATTCATTACAATGATCACATTCATTAATGTCACCTCATCCCCTTTGTGCTTAGCCTGTGAGCCAGTTATTCACACATCTCATGATGTGTTTATCCACCTGTGTGCTGGACATTTTGTCCAGATGGATACTGTGAGAGCTTTGCTGAAATCCAAAAAGATCACATAACTTTGCTTCCCTTAGTCAGCTAGGTGGGCTACTTATACTAAACAAACAAGAACTTCCTCTCATGAAGCTGTGGTGGCTGTGACTGGTCGCTACATTGTGCTTCAGGTGTTTTTCAATAATTCAGGTTGATCTTTGGCCACATTAATTTTCTGCCTACAGACATAAGCATCATCACTGTATTCCACCCATGTCACCCAATCTTGTTTCCTCTGGGCATAAAACTGATTTTTCTGGCTTAGCTCCAAACGAAGTTCCCTGGTTAGCCAAGCTGGCCTTCTGTCTTAACTGCTTGACTTCCAACATTTTGCAATTCCCTGCTGCTGTGCCTTTAGGAGGTGGTGCTTGAAAAATGACCAGCACTGACGGACCCCAGTACCTTCAAAAGCATTTTCCATGGGATCATTACTAACTGAGCAACCTGAAGTTTGTTCTCCTCATGTTCAGGGTTGAAGTTTTGTCGGCTTTTTTCCTCCTGTCAACAGAGTATCTTGGTGCTCCCCTGGGGTTCCTCTGGTTCTAGAAATTCATCTTGCTGTGTTGAATGTGTTTGCACCAGAACTGTTCACTTTGGTGAGTGATGGTTATAAGATTACCTTAATTTTTGTGCTCTTTTACATACACAAGTACCCTATTGCAACATTGATAAAGTGTTTTGACTTTAATCATATCATGATCACAGCAGAACTGTTATGGGATGGAAGAAGTAGGAAGAAACAAAGGTGTATGAAAAACTTGCACGATCTGTCAGAAGATATGGGCCAATTCAATCTACTTTACTTTGGCTTAAAGTCTTCTAGCAGAAGTGAAAAGACATGCCAGAACTCTCATGAACTTTGTGAATCTAAATTATTTTCAATATCAGTTATTTTGTCTCATTCCTGAGTCAGGCTAGAACAAGAGGAGGAAATAAAGTGAGAAGAGAAAACCTTGGAATGAGGGCTGAAAGAGAAGTTTAGATAGGGAGCAAGGAAGGAGATTCCAGAATAGAACTTTCATTTTAGTGCACAAGAAGCATATCATTCTTGAAAGAAATATTCCAATAGATCAATCTGATTCTCTGCAAGTATCTTAATCAAGTCATAATCAATCTCTCTTCCCACAGACAAAAAGCAGGTGACTAAGGCTACCTTGCTCTGAAACCAGTCTCAGTGACACAGTTCATAGGGCAGCAAGAATAGTCTGTTTTGTGTGTTCCTTCCTCTTCTTGGTATGAGACCTTCAGAGCTTTTATGCTTCAGACTTCAAGCAATCACTGTTTCAGTCGAGTTCAATAGGAATCAGTGTCCTGAACCTGTGTAATCACCACAATACAAAGCAGCATGAATCAAGTTGCCTACAATTATGGAGTATTTGTAACCTAAATTTCCTCTTGTATCCTAACCTATGCCACAGGGATAGGAAGACTTTCTCTTTGGAATGGTGCTGTAAAGAAGTTAGTTTGAAATGAGTCATTGTAATCACAGGAAACTCTAACAAAAGAAAATTTAACTCGATTTTCAAACAGGGTACAAGTGGAGTTCAGAAAGCAGTTTAGGGTCATACTTGAATACAGACCAGTTCGAGAGAGGACTCTGTTCTATGAACAAAAACTGTAGAGGCACAGCAAAAATAAGATCCCATTTTCACTGCACTAAATTCTATTATAATGAACGGACTAAGAAGCAAGTTAATTTTGTTGTCTGCACTGGTATTGCAATGTCTTGTGAATCTTGAATTTTTGTAAGTGAAATAATTTCCAAGTGTTCCCTTATTATTTTTAGACAATGTGTCATTTTATAAATACTAATACAAGTAGAAATTACTTCATATATTTTTAAAGAATGTTTTAGTGTTCCTTTTCTAACCTGGTATAACAAAAAATAATATATCCGAATATATTTTCACAGTCACTGTGCTATTATTCTCACTCAGAAGAGATGGTACATACAAAGTAAATGTTTAATCTCTCCTGGGTGAGAGGTTACTTTCATGAGAAATTCATTTCATAACAATTTCATATCTGTGATACTTAAGAATGATCTTCCAGGATCGCACAATGAAACAGAAATCTTCCTGGGAAATGATACTACATATCCCGTTAAGATTTAGGTCAGCTATGTTTTGAAGAACTTCCATCAGGATGTAAAGGTATCCTCAGTGAATTGAAAAGGGCACAGTAATAAAACTAACTGAACTGGGAAATGTGTGCAATACGAAATAATTTCAGTTGGACACAATAGAACAATAATTGAAGTTTAGAAATAGAAGAATTACAATAACTTTCAAGAAAAGAAAAAGGTACCAGATGCATATCACAAATTATCATGTTATGAGAGAAAAACTAGAGAGAGGAGAAAAATGAAAGAGATATTTGAAATGTAAGAGAAACATTTCTGCAAATTATCTTCTCGTGGCCTCTGAAAAATTTTCAGACTGATCTGCTTTTTCTGCTGCTTCATATCAGTGAGAAGGCAGTGAGACCCTACAAAGAATATACAGTACTATTTTGGAATAGATAGATCAAAAGAAAAGATCAAAAGACCACTGATAACTCACAAGGATTCCGGTTTGGAAATCTGAGAGTTATTTGTTTTCAATTCCTTTTATTCTAAAGGAACTGATAATGAACTTCATACAGAAGAAATAACTTGGAGAACCATGAAAACAACAGTTTACATGAAGTTTTGTGCACTTTTTGCAGGAAGAAAGGTATACTTAAGGGACTTCTGCAAGATGTATTTTTTTTATCCTTGTTATTCTGTTATTTTCCGTCCTTAAATTATGCTTCTCCAAGACATAAGCAAATTAAATCAAACAGAAAAAGCAATATAATGTTCTGTTCTTGATCTGAGTATTCTAGTTTAAATTTAGAGTGACAACAGTAAATAGAAAATACTTTTACCCAAAACATTTACTCATAGATCATATTATTGGTTTCATCTGGAACAATTCTCCATATGGAACACTCGCAGAAATGTTAGAAAAAATAAAACCCCAAAAAAGATAGTCACCTACATTTCAACATTAGATAATTACAATTTTTACCTTCTGATTCATGTTTACATAGAGCTGATATTTTGTTGACGAAGAACATTGAGTAAGCAAGGAAACACAGTGCTGTATTTCCTCTTCTGTATTATCAGGTCTTAAGACTCAGATTTTATGATTCAAACTATCTTGGGACAAGCATGCCTGAGACAAATTCCATCATCAAACACGTTATTTAGTAAACTAGGGCTCCTAAGTCACAGAGCAGATGATGTATCTATAACTATGGTAGTGTACCCCAATGTACTGTAATAAAATGCAAGATGTTTTCTCTTACTACCATAGTGAGAGAGATAAAAGGCCAATACCAATAAAAAAATAATTCATTACTTTAAAAAGAGGACTTCTTTCCCCTAAAATGCATACCTAGTTTTAAGGAGGTTTTATCCTAGTATCACATCATCATGTATTTCCATACAGTAAGCTCCATAAGATGTATATGTATCTTTTCACTAGTAGAAATCATCTTAAATGTATGAACAGTATCAAAGTCTACCAGTGAGACTGCCTTTTGCTGGCATTTCAGGTTCTTTTTGAATCGTGAGTGTGTGAGAATAATATAAAAATTTGAATATATTAGAGTAACTTAGGTCAGAAAAGATCCTTGAAATGGAATTCAACCATAAACTTAGTGCTGCCACTACGAAAACAAATCCCCAAGTGTCAATCTACACATCTTTTAAATACCTTGAGGGATGGTGACACAATCCTTTTCCTGGGCAGCCTGTTCATAGTGCTTAATAACCCTTTCCATAAGGAAATATTTCTTATATCTTACATGAACACTCCCTTGTGCAACTTGAAGATATTTCCTTTTGTCCATCACTAGTTATCAGAGACAAGAGGCCAATCTCCACCTCACTACAATCTCCTTTCAGGCAGCTGTGAAGAGCAATAAGGTCACCCCTGAGATTCCTTTACTTCAGGCTAAACACCCCTCACTTCCTCAACTGCTTTTCATCAGACCTGTGCTCAAGACCCTTCACTGCTCAAGCACCTCAATGTCTTCCTTACTGTGTGGGGTCCAGAAATGGACACAAGAATCAAGGTATGGCCTTGCCTGTTCTGAGTACAGGGGAACAATCACCACCCTGGACCTGGCCACACCATTGCTGATACAGGCCAGGATGCCATTGGCCTTCTTGGCTAACTGGGAGCACAGCTGCCTCGTGTTCAACTGTTGGAGCCCCAGGTCCTTTTCCACCAAGCAGCTTTTCACCCACTCTTCCCCTGGCCTCTATCACTGCCTAGAGTTGTTGTCATCCAAATAAAGTGTGGGGCACTTGGCCTTGTTCAACGTCATGCAATTGGCCTCAGCCCATCAATCCAGCCTATCCAGACACATCTGCAGAGCCTTTCTATCCTCCATCAGATCAACATTCCTGTCCAATTTGATGTTGTCTCTATGCCCTCATTGAGATACTTGATAAAGGTAGCAAACAGTGTTGCAGTGTGAGCCTATTTCCTCTTTTAGACTTCCCAGTCCCTTCCCAGGTGTGGCAATACTTCTCCCCCTTCCCCCTCGCCCCTGCTGGGTTGTCAGTCAATCTTAACATTCCAGCAAGGCCATCGTCGTGGTTGGTCAAGTTCGAAAGATGCCCCCAGGCCTGGGGTCATTGGCCTGTCTATGTGTCCCTCATTCCCTGAGATCCTGCCTCTCCCACCTGGTTGGTGCTCACCTGTCCCTTCCCCTCCCCCTGTCCCTGGGCTTAAATTGAGCCAGGACCATGCGGTGAGTATTCTGTTGGAGCTGTTACCAAGATTCAGATGTCTGTGACCATGAAATAAAACTCTGGATCCAACCCTCTGCAGAATCCGTCTCCTTTTCCTCTTCACCATTGCCTGAAGCTCTTCCACCTGAGGTAAACTGAGTTTCTACAAGGCTGGGTTTGTTTCAGTGCCCAGCTGCAACCTCCAGCTAGCCAAAAGTGTCTCTGAGGTGAAACACCACAGTTTCCGCCTTTGGCCCAGCAGCAAGGGTCAGACCAGCCCAGACACAATCTACCTGGTAATATTGGGATCATATTCCAATAAAACAGAACTGTACCCCAATAGTGAGCTCTAGGGAGCCCCACTTGTATTTGGCTTTCAACTGGATTTCACTCCTTTTACCACCACTCCCCGGGCTCAGCCATCCAATTTTTTATCGAGTGGAAAGTGCACCTGCCCAAGCCATGAGCAGCCATCTTCTCCAGGAGAATGGAATAGACAGTGACATCCAGGTTACCACGGCTTTGCATTCATAGAATCATCAGGCATGGGAAAGACCTCTAAGATTGAGCACAACCCTCAACCTTACACTTTCAGGTTCGCCACTAAATTATTTACCAAAGCACCACATCTACAAGATTTCTGAACTCTTTCAGGGACGGTGATTCCGTCACTTCCCTGTGCAGCC
This sequence comes from Zonotrichia albicollis, assembly GCF_047830755.1. NCBI lineage: Eukaryota > Metazoa > Chordata > Aves > Passeriformes > Passerellidae > Zonotrichia > Zonotrichia albicollis. The sequence goes on from NC_133819.1 coordinate 75,015,266, forward strand.
AGTTTCAATTGCTGATCACCTTGCCATCCACACTAAGCTGCTCAAATAAATTAATTTATCAGGATGATAAGTTCCACAGTTTTACACTAGCACAACACTACTTCTTAGACATGTTTTTTTTTTGGTGTACTCCATACAGTCAGTAGAATTGTCTCAACTTACACTATTCAAAACCACCTTGTCCATGGCTGCTATATGATTGAAGGTAAATATTCAGTTTGATAAAAATCTCAAATCTTTAGCTAAATAAATTTTGCAAATCTGATGATTTGGGGTTTAAAAACTACTTTCTAGGAATATATTTAATGGATTACTATTTTCAGAGTACACTTTTTAAAATAAAAGTTATTTCATCAAAATACTCCTAATCCATAGCTAATTCTCATAGAAGGATTGTAACACACTACCATTCAAAATTTAATATGCAGAAGAAGAGTTGTACGTATAGAGAATTAAACCCAAAATAGATTTTGTAATATATCTGGTGCATTTTGAAGAAATCTGCTTCTTCTCCTTTTCTGTAATGACCCCATGACAGGTATGCCAGAGGTAATAGTACTTACAGATAAAATCCCTAAAAATTAAATACATGCTTGCACAAGAAGTACTTTTTACTCTTTTTTTTTGTGTAGAAAATGCTCATACATGTATATATATATATAGATAGACAAAACTATTTTTAGGTCTAATTTGTAAAGTTCTTAGAGGCCAAGACAATACTAATTAGGAAACTGAAAAAAGAAAGATTGTCTCTTGTGATTAAATTCCTTGTTTAAACTGTTACTGCAAACACCAAGAATAATTTCCCTTTTCAGTGTTTCAGATCAGCAGGGTTCATAGCATGCTGAGTTTGAGGACTCTTAGTAAGTAAGCAAAATGCATGAATTAGAACTGTTTTCAAGCTTTCAAGCTGTATAATGTAGAAATACATTAAATAAATTCTTTGAAACTACTTCCAGTCTCAAAACTGCAGCATTTTCTAAGAACTGTAAGATATATTCCTACATGAAAAAGAATTCATCTTCTGGTTTAAAAGAGTTCCAAAAAATAAACAACTTTCCTACAGGTTGTTAACCTGAAAATTGTCTTTCCCTGTCTTCCATAGCCCAGACAGAGAGGATAATTACAGCTGTTGAGATTGGAATTGATGTTGTCTCAAACACTTTGTCATGTTTGCCGCTGTTTTCTGCTTCTGTCAACTTTTTCATGCTACTGCTTTTGGAGGAGGTGGATATGAAGAATTCAGCTTCTTCCCCTTGCTAACTCGAGAATAACAGGGAAGGATCTGGAATTCTCCTTTTAAAGCCCACAATGAGTAGAAGTTGCTTATACAGTATGCACTCCTTATGCCAAAGAAGAATGGCCAAGGAGGAAGTATATTTACTGTCAGCAAGATGTAAGCTACTGTTTCTGGGAGAGAAACAAGAGTGCATCAAGCATATAATTCTTCTTTCTCAACACAAAATTACACTAAAATAAAACTTCACAGCACTTATTTTGACCTAAGAGCTTTCACCTTTACTAATCAAAGCTATTTTTCTTTCTTCCCATATGTGTATGGAAATATTAGCCCAGGCAATGCTCACTTCAGTATTATCTCTGGAGAGAGGAAAAACATCATCACTCCCTAGCTGCTTGGAAAAAATAAAGGTGTGGAGCTGTTCTCAGATCCCTGTCTTTCAACTTTGTCTTGAGTAGTCACTGTTGGCTATTACAGCTCTGAGTCATGCAAAATAGTTATGGAGCGCTTTTTGTCTCTACTCCAACAGCAGTTTCCCAGATGTTCCATCATTTTACATCCGACTACAGATTTTGTGGGATTTAGGCCAGAGCTGGATTCTGTGATGTTGACTCACAAAGAGTCCCACACTTCATTTTACCATCTGAAACATTTTGTAGCACATCTGCTAAATGAATACCATACCAACCAAAAGCCAAAATTTTGTCTAGTACTTATCCTCTTGCACATAATAACATCAATTCTACTACTGCGTTACGTTTGTTTTTTGTTTTTTTTTTTTCAAGTTAAATTTGAACCCTATCTGCTTTTACATCTCACTTCAATATCCTCATTAGTACCAGAGGCAGTACTAAGCTTTATGCTGGTAGTGATTACATTCAATATCAACCTAAGATGCTAGAATGTCTACTCTACTCTACTCAAGTTTTACGGCCTCTAGAGAGTTTATATTGCATCCTAAAAAACAGAATTCATAGCCCAGATACAGAAAGGCACACAAAGAGCTAAATGGCCAAATAGCTAAATATTGGGACACTAATGATTTTGTGTGTTCTCAACAATTTAGAGAACCCTGAAAGCTGTATCTCAGTTACAGCTGAGTTACATAGCATTTTATGCACTTTGAAGTCCCAAGATATCACTCAAGCCATAAAAAAAAAAAAAAAAAATCTGTATTCTGTGACAGAAGACTCCATCAAACACGAAACATCATGGATGTTTCCTGTGTGGTCTATTCCCTCAGGAGCAGTAAAAGTAGGCATTTTCAAAATTCTTACATAGCACTTTAGTGAAGAAAAGAAAGTCAGAACACAATGGTTGTCATCTTTCTAAATGCCATGGTTTTGGGAACATCCTACACTGGGTATCTATAAAGCCATACATTTTCACTTACTGCAAATTTCATTGCTTACAAGCACCAAAATAATGGATGGCATGACCAATTTTTTCCCCTCATAACATATTCCAGTTCACAATCCCCTGCAGAATAATTTATGTTGTCATTTAGACTCAAAGGTCATTACAAAGCTACATTTTGCATCTGGTGATTTAGTTCTTTAAAGAAAAATCTAATGAAGTTGTCCTAAATTTCAATTTACAGTTGTCCGTGTGTTGGTTTTAGAATCTGGCCTTCAGAATAATGTGATATTATTTTTAATCACTATATTAGCCTTTGCTTATAGTCCTTCAGTCAGTTTTCACTTCATTGAATCTGAATGGAAAGGAAAATTAAGATATATTTGAATAGAAGCTCTACCTTAAGACAAAAATCAACAAACCAAATGCCAAAACCCCCACATTATCTTTATCCATTTTACAGTGGAAGTGGATATATAATAAAGAGTTTGAGAGAGCAGAAGATCATTTCCATAGTAAGTACTCTGGGGCGTTAATCTTGGGCAGGTGCCAGACTACTACCCAGCTGCTCTGTCACTACTCTTCCTCAACAGGATAAGAGGACACAATAACAAGACAAGACTCATGAACTGAGATAAAGACAAGGAGACACCTTATCAAGTACTATCACTGGCAAATCAGACTTGAATTGGGGAAAATTTGGGTTCTTGTCAGTTAAATTAAGGTTGCTTTAAGAAACAAAGGCAAAATCTAAAACACCTTCCCTTATCATATTCCCTTCTTCTGAGGTTCAGCTTCATTCCTGATTCTTCTAACACTTCCTCCAGTCTACATTTAGCTTAATGCATTTTTAAGCATGTAATAATGGACAGCACAAAATAAATCAATTTCTACAAGAATTGAAGACCAACTTGAATCCTGAACCAGTCCAGTATTTTACTTCCAGGAAAATTTAATTGTTGCAGAAGTCCAGTTAAAATAGGATTCTGAAAGTAGCAGATAGAGGGCAAAAAGGACAATAGTTAATTATTCTCATTTCTGGTTTGACATTAAATTAACAGAGTACTAATATCAGAGCCTCTTGAGTCCTTATTAATGTAAGTTAGCGTAAGTCAAATACTCCACTTTTTTTCTTCAGCACTGGAATGCCATTTGTATTTCTTATATTTTCACAGCTTTACTACTGTTAGTTTCTAAATTTAAACAGAAAATATTACAGACCTTTGAAGATTTACTGTTTAATGGTTTAACACTCTTCTAAAAGTGACATACGTAGTAGAAATAAAGAACTCTGAAAATGGAGCAAATTCTTTCAGAATTTGGGTTGATATAATCATAAGCCGCCAAGCAAATATTTTGAGCATTCTAGTAGTGCATTACTTCAATCTGACATTACATACACCAAAACAGTGTATTAGCTACTTTAACTCTGAAACCTGCTTCTGGTTTCTTTTACTGAAAAAAGTATTCTCATCAATACCATGGTCCCAGCCGAACATTTAGACAACAGGTTACTAAATTTGTCCTGGTTTTGGCTGGGATAGACTAAATTTTTTTTTCCTAGTAGCTGGTATAGTGCTGTGTTTTGGATTTAGGATGAAAAGAATGTTGACAACCAACTGATGTTTTAGCTGCTGTTGAGCAGTGGTTATATGAAGCCAAGGACTTCTCAGATTCTCAGACTGCACTGCCAGCAAGTAAGTCAGGGGTGCACAAAAAACTGAGAGGAGACATGTCTTGGTTTTGAAAGACAGGTATCTACTAAGGAAGGCAGGAGCCTCCTCTGAAATGGAACATGTAAACCCTCTCCCTCCAAATTGCTATAAATTTTAAATTAAGGGGCTCTCAGGTAAAAGTATGGGATCAGCAATAACAGTTCTTTATTAGGGAAGAAAATAAAAAGATAAACAGTGCAGTAAACTAAAACAACATTGACAGAGTCAGAAGACAACCTGACACCCTGTTGGTCAAGGGTGTTGGTGGCAGTCCAATTGGACTCCACCTCTGGGTGGAGCATCTCACAATGGGATGCTATAGTCCCTATCAGTCATGCAGTGATATTCAATATCTTGTTATCAGCAGATGTCTCCCCAGAGGGAGGAGTGGTTGTGGAAGAAGGAAAACTGCCCACTTAACAGAAAGCAACTGTCATAGAGATGGCAAATAGAATACAATTTGTTTGGCAATCCAGGACAAGACATAGCCAGGACAGCTGAAACCAACTAGCCAAAGGGATATTCTAGACCATATATTGTTTTTTCTTAAAAAAAATACAAACGACTGAGGGAGCTGGCTGGGGAATACAGCCTGCCACTTAGGGACTGGCTGGGCATGAGTCACTGGGTTGTAAGCAATTGCGTTGTGCATCACTTGGCTTTTATGTTCTCTTAGTATTTTTATAAGTTTCCCTTCCTTTTCTGTGCTGTTAAGCTCTTTATCTCGACCCATTAGTTCAATCTTTTTTTCAGACTCTTTCTCCATCCCACTGAGGGGGTGTAAGCAAATGGCTGTGTGCTCAGCTGCCTGATGGAATAAATGACAACAGCAATTCAGAACATACTTTCAAGTATCAAACTCTATTTAGAAACAGCAAAGGTGATAAATATTTTGGCAGAATCTTTATCCTTATGCTCCTGAGAATGTTAGTGTCAGAACAAAGTAGACTGTATTATACTCAACAGTGTGCCTTATAAACTTTTCCTCATCCTGTAGCTCATGTCTGTCTTTCTCATGTCAGTAAAATCTGTATGGAAGAGCATTCCACGATACAGTCCAAGGAAGCCATGCCATTTTTCTCACTTTTCTTACAAATTATTACCTTGATAAACATACTGTAGTATTGATAGCATCAATGAAGGCTGTAAAAGTTACTGTAAAACAAGAACTCGAAGTTGAGACTTACAGAGCAAAAATATGTTTCTTGTTATTTAAATGTTTACACAAAAAATTCCAAGGACTATTTTACCCCAGTGTTGCAGAACTAATCTTTATCTTTGCAAGAAGTCTCAGTTTACATGTGTACCTTGAGTTTACCAGTCTGTCACAAGATAAGGGTCTATGATGATTGACATCATGTAAATGCACTAAAACTCTCTGTGGAAGCTTAAATTTAACTCCTAGGAGCAGTGCAATTCTGGTTTTGTATACGCATTCAGTAGAAAAGCAATTGTAAAAAATTTCTTACTGAAAAACACAGAAAATGAGAAACATAGGACACCCATTCTCCAGCAAAAACAAAATTTGAAGCTCCTGTAGTGCTGGAAAATGTTATGTGCATTAACTACTTATTTTAATTTTATACTGCTTCTGCCTGGTAAAACTAATTAAGATGAATTGATAACAGCTCACTGAGATCATATATAGTACAACTCAATCTAATCAATTTTTCTTTACAATAATTTATGTTTTGTTCTGGGCATTTTTCACTTTAAAGACTGGTTGTTTATCTTCCACAGCTCAAGTCTATAAAATAATCAACTGTGAACAGCATTTTCTAACAATTCATGCAGTATTATTGCTAAAATGTTAGAATTTAGTTTAAACTTGGCTTCATTTTTCTGTAAGCAAGGAGAAGAATAAACCAGACTAATTCTTGACAATCACAGGTTTTAACAATCATTCGCACAACTTACCCAGATGACTGAATGAGTGTGTAATATGAAATGTATTTTACATCTTAATACTTGTAAAACTGCCATTCTGACTCATTTCTTTCCTTTCATCCTGTAAAAGGCTAGTGCAGTTGCTAAGGTGAATGGCAAGTATTTGACATTAAGAACAGCCCGTTGTGAAACTTTCAACAAATACCTGTAGCTGCCTTTAGCACACTGAGAACAGGATCTGGAATTTATTAATCCAACACTGTAAATAGATGCCTGTAACACAGCATATCTATTGACTGTTAATATTTGTGTTGATTTTCTTGGTATTGACTATTTTATTTTAACTCAACTTGTATTGCATTCCTTTAGGAAGGGAGATGAGTTCCAATGGAGTACTTTGAAAGAAGAGAGGGCAGTTTTTGGGGAATTTAGCAGTATACACAAGAATATTTAGATGGCAGTATGTGTTACCCACAGCAGCTGAAGAGATAAAAACACTCAGGAAATACACAACTATGTCTCAGAGGTGAAATACACAACTATGTCTCAGAGGCAATTGATTATCTTCCGTGGGCTAAAAGAAATTTTTCAGTTCACTGCAGATCAAGAAACTAGTGCACAATCTGAAATCAAGCCTAATAATAAAAATTATTATTTTACTTCTAAATTTCTGTTCTCTCTGACCCAATCATTGAAATTCCTCCATTTTAAAAGTAGTATAATTATTTTAAACTGAATTATATTATTCTTGAAAACTCCTCTGTCATCTTTGAGGAATTTATTAAAAATAAGTCTACATAGGTATGCTGTAACTCTCTGACCAAGCTATGTCCACACTATTTTGTTAGCATCTCATGACTGACAACAACTAATTTGGACTTAATTCTCTGAGTTATGTTGTGTCATCAAACTTGGAATAAAGAATTTTTTAAGGTCAGACAGAAATGGTAAAGAAGTCAAAGGGAAGAGAGACACTGAAAACTGTTAGAAATTCTAGAGTCCTCACAGAGTCAGTCACTACCAAGGGACCCAAGAACTACATTCTTAAGCCCACAGTGAGCAGAAAAACAAAAAAAAAAAAAAAAAAAAAAGAAAATACAAAAGAACAACCATGCAACACCTTTGCTGCAGAAAGTCAGGACATCAGAGTTAGGTCATTAGATTGTATGACCTAATCTACAAACAGAAGCGTACACAGGTTATATATAAAATCTGAGGGACAAATAAAACCAGCAGACTACTACCATTTTAGTCTGGCCACATCCAGTCCATATTTTTACATTTTTAACCAAAATCTCAAATTCTCAGCTTCTGGGATCCTAAATTCAAAACCACCTCCACTTTTAGTAAGACAAGAGTCTTTTAAAGCATAAGAAAAATTATACTGACCTTCAGATAGCTGTTTTGATTTTTTCATTCTTCTTCCAAAACAGAAAAAAAAAGCCCAAAAGCATTTGCATTCATATTCTTTTATTACAATATAGGTGTAATAATTGTCACTCAAGATGACCGGGAAATTTACCAAGGGGGTCAACTTCTGAGCAAGCCCAACCCTTTATTTGGGAGTCTCTTAAGACTAGTTTAGCCTTAGAGATGTGTGACTGAAAACACTTGCTGGTTGACAAGTTATCCAAATGAGTTAATTTTAAAATGTAGAGACCTGGTATCAAAAAACTTTCATTAGAATCATGATTAGTGTATGTGGAAAGAAATATTGCCTTGAGTAATGCAATTAGGTTCACCCATTAGGTGCTTTTATTGGTCATAGAACCGACCACTGGTGAACAAGAATCCTATTTAGCATTGCAACATCTCACCTCACCATGCTTCATACACAGAAGTCACACTCAGTAGAACCCATGGAAATTCAACATGGACCCAGGGAGGAGTAGCCCGAGAACAATGTTTAAATTTAGAAGTAGCTGAAGGAAGAAACACTTGACATGACCTTTTGTTATCCTGCATATGTTCTTAACAAAGTATTCTTATTCACTCAGCTGATATTAAGGACCATTTTCTACTGAACCTGCATGGAGCAACGATGACTCAGTGAATGATTATGCAAATTACACATCAGTATTCCCAATAGGTACTATACAGCATAAATCCCAGGCTCCTTCCTGTTAAGAAAGAACTACTGAGAAAATCAATCAGCCAAGTATCACCTGTTTCAAGCATTACAAGTTTTCTACATTTAAAGTATAATTAAACTGCCTTGTACTTGCATTAAAAAGTATCTTCATAATACTTTCATGGTTATTTACAACATTGATAGTTCTTTACTTAACATATACTGTGCTTGTGTATGAAAACTGTGTTTTAACAGAGCTATGCAGATTATGATAATGGCAATACGCTCCTGGACTAGAAGCAGATATAATACTTTAATCCTTCATTGTGACACTTGAGGAGTGAAAAAAACCCATGGTTTTGGTTTGGTGACTGCTTGGCTGTCAGAGCAGGATTATACAACCCACACTCCCTGTGCCCAAGGATTTGCAATTCTGAAAAAAAATGCTAAGGTCAGAATATGACTGAAGCAGAAGATGCTGAGAGAATTATAATTTCTTTTTTCTCCCTTGGGAGCAGAACAACAACTAAATTGTAGCTTTTCTGATGCACCATGGCTTCCAGCTCCTCCTGTTTGCTACCAATGCTGGGTGCATTGGTACAGGTGGTTCAGCTGGGCTGCTGATTTTGCCCCCAGTGCAAGTTGTCCCCAGGCTCATCTCTATTGAGCCTGGTCTTATACCCTTCAAAACTGATTTACAGCCCTCTCAATCAGCCTGCCAACTCGTGGACTGGAAACCTTTCCCCCTTTGTAGACAATTTAACCTTATCTGCCTCCAACATGCCCAGTGAAGAAGAAAGAAACAAGGAAAACCAAAAATGTATGAACACCTAAAAAATTTTAAACCAAGTTACAGTGCTTATGATTGATACAGAAAATTACAGACCATTCTCTCAAAAAATTTTCTGATGAAGAAGTGCTGAATACTTAACCCATTTTCTTACAGGTGTCTAAACTCAAAGACACTATCCCTACATAAACATAATTTTCATCAGCAAAGGCTGTTTCTTCAAAGAAAAGGTGCATATAAGGACTTTTAGCTAAAAACTGATACAAAGTGTATTTATATGCAGGATGTTTCAAGTGAAATGTGTTAGAGGTTATTAACACTCTAGCACAATTTAAAAATATTTAAGCATAACACAATTTTTTTTCTAAATGAAAAACACCTTTAGAAAAGTTTTATATGGCTACTAAGAAGACCTGTAAAGTACAAATATAATTTTGATTATTCTAATAACATTATAGCTATCTAATTAAGTCTGAAATCAACCTGATTTTGTGGCAAAGATTTTTTGTTCTTTGTGTTTATTCCTTTTTTTCTCGTATGTTGATCTAATTTGAATAGTTTTCTTAGATTAGCTAAGATATTACTACATGAGTATTCATTAATCTCTAATTAGCATTTTTAAATCCTTAGATTTTGATTTAGACATGCATGAAGTCTAATCTCTGTAACTGCAATTAGAATAGCTAATTTAATAAATTTTGAACTAATGAGTGTATTGTTCTAAAATTATTTATCATCATATATTTCACAGAAAAATGAGATTATAAAAAGTTAATGGCAATAAACTCTTGGAAGACTTTTAGCAGCAAGGTGGTCTTGGTCAATTTTGGGGTTTTAAATTTTTTTTTTTCTTCTAATTTGACATAAAACCAACAGTAGGCCCAGTTTTTCCAAATATTTCAGTATTATATATAAAGAGTGATAGATATTTATCAGCTATAGAGGTCATTCTGCCATGAAGTTGTGGCTGTGACATTTCTGCTTGTTAGAAAGAACCAAAGAGTCTTTTTCCCTTCTGTTAACTAATAATAATTTTTAAGACAATGAGAAGTTTGTGCACTGTTGTACGCCTCACTGTACAGATCAGTAGAGTTCTGCTCACTTCCTGGTTTTAAGACAATAAAATTCAGGCCAAATAACAATATAGAGAAAATAACAAATATAGAGAAAATTTCTCTATAAAAGTCCTTTTAGATAGAGAAAATCACCAGGGCAAAAAGTGGTGCAAAGGTGTATTTAACATTCAGCTTAGATAATAGAAAAGTGTTGAATTTAGAGAGAGTAAGTCAGAGCCCGATCTGATATCCACATTTCCTAAAAACAAGTCTGATCAGTCTGTTCTCCTCCACCATACCATGGCTGCTATCTACATTTTAGATTTAGCTGAGAACAGAAAAATTAAAGTTAACTGTTGCCAACTCATTGGCCAGGAAAGCTCCAGACAGAGGAATAAGCTTAAAAGGTTCCTGGGTGCTCTGGTGTGCACCTTGTGTTTTGAGCAGTGCAAGGATACACCAAGGAGATCATGCCTGCTGCTTGAACAGCTGTGCCAGTGGGCCCTCACCATTTGAATAACTTCTTTGTCACTTAGAAGAGTCCAGCTTGTCAACTGGTTGTTTGTGTAGCATGACGACGGTAATAAGGATGAGCTGGTCATTCAACTGTTAGATTGAGCACTTGGGTAGCCCTATATTCCAGTATTAGCACAGCCATCAACTGGCCACAGGCTGAGTGTTCTTAAGCCCTGAGAACTGAGCTTTCTCACAATTGCTACATTTTACTTTTTCTTGACCTGCTGCAACATTTTTTCGCTTGGTTTAGCTGTGACTTTTTTTTTTAATTGATCATGTCAGAATCCAGGAAATTCCTCCGGCTGTCCTGGAGGACTCGAGACCCTGCCAGGGAGCTCAGAGACCTTGGCACAGACTCCAAGACACCTGTGACTTTGATTTAGCCCTTGGAAAAAATTACCAACCTTATATGAGGATCTGTAAGCCACGGAAGTTTAAGTAGAATGATAGTGAATTCATCACACGGTGAAAAATGTAGAATTTTGGGATTTTAGAATGGGGGTTTAGGAGGCAAGATGGAGGATTCTGGATGTGTCCATTCCTTCTTCTTTCTAGCCTCCATCTCCTGCTGTATTGGTGGCATTTTTGGATTGGTTTAAGGTAGAAACTCACTGTCTAACATAGGTAATAGGTATTGGGAAATTATTGCAAATAATGTACACATAATTTTTAGTATTAAAAGATAACATCGTCCCGAAGGCAGCCAGTGTGCCTTGACCACACCTGCTGGACAGACCTTCAGGGGGTCAGAGAAAGAATGCTATAGATAAGAAATAATAAACAACCTTGAGAACGAGAACAGAAGAATTCTGACTCCTTCTTTGACTGTTGTGCTGGGAAAAAGAGACTTGTATTTATCTCAGAGTCACTCTGACCAGGCAGAGATTCTGAGAAGCCAGATGTCTGTTGCTGGGGCTTTTTGCTTTTTTTTGTCTTTACATTGTGCAATCACAACTTTATATGCAAAGTAGTCACAAATATTTATTCTCTACAAATATATCATCATACAACTTATGTAACAAGGTGCATAAAGAAAAGAACACTAACAGGAAAACAGAGGCCTTGATTTGTGATTAGCTCCACAAATACAACCTTAAGTTTGCATGCAGTCTCATCCTCTCAAGCCTATCTTATCAAGCCTATCCTGCAGTATGCAAAGTGTGTTCAGACATCACATTTGCTGCATTTCCCATATGTCCGTGAAGCATGAAAAAGGCTCACCATTAGTGTTTGCACTGCCTCTCCTCCTGAGCTCCTTGCAGCCTTTATTCTGCTTTTGGCTCAAGAGCAGCAAGTTGCAATGGCATCTGACCTACCCCAGATACTGCTCAGGAGCCTACAGACAAACATACAGCACAGAACAAACCCTCCTACTTAGCTAGGTTCTTCATTTGTCTTTGCCATTTAATGGTATATAACACTTCAGCTTGTATAAAACAGCCAAAGAGTATCAAGGGGCATTCTGTTGATGAAAAAGGTTAAGCTCCAACTTAGATAGGTAGGAAGTTGGAGTGAATTCTTCCAGTGTTTGCAATTGTTTTTTTGTACTTTGTTATGATAATGCTTGCATTAGGGAGTTTTGAAAGTGTTCAGTAGACCAATTCTTAAGAGAAGAGTGAGTGAAGGGAAAAGTTGGGGAGTTTAATTAACATTTTAGGGCGAAAACTAGTTCTTTTCTCATTCAATGTTTTCTGTAATATAAAAAAAAAAAAAAGTGACAACTAGAAGTATCTTAATTGAAAATGCTTCCATTAATATTTCAGCTAAGCTTCACAGCAAGACATACCTCTTCACAAGTACATGAAGAGGCTGTTAAAAATGCTTGCAATGTAATGGTTTTGCTGATAACAGTAAAATGTGCATCTGAGCTCAACAGGATTGATTCAAGTACAAGGCATGTTGCTGAAGGTGTGTGAAAGTCAAACTAGTCAAAAACATGTAAATTAATACTTCAATCAGCTTAGCATAAATTTCATCCAAAATATTGTTAGAAATTTGTGAACCCAGCCTCTCTCCATCTGCAGTGAACTTGCAAAATTTAGCTAACAAAAGCTCCTTTATTCTCTGTGTGAGTCCTGCATATTTTGTAGGATTTCATTCAATTCTTCACAAACTTTGAAAATCCACAATAACCTACATATATACTATACTGAAATAATATAAACACTGTCTGAAGTGTTTGAGAATCTCTAACTGAGAATCCTCACAGCACTGAGAATCCTTATAGCATCTTCCAAAATTTTGACACAAAGTTCAACTTAGATGTGTCTGATTAAAACTACTTATATTAAACATTTTATCAAAAGTCCTTATATTTCCCTTGTTTTTAACCTTGGATGTGTGGGAGGTGTGGATTCCTTGAATAAAGGAGCCTGAAGAATGTATTTTAATAGAAAATGCTTGTGTTGTCTTTGAAAGACACAATGGTAGCAGATTCTGTATTTTCTCCTAACTGTACTATGAAAGTGTAGATAGTCATCACAACTGCTGTTAAAATTCAAATTTCTTACCCAGTTCTAACACAGCCCTCACAACAATATCTTGGTGCCTCAGATGGATTTACCCATTTTGTGCATGTACACAATATAGATGACACAAAGATTATCGGTATCATCTTTAGTTAAATAAAAGAAACAAAAGCACAGGTGCCAAGAGCAAGATCAGCAAAAGGACTATCATGTTGTTAGTCTGTTACTAGATAAGATATTATGCAATATCTTCTAGGAATTGCTTTTTTTAGTTCCCTTTTTTGGAAAAGTATTTTTTGTGGTTACAACTGTCAGATATGGGAGGTGTGGCTCTTCAGTTACTGTTTTCCCAATTTGCACACACTGAAGTGACTCCAATACTCCAGCAATGTGTTGTGTGAAGGAGCAAGCACTTTTAGACTGGCTTATAATAAATTTCAAAAGTAGGAAGCAACCCTCTAACCTCTGTGGCCAACCAAATAAGCTGGTGAATTTTGTACTTCTATGTTTATGTGTGAAAATGCTGCATCTTATACAAAATAAAGGAAAACCAGGATGCCTGTAGAAGCATATTCACTCCAACCTTTCTTCACCTCCCATCATAAGCAAAGGCATGAAAAGGTGTTAGTGGTCCCTAAAAGAATGTGACCTTGAACATTAGACAATTAAAGACTAACAGAGAACATACAACCATCATCCATTAATTTTGGCAGGAAGTAAGAGGAATAAGAAAGTGCAATTCTAGTTATGACCCAGCAGTTATAGCATCTTAGGAAGAAGAGAGAAATGACTCAAACATCATCTCTCAAAGCTCAGAACACAAGAATAAATCAACATTTCTACTTAAATCATAGACTAATTCATTATGGGAAGACAACTTGGGCTGAAATTAGAGAAAACTGAGAAGCTATATTTACATTCTAGCAGAAGTTATAACTCGATCCTGTAATCCCATACATAGGATGAAAGCCCCCTGAAATGTTTTCATTTTTAAATTTACTTCTCACAATGTTTTGCTTTCACAGACTCAGCAAACATAAGTTATTTTGAAATTTAAAATGTCCTCTCACATTTCTATATTACCTTTCCTCAAGGCAGTGATGGATGTCATAGAACTGTGTCAGCGTGAATTCAGCTGCAACATGTGGATGATTATACTTTCATTCCATTTGACTTTTGGGCTAGATAACTAGGCCTAAAGCTGTGTAAGCATTTAAGTCCCTTCCAGAAATCAGTTAATTTGCTGATTTACCACCTGAGCAGTACCTATAATACAAGTATTGACATGGATTCACACATATGTTGTTTAGGAAAATATTTGGTGCTCAAGTTGCCTGCATATATTCCATGAGATACCAGTTGCTTTGCAGTATCTCAGTGTATAGCACCCCTGGAAACAGAAATATGATGAAAAGAGTAGTGTGTGTAAACCTCAACAGACAGTTCTAACAAAAGCCATAGCTATAATTAGAAACAAAGCTAGGAATGCTGCAGAGCTTTATGATCAATGAAACATTATCAGCTGCTGTTATTTGTCATAACATGACCTAATGCAGTGTAAGATCAATACAGCAGGCACTGAATCCCTGGGGAAAGATTTCAGCACAAAACATAGTGATTTCTCTATGGAGGCAACCAACCGCATGAAGAATCTGTTATTAAATCAAAAACCCTCTTCATCATGGACAGAAGATGACATGTAGAACTTTGTGCTATTCAGTTCTGCTTTATTTGGCAAAAAAATGGCAAGTTTACTCTTAACTACAGGAACAGTATAGGTTTACTTCAACGAGCAAGGATTTTTGAGTCAGCAAACAATGATTAGAGAAATTTTTGGAGAGACTGATTTCTCACAGTAACTTTTATAGTGCAATCAAAGAGTGCAAGTCACAAGGCTCCACCTGATTATTTGAGAGATAGATTTAGAAACTTTAGATGTCAACAGACATTCAGTAAGAATGAGGGAAGACTTTTGCATACATGTACCATGAACAACCTTCATCAGTGAGAAATGTAAGCACCAAACCTAAAGATGAATGTCCATTATGGTCTTGAATATTTTGAACCAATGCTACTGGTAATTTTGAGTACAGCCCTGCACACATTCACCATTTACAAAATTGAAAGGTGAGTAAAAGGTTGTGTTTCCACACTTACCTTTTCACTAACAATTGAACACAAAGCCTGGCTTGATTTTCAAGTTATGTAATGGTGTTTAACAGACTGTTTCAGCTACAATACAAGGCATCTTTTGATATATTAATACTCTGATATTTAAAAACTTGCTGATTCTAGTTAATGAACCAAGGCATCCATCTCATCTTTGTGATTTGCATCCAAAACTTCTACTTATGTTTTTCCCAAACGGTACCTCACTTTAGCAACCACTATACAAGATTTAATTGCCAATTTTATAATGATTTAATTACAACAAACAAAGTGATTGACAAATCACACAAATCCTCAATATATTAATTTTTGCAAGAGCTTTAACATGCAATGTGCCCTTGAATATATTTTTGTGGCATGGAACTTGAGAACTGAAAATACAACAAAAGGATGTTTGGAAGCAATGAATCCACAGTTTTTGAAGCTTTAAAAAGTGAGGTTCAAGTAGTGACTACTGACAAACTGTTGTGTTTGATAGAACTTGGATTCACCTGGAGTTAAATAAAAATTGGTGAAACTAAGTTGCTGAAGAACAGCAAAGAGAAAATAATCTTGCAGAGAATAAGAATGTGAAAAAAGAATGACTGAAGTTTGTTCTTACTAAAATGGTAGATTGGTTTGTCAAGAAAACATACTATGCATTTAAAATTAAAAAAAAAAAAAAAAGATGAGCCAGTAAAAGCCTCATTAAAATAGTTATCTCCCACACAGTTTAAATCTCCAATACACCTAATATTCTACTGTTTCCAGTGAAAGTATGCTGTCTTACATATAGAATCAAGAGTGGAGTAGGCAAGCCATGGAGGAAACATCAATTGTGGCCACTGAAAACCTAGAGAACTACTCATCCACCTCTGCCGACCCCATGAGCTCTCCAGAGGAATTGAGCATATTTTTGCAACATCAGGAATGTACTCACAGAAGTAGATTTTTTTAAAAGGTGCATTATTTTATTATGTTTATTATCTGGGAACCTAGTAAAAATTAGTCAATGCTTTTATCAATTAAAAAAAATAATTAATATATGTGGATGTGGCAGGAAGTTTACTCTAGGAGTTAAGAAATTCCTTTATTTTCCTATATATACTCTATAAATGCATTTTTTTGGTTTCTGAAATAAAGTTACCTTAGGGATGCATCTGCTAGATTTAGAGACAGGCTGTTATATGCAGGTTTAACCACAGAGCTGTCGGACCCACCCTGCTGTGGCTCCTGCTTGTAAGGGCTTTTGCATATTGGTTCTATGATTGCCAGTTGAACAAAGCTGGCTTAAAACCAGCAAGGTCTCAGTGCTTGTAAATATAGACAGTCACCCAATTAAACACTGCCTTTAGCCTCTGTAAACTCTATAAACTTACAGACCCCAGGTGGGGTCTGTAAAATTGCACAAGTCTTTTTCTAGATCTAGACCCAAGCTATTTGTTCAGAGATATGGAGTCCTATAGTAGAGATTAATCCTTAGATTCATGTTCAAAACCATGCATTTCTAAACACACGGATAGAATAGTAGATTCATCCAGTAGGGGATTTGTTTAAATAAAGTAAGACTGAGTATTTGCACAACTGTCTTATTGTCACAAACATGAGCAAATTTAGCTTTTCACGCAAGTGTAAAACTAAAAGCACAAACCCATGAAACTTGCTTGCATTCTCTTAGTAGCACAACAGCAGTTAGAAGTTTAACACCAATGACTTCAGATTTTTTCCTCAGCTTCAAACAGGCTTCATATTGAGAAAGATGGATTTTTTTTTGTCAGCATTGAAACCACTCAAACAGGAAAAAAATATTTACAGCCCAGCATAACACCAGCCCAAACCAATTCAGTATTAAAACAGAGAATACAAAACAAAAGCCACTGTCTTTTATACTTACTTGAGCAGTGCTACCTCAAAGAAGTCTTTATGGTTCACTCCTGAAGTTTCTCATTCCTTCTTCAGGGTCTCAGCCACCACTCACTTGCATCATAAATGCCAGATCAGTTTTGGCAGATTCAAATCCCAGGGGAAACCTGCACTACACCTTGCCCACATAGTCTTAGCAGGAAACCTGTTACGGAAGTCAGGTCTTCCTCCCACACTATATTTCAAAGAGAAAACACAGTTTCTTCTAAAACAAGGAAATAAATAGATTTTTAAAAAGCAATAATAAATTCAAATCTTATTTGAATTTTCATTTGCGACAAACAGAAACTTGATTCACCTCTTTTTTTAACATACAGTGTGCCAACCTACTCTTTCCTTTTTAAGTAACTGGAGACATCTGGGTTACCATTTGCTAATTGAAAATAATCAACCAATTTACATTTGTCAATAGATCTGTTTTTATATGCTAAGAGGCTTGGGTTATTAAATGCATTTTGGCTGTATTGTATAGAAAAATGCAACATGGTTCTCTTACTAAGAATGCGTTGTATTTTTTTTTTTTAAGTATTTTATATTTTCTGCCTTTTCTATGTAGTGGTAACATTTCCCGATCTTTTCTATTGAGTGCTTTCTTGAATATTGCAGCATTATCTACTGTGTCTGTCTTAAATAATAGTACTCTACTATAAAATAGAAGATTAATAAAATACTGGGCTGAAATTCTTCCAGCACAAACTCTTCATATAAGGATATAATTTAAAGAAAATCATTTATTCTTACTATATAGGCTGCAGCAGGAACCAAATCTGCCTTTATTCTGAACTGAAAAATGTTATGATATCCAAAAGTTCATTAAACGCATATGATAACACCAGTTAAAACAACAAAAAGAAATATAGAAACAAAGAAATTAGTCTATATTCCTTATGTTGATTGACTCAGAGGGACTGTGAATCAAAATCAAGACAATGTTTTGCTGATTTCTGGGGGCACGGTATATATAACAACAATTAACTGAGGGCAGGGAGAGAAATGGAGAGTAGGAACTTAAACAATACAGACTAGTTTACCAAGATATTTATTCGATGGTTTGGATGATCTATGGTGAATTCTACTTCTTGAAGAGCTACTTCGGTTCTCATTTTTTCTACTATCACTGAAATTTCTTAAAAGCTCTGGATAAGCAGCTGTCTAATGGCAGCTCAAATAGACCAAGTTCTGCCTTTTGCCATTTGAAAATTCAGTCCTTTCAAGAGGATAACTTCACAATATTTAAAATCTGTGCTAAATTATGCAAATCTACCAGGTTTATCACTATTATAAATTGTATAAAACATTGTGGATTCAAAGTACGCTTCTGTGAACACAGCTTTATAGTACAGTGGCAACTTGAGGCAACATAGCTCACTGTTTAATTTTTTACTTGAAGCTGAAAACATAGTAGAAGTTCCTTTCCTGAATAAATCTATGGCTGAAGCAGAATTTATGTAAAATTCCCAAATGCCTTGCAACCAGCATTAAAAAAATGATAACTTCTTTTTTTGATCCTGCCAGTACCACCTAGAGACACAGATCTTCCACAAACAGATCTATTCATACTTCCTAGGGACCAACCAGATCAAAAGTGAGTGGGCAAGTACTGGAAGTACACATAGTTACTCTTTAGGAAATGTTTAAGGAATGAAACAGGAAAGCAAGAAATCAGAGTTGGAGGCTAGGGAGCAGAAATACACACTGTGTATCAGTAAGCATTAAGAATGATGGATAGCTGAGCCCTTCTGAATTCAGGAGATATCTGCACAGTTTGTAGTATTCACTGTTGCTGAGGATATAATTCATTATATTAAGTTTGTAAATTTGTATGCATTATAAAAGGACAGAAGGGTTTACTGTTGTAAACAAACTGTTCCTTCCAGAATGAACAGTGGTTGCACTAAGTTTGCGTATGCAGCATTTTTTATTTTGTTTACTCCTTTATATTAGCATATTACTGTAGTAGAGGTGGCAGCTGAATTGGAGCTCCTTTATCTGCAACTCTGCACTTTAAATATAAAATTATTAATTTCCTGCAGACATTTGGTGGGTTTTGGTTTGTTGTTTTTTTTTTTTTTTTTTTAAAGTAAACTAGCTAATAATAATCTCTGGTAATTAATTTTGGAAACATGATTAAAGTCAAAAGAAAAAAGACAAAGAAAATAATCTTTGACCTACATTACAACCAGCCACTCATGTGAGTGTATAGTTCACTCATAGTTCACTGTGTGAACTACCAAAGCCAGTTCTGAAGTTTATCTTGCGCAAAGGTGAGAAAGAAAAAGTGGTGGGAGGGCAATTAAACTAAAAGCTTTTAAATGGAAATAAGATCCATAATAAAATAATGATGGTTTCATTCTTATTACTCCCTTATATCATGTTAAGCTGAATTTATTATCATGCAACATATCTTGGAGCAAGAAGGCAAGTTCTAATTATTAAAAGCAATTTCACTGGGTGTGATGATAGAAACAGATTTTTCTGTACTGTGTCAGATACGTATGTGTGATCATATGCCACAAAATGGGAAATCTTATTGCTTTGCTGACATACTGCAGGGTGATTTACTGTTAGTTTGTTGTAATTCACATAGGAAACTGGAATGTAGAACCTTTCAATTTTTAGATCATCACATTAAGGAACAGATTTGTCTTTTCCCCAAAAAAATATACTGCCTTCAGTCTAAAACTCAATGCACCTAAACCTTTCATATCATTGAGGCTGTTTATAAATATTTGGAGCTTAATCATTATTTTATTAGGAAGAATTAGTTGCATTTCAAAATGTCAGCCAGTATTAAAGTTGAAGTGGGCACAGATTTTTTGCGAAGAAGTCCAAAACCATCCTGCTTTGTATGAGTAATATCAGGGGCAGCAGGACCAGGGAAGTGATCATCCCCCTCTACCCAGCACTGGTGAGGGCAATTCCTAAATCCTGTATTCAGTTTTGGGCCCCTCAATACAAAAAAGAAATTGAGAGGCTGGAGCACATCCACAGAAGGACAACAGAGCTGGTTAAGGGAATGTAAAATAAGTCTGATGAGAAGGGGCTGAGGGATCTGGGGTTGTTCAGCCTGGAGAAAAGGAGCTCAGGGGAAACCTTAATGCTCTCTACAAATACCTAAAAGAAGGCTGTGGCCAGGTGAGAGGTGGTCTCATTTCCCAGGCAACAAGTGACAGGACAAGAGGAAATGTCCTCAAGTTTCATCAGGGTAGGTTTAGATTGAATAGTAGGAAAAACTTCCTTTCTGAAAGGGTTGTCAAATATTGGAACACAGTACACAAGGAAGCAGTGGAGCTACCATTCCTGTAAGTATTGTAAAAATGGGTAGCTGTGCTTTAGTGGTGGACTTGGCAGCACTGGGTTAATTGTTTGACTTGATGATCATGAAGGTCTTCTCCAACATAAATGACTTTATGATTCCATGACCTTTCTGTTAAAATTTTGGGAGATGTTAATAGCAGCTATTGATACCTAAGGAGTCACAGCCTATTGGTGCACATCAGCAGAAAAAAAAAAAAAAAAAAAAAAAAAAAAAACGAAAAACAAGGCAAGAGACACCAAGTTAATGTATGTGCAAGGTGTAGTTGTAAATAATGTTGTACTTAGGAAAACAGGATGATATTAATAGCTACTTCATTAGCTAGGCCAATGTCCCGGTTGCAGTAGTGCAACCAACTTCATTTTGAGATTGTGTTAAATAATAAACTTTTTTGAAATAGTTGTCCATATCACCCCTGTGTTTTCCTGTATAGAACCTCCAAATCTAGTTCCCTCAAACTTCCAACTGCTTAAACTCAGATCCCATGTATTATTGCCAAGACTCCTACAGGATGGTGGTGTCAGCTCTTGCTCCACTTTGGCGCTGTTCAAATACTATCACAATCACTTTCAAACTATTGGAGTTTTCAGACTAACACCAGGAACAGATTAGAGGCTCTTTTCAGCTCTGTTTGAAAATACCATTTGCAGGAGTTGAGCTTGCCATCTGGTGCTGAGAATTTCTCCATAGTATTTACTTCATAATGCTGCCAGTCAGTACTGCTGAACAGAGAGGAGAAACACCACTGTATCACTCAAGCAACATCCATTTCTGATTAGGCCTCTTCCATGGATAGTAACGCAGAACACCAGCTTTCCTGTTCCACTCATGAAATGCTATTTGTTTCCTGGTGATGCTTGTAATGACCTTTTATGACTCAACATGTGCTTTTAGCACCATGACCTTAACTACAGTTTATGACTTTTCCATATGCTTTCAGAAGACACAATTTATTGGAAACCTGTAAATTGTACATATTTTTTTGTTTATATTAAAAGAAATAGACTGTAATTTAGGCCTAGCCCTAGGTAGGAACTAAGTGCTTTACAGTCAGACATATCTTTCAAAAATGCAAATTAAGAACAGATTCACAAAAGCTGTAATTTACAGAGCCTAACATAATTATGAAGGAACAGTTTTCCAGCTCCAGTGTTGCCTAACAGCTAGCATTTCTTTCCACCTGTTTTTCCTTCCACTCTGCTTATCAGTTCATCTGATTTTAGGACCATTAGTCTTTCAGGTTAGAAGGACATTTATGCCAATTATCAAGTCTCTCTCTGAAAGCTCTGTTAGTTCTTCACAAGCCACTGACAACTTAAGGCCTTTGTTGACTCAAGATCAACATAATTACAAGACTAACAGGAAAAGAAGACTTGGGACTTAGGAGAAATCTTTCTATAAGTACAGAAAAAGTAGCACCCAAATGTCCACCTGGAAAGTCCTGCACATCTTGAAAGGAATTACTGCATCCAGTAAATGGATACGGGTGTTTATTTAGCCTATTTCTGCTTTTAGAACCTGGAAAAAATTAATTTGTTCTTTCATAAGGAAAAGGGTATAAAATATCTTGTAAGACTCTCTCTTCTTTTTGTTGTCATAAAGCATTGTCAGCTCCTAAATTAAAAAAATCACTCTACCTCTATGAGAGTAAAAATCAGAGCTTCTGGAAAATTTAAAGCTAAGACTCTAAATTACACTTTCAATTTATCTAAGAAGCAAAAATCCCCAGAGGATTTCTACAGCTGCCTCTCACCCCAGTAAAAAAAGTAACTTAAAGTATAGATAGTGTGTAATAATTTGGGCTAATGAGTGCAAACAATCCAGACAAAGCAAGAGTAGGTAATACAGAGCATTTATAAAACAACCTAAATATTTCAGAATTACTTTTGAAAAGTAATTCTGAAAGCTTACCAGACAAACAATATCCAAGTAACATTTTAAGTCACATAGATAGTATTTCTCATTGCACTATGCATGCATGCTGTCCAGGCTTCATGCTAAAGAGTCTTGACCCTTTCTAAAAGGATCAATCAATTTTTTTCTTTTTTTTTTTTTAAGAAAATTATATACAAATTGAGTTGAGGACAGAATGGGGTAACAGCCCAAGACTCTTCAGAATTACTTTCAACAACATTAATCACTTTCAACAACATTAAAAAGATAAAGATTAAATTAAAATGGAGCAGTGACTCTATAAATACTGTTCTAAAGAGCTGGTGAAGTTCACCACTAGAGGGTGGCACTGCAGAAAAACAACAGTTGTATTAAGAAGAGACAACTTTTCATATCATTCCATCAGAAGAAACTGAAGCAGTACTGAGGTTTCACACTGTCTTTAGGCCATAGTAGCGTAAGTACTTTGACATGACCACGCCTCTGACCGTTTCTTTGGTGCAAGTTTCCCAAAGATTAAAATGTCCTTCAAATTAAAATAAAAACCAAAACCAAAACAAAAAAACAAACCCCACACATATTTTATTAGAATAGAGTGAATTCTTTGTCTTTTATACAGACTCTCAGAAGGACTAATCAAACAAACAAGAAATTATTGCGCACTTGCAGCCATGTTGGAAGCATGATGAGCTGCTGGCTTTTAGACATCTCTCAGGACCTTCTTTCTTTCACAAACTCTCTTCCTTCAAGAACACACCAGCAGGTAGATGTCTGCTCTCCTAAAAGAGAGTATGACATAGATGTGGCATTATGCATCACAAAGTCTTTACTATATCAGTAATGACAGGTGTGGGGAACTCTGACCTGCCAGAGAGTAGCCTGGGGATGCACAAGAAGTTGGAAGACAACATAGTCAGGACAGATGAACTGAACTAACTAAAGGCATATTCTGTTCCATACCATATGGTGTCATCCTCCAAAAAATTTCGTAGGTTTAATGTTTTGTTGTTTGGTTGTTTGATTTTTTTATTTTTTTTTTGTCTATTTGTTTGGAGGGCTTTCTTTTGTAGGGTCAAGGGGCATGCAGGGAGGGGTGTGTTTGTGTGATTCTATTTTTTACTTGTTAAACTGTCTCTCTTAATCCATAAGTTTTTTCTCCTTTACCCTTCCGATTCTCTCTCCCACCTCACTCAGAGGGATTGAGGGAGCAGTGGTGTGGTTCTTAGCTGCCTAGCATGGTTATACCACAAGTACTATTTGCAAATTTTAAAGTACTCAAGAAACACTAAAGAGTTTGTTTTTTACAGTATCTTCAAGTAGCTAAATGCAGTGTTTTAGTAATGAACTGTTTTTAAGTGCTATTAGCTGATGTTTCAATGATATAATGGCTTCCAGCATAATGACAGATTATGGATTTGTAAAACAAATGTTGTAGATATTAATTTCAGAACTACCACAATCAAATGGGTGGTGATGTTCTTGTTATTTTATTTATTCTTGTTTATTATTCTAATAAAGCAACAATGTATAACTCTAATTTAATTAGAGTCAGCCTTGTAGAGTAGCTACATGGAATCACATACCTGGTGTTTTGACAATAGTGCTTTGTCTAACTTGATATGAGTTCCAAAACTAACATTTTACACTAGAAAACCATCTATCTATCTACTATCTATCTATCTATCTATCTATCTATCTATCTATCTATCTATCATCTTTCTTCCAAAATTTTTGTTCAAAGAATAAGGTTTCATTCCAAATCTGATTGACTTTTTTATTTTTACTTTGGAATACCATGAACCAGAGATATTCAGGCCCTAAGTATTCCTAAGATCATCTTTGTCTTTAACTCTTTAATTACTTATGTTCATAGTGTCTCAATCGCTCGCAAATTTGCCTCATCAAATAGTTTATCTTTCTCTGCAGTCTTATCCAACTGGAAGAGCAAGCTTACATCTTTGTGTCTGGACCTCTATGAATTATTTTCTAAGGATATTCAAACTCCCAGTAGACCACAGGTCACTTTCCATACCATCGTTTTCCCACCTTTTGTCTGTTTACTCTGCTGTCTCTGAACTGTACATCCTAATTCCACCATGGCTGGTGCTGCAACTTGGTGCCCTATGCAAAATACTTCTCCAGGAAACTGATGCTTTCCTGAAATTCATATGATTAGCCAACCTTCTTTTCTTACTATTTTATGGATGTCATGGCTGACAAGTAGACAATTTCATTGAAGATCATACAAAATCTTGTGCTTAAGGAATACATATTGGCATCGACAGAAAAGCAGTACAGGTCAAAGAGTTCTCATAAACTTTCTAATATAATTCAGATTGGAAACCACCTATGGATAGTTAACCCTTGCATAAAAAAACACTAAATTCAAACTTAGATGTGTTTTCTCAGAACTTTTCAGGTGAATTTTGAAAATCTCTGTGGATAAAGGTTCAACACACTCTGACCCCCTCTTCCAGTGCTTCTAAATGAGGAAAATTCCTTCTTTATGTCCTGTTGGATTTCTCCTTTTCTAAACTGTGGCCTTTTGATCTCTTTGCTTTTGCTCTGTGGATCTGAGAGGAGTCATAATCCACCTCTACGGTCCTTCCTTTTGACAGTGAAAAGCTAAAATAAGATATCAATAACTTTCTGTTTTACAGGCTTAATAAATACTGTCCCACATAGAAGTTTCTTTTATGTCATTCTCTAGCTCATTGCCCATAACGGAGCCATGGTGGGACTCAGCTGAGCCCACTCTGGTTTTCCAATATTTTTCTTCTTCTACATATGCAAAACTAGAAAGAATAGGTGTAGCTTCATGAGCGTTAAAATAGACAGTCTTTGTCCTTGAGACTATTTACTTATTATTGCAGCCCAATATCTGATTATATTTCACTGCTGTAAGGAAACCTTGCTTGTTCATATTCCATTCATCCCTCAAAACTCTCAGATTCTCAGATTCTCTTTTGAATACTGCCTGACCCCTCAGAATTCACAGAGATATTCTTCCTGAATCAGTTTCTGCATTTGTATTTGTTGGAGCTCATGGATGTCTGTAGTCCTGTTCTTTCAGCTTCTTGAAGTCCTGACAAACAAATCCCTGAATCTACCTAGGTATGCTACTTCAGAGTATAAACTGAGAACACAAGAACACACAGATGTGCAGACTTAGTCAATATAGCCATTACTGATGCTTAACTTATTTGTGGAAATGTCTCAGATGATCCTCAATGCAGAAATAAGACAATCCTAGACAATCCTAGGTAGCATCCAATCTATAGAGAGACATCCCATCAGTGTGGAGACATACTGATGGACATACAGAAAGAATTAATGGAATGAAAATATTTTACATAACTAGTGATTGTGAAGGCATAACAGGACCAAGCCATTGCAATTTCTTTCTAGATATCTTGTGTACCCGCTTTCAAGCTCAGTTTTCATCTTTGTGGAGGGGCTTTGTGAATAAGGATGCTAGTTTGGAGGTGCTTGAAATCTATAAAAAGAGACAGAACAAATTACCTGAGACATGTTCTTTCGAATGAAATTTTTAAGGAGGAAAGACGGAAGGAGACACAGGGAATTTACATAGAGATTTGTACAGAAATTTTTTTTAGAAGAAAACATATATCTCTGAAATATTAAACTTTTTTTTGTTTTGGGTTGGTTGATGGGTTTTTTTTTTCTTGTTCATTTGTTTACTTATTTTTTCATTCTGGTGAAATATTACAGGTTAGAATTGTCTGGGAAATGAAAATTTAGTTCTGTGAGAAACCCTCAAGTGGCAAAATGTGCCATTCTTCCATGTTGAAATTGTTTCAGGTAATTTTTTTTTTACGTGATCCAATTTTCTAGATCTTTTAGTTATTCTCCTTATTTCTCAAAGTCACCAGAAAGCCCAGTTGTGTTTCAAAAACTTCTTGTTGGCAACTTCATCAGTATCAGTGATTCCATGAATTGTGTTTGCCCTTTGCAGAACAGCAACTTTAAGCCCAAAAGTCATATTTCTTTTAAAAGGGTCCAGTGCTATTAAAAATTGTATACGCAAAAGGAAAGTAAATCAAGTGGGATAATTATTCTCAAATTGACATTTAAATATTTAAATATTTTTAATATTTAAAATTTATTTTGAATTGTTTCAGAGGATTCAGTCATGCATTGTGCTATAGAGGTCCAAAAAGAAAATATCTGCCCCAAATTTAGATGAAAAGAAATTGGTCTGCTGTGCACCGCTCTAGGGAAAGACTACAGCATATAGGTGCTGCTATCAGAAAGGAGAAGGGATATATAGGAGTCACAGGAGTTTTTAATAGTCAGGGTTAATGTAGCTGTGTTACCCTCTGTGTTGTTCAGCTGTCTGTGACCCAAAGTCCAGGTTTTGTACAGCAAAATTATGTAACCACGGCTAAGGTTGCTGAAGCAATTGTTTTGTGATTAGAGAAATTGTGAGAAACTATATTTGATTTTCACCATGCAATACATAGACTGTTGAGATGTAAACACAAAGACTAAAGAGAAGATAAACCACAGCCCAAAATTATACGGAAGTATACAAAATGCTACAGGGAAAAATCATTAACATAAGACAGCTCCATAGCTCTGAAGCTCCATTTCAGGGAGCAGCAGATGCCAGACCTTTCCTATAACATCAGCTACTGTCTGCCAGCAAAGACATTGGATGTCTTAAGTATGACAAGATGATTTGGAATTCTGAAGTACACTTAAATAAGTATGTGAGTGTTTGGTTCAGTGACTTGATAATGCTAGATATCATTTGTGTGTGATTTACAATCAATGCTGGCTTTATACTTTGAAGTTTTATACAGCAATCTTCAGAGTCTTTCAGCACATGCAAAAAGATGCCCCAAAAAAGTGACCCTGAGAGAGACATATGGTTACATCAGTTGCTACTGCTCATGTCCCAGCTGAATACTGAGAATAAATTTAGGTTGGTTTTATAAGAACTGCAGTAACATTCCTAGACACAAGTGGAGGCGTAAATAAAAGTTGGTGACCTTGGGTGTAAATCTCTTCTGAGGTAATTCTGAAGTCATTGGTAAGATATATATGTGTACTGGGAAACACTCTGAATCCTCTATGACAGAGAGGCAAAACTGATCCTCAGAGTCCTTACAATCTGTTTGGGCAGGTCAGACAAAACTTTTAAGGTCAGCACAGAGAGTACTATAATGTAGAGATGCATGTAGCTCATTAGCCAGTCACCAGTCACATACAGTAAAAAAGTGTACAGTATTTCAGTTTATATATATATATATATATATATATATATATATATATATATATATTTAATATTTACCTCTATGGACATGCTGGTATTGGTGATGTAGCAGCACATTGCACTGTCAGTCCATTAGAACATTTGCTACTCCACTACCCACCATTCAGATTTCAGCCATCAGCAAACCTGTTAATGATTTCCATATCTCTGGCCAAACAGATGCATAAAAATCTGAAAACTTACCGAAAATTGGTCCAGAGCAACAAAAAGATTACTTGTTGTAGGCAAGAAAACAGATTCAACATGCAAATCCACAGAACCATGAAGCAGAGAAAAATTAAGTTACATAAACTTGATGAAGGAGAGAAAAGACAAATAATGAGTATTGTAAGTAGGCCACCCTTAAGCACAATAATGGTCTGTGCTGTTAAACTCATAACCTAAGGGCCACACCTAATTTTCATGTGCATTGAGATTTATGTCAGGAAGGTAAGGTCTAATTGCTGCTACACTGCCCCAGGCTTGATAACTTCTTTTATTGTAAAACGAGGAGGAGGAGGCATGTCACAATGGATCTTTATTTATATTTAAGCAACTCCCAACAGAAGACCTTACTGGTATAAAAAAATGGAATATAAATTATGTATGTGTTTATGTGTAGCAAACATAACACAATTCACCTGTTCAGAATCTGGTGAAAAAGTAAAAAGGAGAAATTGCTTTGGTGTTAAACGAAATCTGTAATATATATATACAGACCGTCTTTCCAATGTAATTACTGAGATATGAAACATTGACTTTGTATGTGCACATGCATTCTTTGATTACAGTAAAGCACTTTTAGGACTCATGTCTCTGTTACTTGTGCGAAACTACACCCAGTGAATCTCCATTTGGCTTGCCACTTCAGTCATTGGGAAACAGAGCTGAAACAGACAAAATGAATTAACTAAGGGACTGACTGTATGAAAGACTACAAAGAAGATGTGCAGACCTCTGGTGTTAGCTTGAAGCAGAGTTGTTCCAGTCCTGTACCTATAGGGCTTCTCACAGCACTTCGCGGTGCCCTACAGCCAGTAGCATCCACTGAGAACCTTCGAAGTCACAATAGACTTGTCAGTGTCTCACATTCCCATTTTCACAGTGTTGAGGAAAGGAAGTTGAATGGATAACATTGATATTCTTTGTGGCTATTGCCTCTACTCTGGGGATGTTTTACTGATTAATGCTCAATTCAAATAATATTTGAGTTGAACGTAAATATTGGAATTGATATATATATATACATATCTCAAGTTTGAATTGATATGTATATCTCAAGTAAGGTACCAAATTGCTTTGGTACCTAAGGGAGAGTAACTCATACTGTGTCTGCATGAGAGTTTTCAAATTACAGACTTTAAGGTAACTAGTTTTTTAATCTTATTATTACAATCTTTATTTTTATGTAAATAGTATGATACCCAATTCCACATACTAGAGAATTAGTAATAAATCCTTCTGAAACAATGAAGGAAGTTTATTCTTTCAAGTGGATTTTCATGATGCTGTTAATAACTGTATTGCAAATTAGTGATGTTTCTTGTATTATAGACACACATACTATGCTATTAGGTATTGTTTTACAGAAAAAATATGAGATGGAATTACAGGTTTCCAATAGCTCTAAAGTCATGATAACTGAAGACGTCAATGAAAAAGATAAAAGCGTAAAGATATTCTGCAAGACAGGGAAATTCCTTTGGAAAACTCTACTTTATAGAATACAAAGCTTTTCAAAGAAAAAGTGTTTATGAGACACAGTAAGAATAGTGCAAAATTCTGTCCTTCTGAGCTAAGAGATGTCAGCAATTACTTTAAAGGGAAAAAATAGGACAAAACAGAAGAGAGAAGCGATGTGGTACCACCCAAAGCAAAGGATTGTATGCATTAGATCTCCAAATGTCACTCATTTTCAGACTGTAAGTATATAAATTAATTGCAACATACATTTATCTCTAGTATTCAAACTTTAAACAAAGTTTCTTGCTTTGCTAGCAAAGTATGTGAAATAAAATGAAGAAGTTCTAAGATACCCAGCTGTAAAAGCAGACGAGAGTTATCTGCAGCAAGCCAGGAAGGCACTTTATGAAGAGAGTTTTTCTTCTTAAAGAAGACAATCACTGAAAATTACAGTTCCCTTTACTTTTGTTTATTGTTTTCTTCTTCCTGTTTTAGCATAAGAGCTGCAATTATTTTCAGCATGTTGCTTTTTCTTACTGGAGAAAACACAAAGAACTGAAGGAAGAACACTTCTCCCTGCAGGCAATACCAAAACCTAAAGTAACGCTGTTGTAATCTTGGCCCAATTGAAGCTCAAGGAGACCAGTAATGGATTGGTGTTTCTGTAAGATTGTGCAATTTCCCATTCAAAGGTTTATAAAACACAGTGGATAAAGGACAGTTTCAAATTTCCTGGTGCGTGCCAGGCTCATCCAGTTTTGTTCTTCCAGCTCTGCTTTGAAAAAAGTAACAATGACCAGAGCTTCTCTCAGTCTATTTTCCTGAAATAGCGCAGGGAAGGGCCCCTTTACATTCCTGCAACCCTAGCAGCTCTCTAACATGCATCTCAGCTCTGCCTTCATGTGAGATCAAGCTTTCCTCCTTTAAAAGGCTAAGCTGAGTTAAAACACTACTGAGTCATTAGTGAGCAAAGGTGACATTACAGCAATCATCTCAGACAGTAAATCACTGTGCACACTGTGCCACAACGATGCTAATTAAACATGAAGCACTCAGTCCAGCCCATATTTCAGCTGAAGAATTGCCACTGAGGACAATATTACACCAGCAATGAACTTGACCTAATGTCCTTGGAAAGATCACTTCAGAGTGACTTTTCTGAAAAGAAAAATGGCATAGTTACAACGGTGAGACACAGAGGAAGGAAGAGGGCAGTAGTTCAAACCTTTTCATATGGACAAAAATCACTGATTATATCCTGGAGATTCCTGCCTCTTTTAAAATTTAAATTAACAACAAAGCTCATCCCTTGCTTCTCATATTGGCACTAGGTTGCTTTAAAAATACTACATAGCTAGGCAGATTAGAAAAAGTCTTTTCCCTCACCCAATCTCACAAAAATCTGTTTTGTTGAAGCAGAGGGAATAATATGGCCTTCCATATAACCTTTGCAATTGAATTTAAAGTTTGATTTAGTGAGTTCTCGAAAAATCCACGAATTTCTCAGAAAGTATCTATTTTCTGACAAAATGTAAAAGAGGAGGACAGAGGCAAAATCGTTGTTATCAGTGTCAGCTGTGTGAAGATGCTTCATAAGGGTCATGAAGACAATCAGAGGGCTGGAACACCTCTCCTGTGAGGAAAGGGTGAGAGTGTTGGGTTGTTCAGCCTGGAGAAGAGGAGGCTCTGGGGAGACCTTACTGCAGCCTTAAAGGGGGCTTATACACAGGTGGAGACAAACTTTTCAGCAGGGCCTGTTGCAACAGGTCAAAGGGTAAAGGTTTTACACTGAAGAAGGGTCAGTTTATGTCAGATACAAGGAAAAAGTTTTTTAAAGTGATGGTGGTAAAACACTGGAATGGATTACCCAGGGAGATGGTAGATCGAAACATTCCAGGGGCTCTGAGCAATCTGATCTCATTGAAGATGTTCTAGCTTAGTGCAGGAGGGTTGAACTGGATTTTTTCCTATGCTACATAAAAGTAGAATAGTCACTCAGGTTGAGTGTCTGAGAGAACTTTCCCTCTCTGCATTTTTTTTCTAATTTTTTTCCATTTTTCAGGGAGGATTGTGGCAGGGTGAGAAGAGAAAAGCAGTTTAAAGAATGCTGGTTTAAACAGAGACTCACGACAGCTCTGAATGTAATAAACCACACCAATGTCCACTAGACGAGGAACCACGGCTGGATGGGTTTTGGGGGAGGCAGGCAGCTTCTACAAATTCTTTTCTATTTTTATAGGTTGAATAAATTTCTAGTATGGGAAGGAAAAGGGACATTTTCAGTTTTTAAAAAATTAAAATTGAATTTAAAAAAATTAAAAATTTCAAAAATATAAAAATGTTGAAGGCATGATGTCAAGAGACTGTTGAAAATGCTTGTGGAAATAATGAACATTTTCCTGCCTCACATTCTACTTGCCAAAACAAATTAACTGAAAATTCAGATCAAATGTCTCATTCCACTCCTCCTTTGATTTTTGAAAAGCCAAAATAAGATGTCTTATCCTCTCTTCCAGCAATATTTTTTCCAGTACTCTTGCATTCTCTTGATTGTAATGCAAACAAATCTGATGATCCAGTTTTCTGTCATTTTTTCCCCCAAATTTCTGTTACCTGCACCTTCTGTTCTCCACGTTTCATACAGTTTGCAAGCTCCCTTGTTCTGTTAGTGTCCAATCTCTTGACTTACTGTTATTGAGATTTTTGATTCTTTAGAACACTTGAGGAGATGCACTGGATTTGAAACACCAAAGCCTGCTATCAAGTGGGTATTTTTGATTAATTTATGGCCAAGCTGCATAAAGATATTGCTGGAACTTTGCTAACAAAATCTGCTGCTTCACTAAGCATTTTTAAAACAGCCAATCATCAAGGTAGCTGAGCACGCAAACACATTTATACTTTAAAACATTTATCTAAAACGAAGTACATGCAAATACCTTTTATACTTACTTCACAGCTGAGTGTGAAAAAAGCTTCAAAGCAAAGTAAAATAGGTCAAAAAAGGCTACAACTGAAGAAAAAGAGACTGTATTTTGAGTAGAAAGCCTTTTCTCTGTTGACTGAATGCGTATGTTTTAAGTACAGCTGTAGCTAGCTCAGAAATGCATTTGCAAGTGTACAGCATACGGAATGTGGGGCTGATGATAGACAGATTAGCACACTGTCAGGATTGAAGATGAGAGATATTCTTTCACTGAGTGACAGAAGAAGGATTAGCATACAGGAGGGAGCTAATGTCTCCTAATGAGCATAAAAGATTTGGAAAAACCCTTGAGCTGTGTGGCTCATTGAAATACCAGTTTACTAACAGGAAGAAAAGTAGAAAAGTAACTGAAAATGATTTTGGTGTTTCATTTTCTAATCAAGAAAATAAATAGATTTGTTTTAGAGAAAGAATAAAGGATATTCAGTTTCATGTGATCATTTTCTGTTTAGATTTGGTTTTATATTGTTTACAAAATGGAAAGACATTAGGGAAAAAACAGTGGGAACAGAAAAAATTAATTTTAAAAAATGTTTAGCTCTTTCAATCTGGAGGTAAAAAGGAGATGAAGAGCACAAAATCTCATCAAAATTAAATTGAAAAAGATTTATGTGATACTCAACAGCTTTTTGTTAAAGTTTTTTATTTTATGACAAACTAAGCTGAACCTTAAAATTTAGAATGCTCAGAAGACAGAGAAAATACTCTGCAAAGCAAATTCTGTGTCAGTTCTTTTATCAAAACTTCACTGTGATCAATGGAAAGCTAACTGAGAGTTTGAGAGGCTTTAGCTTGCAATCCTGGTAGCAGCTTCATAGGAAATGTAGTAAGAGACTACCTGAGATATGTCAAAAGGCATGATGGGGGATAGCAGATATTTTCTTATTATTATCTCTTGTTTTCTTTAACTGCCAATGATGGAGTAAGAATATTCATTTAGAATAGGTTCTGAGATCCCTCTCTTCCACAGCTAAATGAGATTCAAAATGCCTGCAATCAACACTTTCTCATTATCTTTTGAATTTTACATTTATAAAGATCATTCCGAAGTAAAAAAAAGCAAAAGATATTTTTATTTTTAATTTTTAGGGGTATGCAGCATGTGAGGCCACATATCTTAAGCCAGTGTGATGCTATAGCAGCAGCCCCTGGCTGAGCTATCCCAGTGTTAAAAAGAGAAGTCACTCCTTTTGTGAAATTTACTGTTACATTTGCCCAGTCTTGTAATGCCCACCCTCTCACAGAATTGAGTTTCCTTTCTCAAAGGTTAGGCTGATTTTAGCTGAGTTTCTCCCCTGTCAACTGATACACTTGGTCATTTCAATGAGTGAAGAAAAGCCTAGGCAAAAATATTAAGAGGAATACCTGTGTGAGAAAGCAACAGTCTGCTATCTATGCTTAGCACACGCTGGGGTGTCATGCCAATATGTATTTCAACAAGCAGCAAGTATTCCTTACTAGGATATCATGAAAATGTGCAGAGTTCTGCAGCTACTTTGGCTGTATTATATCTCATACCTGTCCATCCCAGTGGCACATAATCTTGAAATGAAAAAGTTCCACAAGAAGTATTTGAGGTTGAGCAATTTTTGTGCAAAATAGGCTGGAAGAGCATAACCATGTTTTCATTATTATTGAGAGAGTGCTATTTAGATTGTATACTTTTCAGTGCGAAGGCAACTGTATTTTGCCTGCATGCTGCCATCAGCAACACCTCCATTTCAGATAGTCAATATCAGCAATTCACAGGTGTGCAAGTAAGCTGACAAAATAAACTTCGATCATTGTCAAGTCCTAGAGCTATAGGAGTTTATGTTGCATAGTGAAGATTTCATGGCAGAAAGTTTCATTTCAACTGCTAATACTCATTTTGGTTTTAAAATTATATTTTCTCTTCAGAAATTCTGTTTCATTGTACTACTTTCCCCTTTCTTAGATACTGTTCGATATTACTTTTGCTGGCACAAGATCCTACACAGCACTGAATCTTTCTATTCAGTGCCATACTATTTTTTTTTCATTTTTTTGCTTCATCGGTCCATCCCTCTAAGTAACATATTCCAGTCTTTAAAAGTATCCAGTTAAATCTTGAAGCAAAGCTTAGGCAACACAAAGTGGGTGGAGAAGTTCCCTGTAGCCCGTTGGAATGCCTGCCATATGTTTTCAATTAAGAAGAAATTTCAGGCAGATATCTTCTTAATATATCTCCCTTTTTTCATAGGCTGAATAGATGTTCCTTGAGGGCCTGTTTTGTTTGTTTGTTTGTTTTTTCTGTTTAGTTACTGTGTAAAGGGTGGTTCCAGTAATTAGCAAAGATGCAACAATGGAGTGTGCGCAAAAAGAAGGGGACGATGTCATTGCAGGTTCCCAGTTGGCACCATCAGACATAGCAGGCTCTGCCCCTCATCAGAATATGTGTCACAGAAAAAATGTGAAGTTATAAAGGCTGCTGATTTGGAAACAGGAGCAATGTGAAACTAGTTTTAAAAGTTCTGCTTTGGATAGAAGCATTACCAAAGAAGCATTTCTCTTAAAATGGAAGATTTCAAAATTTTGTAACATTTAATAAGTTCTTCACAAGTACTTCTAAAAACTACAATGAAAAAAAACTCTCCATACATATAAAATAATTTTTTTTTAAAAGTGTGAGAAAAACAATAAAATCCCTTTCTTTTCCCAGAAGGAATAAAAAAGAAGCATTGATTGTTTCCTACCAAGAATATGTTCTTACTTACACATCTAATCAACTAGATAATGGAACAAATTTTCTGATAGCCTGTCATGAAATTCTGATAAACCTAAATAATTAACTAAAGAAAATGCATAGGATGTCATTGATTTCAGTGTTCCAACTTAGATCTTTTCTGATTTGGGGAAGAATCTAGTTTCCAGGTTTAGATGGAAGCTAGACGTTCTCTAGTAAAAGAAACAACCATGATGTTCTCCAATAAAAGAAACAACCATTTTCTCATGCAGAATAAGGAACATATTGCAGAGAGTTGCAGGCAAAGAAATGTCCCAGTTTTTACTTATTATGTAGCCCTTCACCCCATGAAGTGCAACTTACTGTTATTTCAGCCTTCTGTTTAATTATCCTTGCTGTAACTCATGAAATAAAGAGGAGTAACAATGTCACTTGAGGTCAGATATTTAGATTATTACTTGCAAACTGTGTCACATTCAGTGGACAGAATATTGGAAAAAATGAAAATAAGAATGCAGATCTGTTTAAATTTGATGCAGAGGAGATACATTCAGTACAAAAATTATTTTGCATTTCCTACTGAACAGAAAAGAAAAACATTAAAAGCTGAAATTGGATTATCCCTGAACTTTTTCCCCCTACAGAAAGGTTACTCTATTTTCATTATTTTCTGTGTAATTTGTTCAAATTGTGCATTTGTCAGCATTCTGTGTTCAATTAGTTGGTCTTTTCTGTGTGGTTTCCCTTAATGAAATTACATATTTAATCAATGAAAATGATCCTACTTGCAAATGGCTTATTTAATTTGAAGGTTGAGTTTCAATTTCAGATTTTTTAAGTTTTTTTTTTATTCTCACCTGGTTTATATCTTTTATAGATTGCAATAGATTGTTGTGAAATGTATTTTTGATGCACTTTCCTTAACTGAAACAAACTTTTTTTGTTATTCTACTTCACTTTTGTGCATCATGTCAGTTTTTCACTGTCATTGATACTGGAAATATGAAAAAATTATGTTCCATATTGTATGTACTGTTTTGTGAATTTGTATTTCTCATATCAATAATTATTGAATATGTATTTAATTTAGTGCATTAAATAGTCTTGAACTCAGAACTGGAATCTATTCCAAGATGTTTCCAAGAGGTGACTGGCTTAGAATCAATTTCTGTATTTCCAGTGAGCTAAAACCTCAAACCTATTGTCTTCAGTTATTGATCATGTGCATAGGGGAGCAGAGCAGAACACTTTCAGTTTTCCCACTCAGATGAGTAGTGCTTATCAGCATTTCAGAGACCTATTCCAGGAACTTTTTCTGGATATAGGCCAATATAATTTACATGTCATTAAAATCAACAAGGTGATGTCAGAGGAGCAAACATTGTCCTTTAGAAGATCTAGCATCAGATGCCTAGCAATTAGAGTGTTTACCCAAATGGGACAAAATTTCATTAAAGATATTTCTTTCCTCTACAAATGTGAGTCACAAATATACAGAATATTTGTCATGGCTATTTGTGAAAGGAAGTTTTCTTCCTTACTACTTGTTCCAAGCTCACAGCTGTCCGTAACAGAACTGAGTCCTGAAGCATTAAAGATAGAGCTGGTAATCCAGCACTGCAGTTTCCTCACCCTCAGAGACGAGGGTGAGTCTAGCAATATATGTAAATAGCTTTCCATATGTAGAGCCATATGTAAACTTCTCTGCAGACAAGGATAATAAAAATATTGGTGAGTGGGAGACCTTTAAAATTACTAAAGTATTCAATTTGTAGGTATGCAAAAAGTACATACATTTTTAACCATAGCTTGATTTTTTATTGATATAACTCTGTGCAGCATTCAGAGAAACCTGAAGTAGAATTAAATCTCAAATCCAGAATTTATTTTATTTCAGTCAAAATGATAGCTGTGTAGTGTAACCAAGCTACAGACTTTAGTTGGATGTTTTTGTGAATTATGAAATATTCATCACTTCTTCAAAGGTTGTACATGGCTTAGAAAATATTATTAAATAAATTATACATCCTCTTCCTAACTGCATATTTGATACCTCTTTACCATATGCATTTCCACCTAGTATTGTCATTATTATTGTTCATTTCATTTTAGCTGAGACTGCATGATTTTCTATTGCAGAGTTGAGAGTAAGAATTTTATAACCACTCACTTTTATACCAATGTAAGTCATTGCTGTATACAAATCATGCTTCTGTTTTCTACTCCATGTGTCCCTTCTTAAAACACTGGTAAATTGAAAGAAAATAAAGTGGTTTGCAGAAAATATATTTCACAAATTAAAAAGAAAAATGCAATGTTGATTTCTATTAATGAATAATGCGGGCAGGGTGGGGGAAGTTAAAAACAAAATAAAACTAAACAATTGAACAATTATATTGGGTTCGTATGGCCAGGTTTTGGTAGTGGGGGGGGATAGAGGGATGACTTCTGTGAGAAACTGCCAGAAGATTCCACCATGTCCAGCAAAGGCAATGCCAGCTGGCTCCAGAACAGACCTACTGCTGGCCAAGGCTGAGCCCATCAGATATAGGAATAATGCCTCTGTGGTAACATGTTCAAGAAGAAAGAAGAAGAAGTTATTGTGCAGTTGTAATTGCACATAGAGAAGAGGGAATATGTGAGAGGAGTACTTCTGCACACACCAAGGTCAGTGCAGGAGGAGGGGAGGAAGAAGGGGCAGGAGGTGCTCCAGGTGCTGGAGCTGAGCTTCCCCCTTTAGCCTGTGGTGCAGACCATGGTGGAGCAGCAGTGCCCCTGCAGCCCTCAGAGATCCATGGGAATGCAGACATTCACCTGCAGCCCCTGGAGGAGACACACACTGGAGCAGATGGATGCCTCAGAGGAGGCTGTGAGCCTGTGGGGGGCCTGTGCTGGAGCAGGCTCCTGGTAGGGACCTGTAGAACCATGGAGAGAGGAGCCCACACTGGAGCAGGCTCCCTGGTAGGACTTGTGACCCCATGGGGACCCACACTGGATCAGGATGTGCTCGAAGGACTCTGTGGATGAGTGACCCATGCCATGGCAGTTCGTGGAGAACTATAGCCCGTGGGATCAACTCACGCTGCAATTCATGGAGAACTACTTCCCATGGAAGGGACCCCACCCTGGAGCAGGGGAAGGACTCCTCTCCTCGAGCAGGGTCAGGAACAATGTGTGATGCAATGACCATGACCCCCATTCTCCGTCTCACTGTGCCACTGGGAGAGGAGGTAGAGCTGGGCAGGAGGAAGGGGTGGGGTGAAGCTGTTTTTAATGGCTTATTTCATTTCTCATTATTCTGCTCTGGTTTTGTTAGCAATAAACTCAATTAATATTCCCACTCTTAGCAAACTCTTTGCAGCAAATTGGTGCTACTTTTTTTTTTTTTTTTTCACCATTCTATGCATTTGTTCTCTTTGGAACTGAATTATATGAGGAATCAGAAATATCAGTGTAGAGGTTTGCCCATAATTCAGTTATGTTATAATAGCTGTTCATGATATTAGCCTGGATTATATCATTAGTATAAGTCTGCACATTAAAATATATTATGAAATATAAAACAAAAACATTCAATCTTT
The DNA here is from genome assembly GCF_047830755.1 of Zonotrichia albicollis. NCBI lineage: Eukaryota > Metazoa > Chordata > Aves > Passeriformes > Passerellidae > Zonotrichia > Zonotrichia albicollis. The sequence continues at coordinate 75,053,876 of NC_133819.1, forward strand.
TTATTAATCCACCATTTATATATTTGATTTTTTTTTTGGCTTGCTTGCAATGATTTAGACATAAGTATTATTATTTTAGTTCCTACCAGGTAGTTGAGGACACAAAATGTAGCACAACAAATCTAGAACCTCAGTTTCTTGCAGTCCTGAGGAGTGAGTAATATGAATAAAGGGAATAATTTAAAGAATATTCTTTATTTCATAGATTTTTTGCTCAGAAATTTTGAAAGTCAGGTCTCCTCAGCAATCAAGCCCCGCTACAGTGGAGTTCTTAAAGCATGTGAGTGCCTGCTGCTTAGCATATGAAAGAAACAGGCAGTATGCTAGTGAAGTTACTGATATAGTTACAGAAAAAAATACAGAGAAGAAATTCTAGAACAGATTTAAAGTTTACATGTACAAACTGGCAGCTCATGGGAGAGGCCAGTCATGCTCAGAGGTAAAACAAGATCTGGAGGATAACCAGAGAGATGGTCCTTCTGTGAGCAGACAAAGGTATAAAAAATGTGTGCTCAAAAGAAAAAAAAAATGGAATATATATCATTATGGGACAGTGTAAGGGAAGGAAAAAATCTTGAAACAACCATCAACCAAATGTTCACCAAAATATGAACACATTCCACATTGTTAGTGACCCACTGATAGAGGCACGGATAGTCTTGCAAATTTGCTGTTGTAAAAACAAATCAAAGTTTTGTCTTTTAAATCTAATATCTGTGTTAGCTGATGTGGCTGTCTCACAGGTAAACTTTTTTTTCTCTGTATTAATATAGAGAAACATTCTATTAAGTTCAGAATTTCAGTTTAATGTGAAAAATCATACTATTGTCTGAGGATGAAGTAGAAGTATAAAATCCTGCAGAATGTACTAGTGAAGGAAATGGGAAAAATGAATGTCTTTCTTTTAATGTTCTTTTCTTTTGACTTAATTTATTTCACTTTATGAGATGATATTTTTAGCTGCAGATTATTTTCATTTGCAGACATATTTAATAGGTAACTGAGTGCCAAAATTAATTTCAATTTTTACACTGACTTGAAATTCAGTTCCTTTATTTCTGATGCGTGAGTATGAGTTGAAAGGTGCTGGATAACAGAGGACATTTAATTTTCCTACAAAATATGAATCCTTTGATACTGAGCACTTCAAACTTCAGGATCTGGAAGGCATCCCAAATTGCCTGAATGGTGCATTTCAGGTATTATATTGTAGCAAGGTGGGAAGGACAGACAGCAGAGTAGTGAAAAAAAAAAAAGATTAAAGCATCTCATGGAAATTGCTGAGGGTTGTGAATATAAATCCTGGCTTGAAGCCAGATCACTGACCAAGAAAAGAAAGAAACCACAAAAAGGGCAGAGTCCATCCATAAACCATTCTGACGTGAAAAGAAAAAAAAAAAAACGTAATTTAGATATAAAATAAAATGCTATAATAAAAATTCCTTGACCAGGATTCCATACAGGGAGTTTTGTGCTATGGAGCAACAGCTCCTTTATACAAATCACATTCCCTGAGATGTGTAGCACTTTCTAACCCATATTTATCCCTGCAGATGTACTGCCTCAAAGTAGTAGCCACTGACAGTGGTCATCTCCTCTCCATCCTGCTGCATTCCTGCTCTCTCTTTGTGTGTTCTTCTTGAAACACAAAGCTCCAACCACATGTCTAACCACACTTTCAGATAGCTGAATTCTGCTCTCTGTGCATGGTTCTCTGCAAGACACAGGTTCTCCTTTGCTGGACCCTGTTCTCTGCTTGTCCCATTCAGCTGTCTCCCAGATACCCCTGGAGATGTTCTGGGAATCTGAGAATTCCCTGGGTGCTGTCTTATGAGTGAGGGTAAGATGCTCACCCAGGAGACTGAACATGCATCAGATTGGAAAGGGCCATGTCTCTAGGGAGACACATGAAAGGGAAAACTGCAAAACAACACAACTCTTCTCCTTTCTGCTGCGCCTCAACAAGAGAGACCAACTCCCAAAACACTCTGAAAGACCAGCTGTAGGTTTTACTCTTGCCTATAGCACTGTGCAACCTATGTGCTTGACTGTGTCATCTTGGAGCGAGAGCTTGATCCCCAAGCATGTCTCTGGCTCATGGAAATGTTAACTGAGCCAACAACTCCTGTAAGTTATCACATTTATTCTGTGAAGTCACTTTTAATACACATTATAGACTTAGCATCTGACAAGAACAACATAATTAGTTTATGTCTCTCCCCCCAACATTTCAATGATCCTAACTCACCACTGCAGACTTTACAGAAGTCTTCTTCACTAATTGCAGGTGGAAAATGTGCTGGAAAGAGTGTCTTGGATCCTTAGTAAAGAACTTTATGCTGAGTTTCACTGAAGGATGTTATTTATTCTTTCCTCTGCTACCTGTCTTTGAATCTCTTTCTCTCTGTGAATCGACTGTGAGTACATTATTCACTGATAGGACCTGTGAAAAGAAATACTATTATGAAATTTAAATCAATTACCTCTATCTATATAAGCCTCTCTGCTAATGTCAGAGAGTCATCTTCTCTCAAGTCAATCACTTCTCTGGTAGATGAGAGGGGAGAGAACATTTACAAACACACAGAAAAGATTGTAAATTCATCTCTATTGAACAAGTCATGCAAATCACTCAGTGGCTGAACTGGTCATGGAATTTCCTTTAAATTCTTTGTCTGGACTTTTTTTCCCCCAGTGCTGACATCCATATTCTCCTTAGAATTTGTTAGATATGTATTGTGAAATTATTCAGTTCCATTCCAGACTGATATCACTGAAGATGTAAGCAGAACATTCACAGGCTTGTGACATTAAATCAGCACTACAGTTACAGGAGTGTAGAGAACATCATCACATCATAACTCTTTAATAAGACACAAATGTATTTTGGAGCTTTTTCAGATAAATGTTGCAATTTTATTGCTCATTTAACATTGGAAGAATCAATGAAAAGATGCCTACTAGAGGTTATGAAGTTAATAGAAATGCCTACAGCATTCTTTGTTTCTTAGCAGGACTTTCTTTCTTGAGAAACAATATGTATGGCAGTAACTGGAGAGAGGTGTCTTTTTCCACTTTGAAGTCTTTATAAGTTGATATTGGAGTGAATGTGTTTTATCTCTTTATCCTATGTAAGTTGTGAGGAAGATGGTCTCAGCAAGTTTTGAAAGCATTTATTTATTTTTCTTTTAGTTCTCTTTCGATTTGTTTGCACTTTTTGTTTCCTCTTTTTCTATTTTCTTCTGCCCTTCTCATAATTTTCTTTTTAATTATTTCTAAAATGTCATGAGTCGCCTTCTAAAATTAATTGGCCTCCCACTGTTTCCCTGCTTTCTCGTTCTACATTTACAAGATTCATATTTCCACTTTCTCCCTTTGTTTTGTCCTGTGGAACAAATAGGTTATTTGTTATGGCACTTTTTCTCCTTTTTCTTCAAGGCTTGAGGAACTTCATCTAAATTTGTGTTATGATACTGTAGAGCTCTGTTGGCTCAATGTGTGTTATGTCTTTCTGAAGGGCAGCGCACACTGAATGTGCCTCCTGTTGTTGCTTACAAAGCAAAACAGCAGTGCAAAGAAACTGGATTTTACAAGACCGAAGAAAACCTGTTTGATAGAATTCAGGAGAAAGAATTTTTTTTTTCCTGAAAGTTTCAGAATCATTATGGGTTCACTTTAAATTAAATGCACATTATTGTCTATGAAGACGCCTTCTGAAATTTTTTCTGAATATTCAGGTGCTGAATTCTTCCTAAAACTCTGTCCATTACCACCACAAATAAAGCTTCATTTTCTCCACTACACTTCCCTCAAAGTCCATACATCTGCAAATCTTTAGGAAGTGATTAGTTTCAACTAAACAGTGTGGTTGTAAAAGCAAACCTCACATTAAACAATTCATATTAAAAAAATAGTGCTACAGTCATCAGGTGACTGTCTTTAGAGATGTAATATAGCAAGGTGGAAAGGTGAAGTTCAAAGAGTAGAACTGTAAAATGTACCTCCAGTCCATTTTTATTTTTCTTTAAAACTGCTATAATGCTACTTTTATACACACATATTTCCTGAGTTTATATCTGTATTTGTGGTACTTATTTTTGAAACTCTTGTATTGATGGTTCCAGACGTAGCTGAAAAATCTAAAACTACACAGAATCTACTTTTCCATTTCAGTGAAGTATATAATGTCTGAGCCTATACAAAATCTCTGTACATCTGAGATCTGAACATTTTTTGGTTTGGACTATGGTGAGAAATTGCAAGGCTGTGCAGAGAATTTGTTATGTCTCAGTTCAATTGTGTCTGTTTCAAAACACTAAGTGGACACACCACTCTCCTATCGGGGCAGCCATCACTGTTATCATGTTACAAAGAGCTCCTTATCTGCTGCTGAGGGTGGGTATGGAATGTCCAAAGGCTGCAGCATCCCATGGTGGGGTGTGCATGGGAGGCATGGCGTGCACATCCTGCAGGGCACATCTGCCAGTCAATATCTCCTGGCTTCATTCATCCACAGACAACTCCAAATGGATTTCTCCGTAATGTTTGGTCTGCTGCTAATGGATGTACTCTGCTTAGTAATTTGCATATAAACAGAACATCAGCTTTCTGTAAAAATTGGACTGACCCTATTACTGTTACATGAAGCGCATTTACCAAAACATTGTTTCTTGATATTTTGTAGAATGGTAAATATAGTCATAATTACTGATCACAAAATCTAATTTTCTGCTTGAATTAAGCTACTGCACAACAGATTTTTTTTTTTTAATTCACAAGACAGTAATTTATTATTTGGAAAATTAACGTGTCTCATATTTTTCAACATTCTTTTGCAGCAAAAGGCTAATTTAAAATTATTGACTATTCTGCCCAAAGAAAATTTCAGGATGGATTTTCAGGTACTCTTTTCCTGAATGGCCTGATACATGGTCCGGTGAGGTCACATTTTTGGAGGAATCTTCTTTGAAGACCTCTATCTAATAAACTAATACAGTGCTCTTATACTCCAAACTGCAAATCTTTGAAAACATAAAACTTTACCTGCTAAAAACCATACTACCACATTTAGGGTAAGAATTGATAATGTGTTAAATACTTTATTAAGAATAATATTTCCTTTTATTTCTTCATTAATGACCTAATAAACAGAGACCTACAATATGCTCAATCAATATATAGAACAATTTGTATATGTGTAGATATTTATATTTTCCTGTTTTGTCTTGCTACAATCTATTCAGCATATAATGCCTTTCATATACAGAAAACATATTACCTTTTTCAAAATACTCTCTTGAATTAGTTGTTTACCCAGGGAAACAAGGATGCCTCGTTGACTGATATATTACAAAATACCAATGAGATTTAGTTTTAATAATAAGGATGAGAACTCAGAGACCGTCAAAGAATAGGCATCCTTGGAACAGAAAAAAAAGTGTTTCTTTACCTCTAAGACTGCTTGAAACTTATTGTCAAAGACAACATAATATTCATTTTAAGATCATGATTCTCAAGTTAGGAATGTAATTTAAATGTATATTTCAATACTGAACCAAATGTCAGAGTTACTGAAAGACATGAGGTTCTCTATCAATTAAATCAACAGCTGGATTCTGTTGTAAATTAGCCAAGTAAGATGCCAAGATAAGAATGAAAATTTTGCTGGATTGTTTATCAGTCAGTTTGTAGAAAATCTCTCTGCATGGTGTACCATTTTTAACAGATGTGCTTTATGATTCTAGATAAGCTGTGGAAGTCCCAAATTAAAAGTGAATGTGCAAGAGTCCATAACTCCTATAACAAGAAGATTCTTAATAGAAAAAATTACATTAAAGTGTTGAGTTCTACTTTTAATTAGAAATGTATTTAAGTCTGCAGTGCAACTCAATGAAATGGAAAAATCACTAGCTGACAAAAAGGTCAACAAAACCAAACAATCCATGCTCATGTAGTAGAGATCTTTATTTCCATAATATTGGAAGACTGATTCTGTCCTCAAGGATGTAATCCAAATTTAAAGAATTAGTGGAATATGTTATGGTATCAGAGAATGAGAGCCTGTAATAGAAAAGCATGTAAAGGGAAAAAAATATATTTGTAGAGGTTAATCCACAACAAGAACAAACATATGCCCTTGGACAAAGTATCTTAGCAGTCATTATAATAATAAGAGGGGATATTGTAAATTACAGCCAAGCTTTCAGACAAGGTCCATTACTGAGAATAAATCCTCAAAAACTCCATAAAGAAAAAAAGAAATAATGGATTTCTGAAGTAATAAAAACATTCAATATCTGATGACATGGCTTTTCAGAGCATGCATTACAAAAGTACATGTATTTAAAAACTGAACTGGGTAGTATCAGTATTAAAAAACCTTTTAAAACCAATATTTTAAAATCTTTTCAATAACATTTGATCAAAACATCAATTCCTAAGCCTGCATCATTATTTAAAAATTTAACATTTCATAGTTACTTAAATAAATATTGGAACATTTCTTCTTGGAAATTTAAATTCGCTATTTTTAACTGGCATTGCAGAGTTTGAAAGACATGGAGGTTTTGTCACATATTATACATGCACATCTATGAATTATTAGAGTAATCAGCAGTGAATTGGAAATATATAGTTTGGAGGCTCCCATAACACTGTAGAAACAGGAGTGCTATCCCTTGGCAGAAACAAATATGGCAATAAATAATGAGCATAGCATCAGTCCTTGTATTTTGATATGTACTTGATAATTATTTGGAGCCTAAAACTGACAGATAAATATTTACCAGTTATTAAGGAACAGAGAAGACCATTATGTTCTATTCAGTTTGACATTCTGCGTAATGAAGGTCACACATCTTCACTCTGAGAAAATACGTATTGAAGATATGAATACTACAGAATACAGATTTACTACATTGTGACAGACAGATTAATTTGGAAAGACAAAAGTGTTAAAGAATATTATACCAGCATATGATATATATTGGAAATACAAAGATATTTTAAAGTTATGAATGCACTTTTGCACTGCCATGGTCATCATTGATGGTAATTAATGCAAATATTTTAAGCCAGAAGAATTCTTGTGATAGTCTTGACCCTGGGAAAAGAGAACTACTTATACCTACAGGTATGATCTACCAAGGATGTAGGGATGTGAAGGATACCAAGAGGCAACTGTAATCTCAGGTCACAGAATGAATTCACACCATTTCAGCCCTGACATGAAGAAAGGACATAATGAAACAGACTCACTAAACTCAATCTGCATTAAAGATCTGGTTGGGATGATGAAATAAACTATACCTATTTTATGCTATCAAGCTTAATGAGACAAAAGAAATCTGCAGGAGTAGAACTGTATTAAAGTTCATAAACCTGCTGGGCATAATCACAGTGAATTACAAAATGGATTAAAGACCAAATGAGTGTTCTGAAAGGAAAGGAAAGGAACATAATGCCACACTTGAAAAAGATTACCAAGAACTTGACATTCAGTATTCGTTCTGAGAAGATCAGCAGTATCATTAATCTAATAATTATGGCACAAATACTTTTGGCATTGTGTAAAAACACAAATCTGCATCAGTTAATGAGAGAATTGTTGGAAGGTTATTTGGGCACTACAGAAATATTTTTCCCATAATGTGTTTCCATTTGAGTGTACTTCTATAAAATTATAATAATTAGGGTCAGATATTTTAGTACCAAATTGAAATTAAATTGCCTTAATGTAATTTGCAAAGTCAGATTCTGTGTATTAGTTTTTACCAACTGCCAGGCAGAATTAGCGCTTTCTGACAAATGAAAAAAATACCATACTCAGAGTTCTCTGAAACTAACCACGGAGAAACCACAGAGTTTGCTGCATCAATGAACAGAATACATTTATAGGCCATTTTACTTTTTTTTTCATTTACCTCCCTACCCCACATCATTTTGAATGAAGCAAGAAAATGAACACTCCTTGCAGGAGAACCGAGTTCATAACTGTCACAAAACACTGGAAGTCAGCATGATAATGAGCCAATTTGTGTGGAAATGAACTCATTAATGCTAATGTTTTGCTGACTCCCAACTGATTCACAAACTCCTTAACAAAAATCAAAACAGAAGAAGGAGGGGAGGTTCATGAATTTTGGAACTGTTGTGTGAAGAAATAAATGTATCTCTTCCTTATTCATATTCCAATTTCAGTGATCTGCTCTGTGCTCTAATCATCCCATCCCAGAATACAGTTTGGGGAATATCAGTTTGTATAGAAGATATTATAGCTGAATTCTAGAAATACCCACTAGGTAGAAAATAAAGTATTGATTACTTCTATTTTTTAATTCCTTTCTAACAAAGCACTTCTTTACTTTCAAATGAATAGGCTTTCCAACCTGAAGAAAATAGAAGTTTTTATATAAGAAAACTCAAAAACAATTCTGCAAGATATTGATTCTCATACAACACTTCAGATATATACACAAATCTGTCCTTCCTGCAAATGATGCATTTACCAAGGTAATTTCCAGGTAGACTATTCCAGTATCACCAGTAATTTTTGCATCCAACCCATGTATTTCAAATTCAACATACTTTTTTTCCCCTTAAAATAAACCCACAAAAAAGCACAGAACAGCTGAAGTACAAAGGCAAAACATGAAGTTTTGTTATCTCAGAGGAGCATTGAGAGTTTTATCACTACAAGCTGCAAAATATTAGAAAGCTTCTACTGCAAAGCATATTCGAAGAGCTGGAGGTCACAAGGTATGTGCAGTTCAGATAAACATCTCAACTCTTAACTCAGAAAGATTAGACTGCAAATCTTGCTTGAGTGCTTGAATAAAGGACTACAGAAGTGCATCACATGAAGTTACAACTATTTTATGAAGATTAGAATAAATTTTTAAGACTTATGAAGATAAATTTGCATTGAGTTTATTTTTAAATTGATATTTATTAGATTAGGCTAAGATGATGCAGGGTTCAATTAACATTTAGTAATTTATAATTATTTTATCTACTCATTCATACTTAAAGGCTCTAATTAATTAAAATTTTAGAAAATCATTCTTCTTGATTATGCCAATTACTTCAGTCAAAACTGCACTACCATTTATTTTTATAAGACCATAGTCAGTACAATTAATTATATTTCCTGCTACTGAGCTACATATCTAGCAAGGAAGAGAGCCAAATTAATTTAGCAAATATACTTCTTTTCTTTCCTTACCAGTATTCAACATTTATAATAATTTTCTAAATGCGACAGCTATACAGTGATGCTATGTTTCACAGACTCTATTCAAATTAATAATTTTTTATGAGTTTTGGTTAGTTGGTTGATGCTTTTGTTTTTTTCTTACATCAAAACACCTTGAGTGGATCAAACTTCTTTGAGCTGACATCTGAAGTGAGACATGTAGCATCATGATCACCTCCTAGACAGAAACCTAGCATTACCAAACAGTTCTTTATCTCTTTGTTAAGGTAAAATATCACAATTTATTTTCCTTTTCCATTCAGCTTAGAAATTACAAATTTTTTTTTGTGGTTCCTTAAGGCTAGTTTCTAATGATTGGTATAACAGCCATTGGTACTGCACTGTTGTACTGCTGAAAAGTCATGCCAGACAACATTCTGACCCTGCAGCATAGCTCTGAGATAAGAGAGTTAGTTTAAGCAAGCAATACCACGAAAAAGATAAAGGAACACATCCAGGGGTCCATAAAGGCTGTTATTTTAATCATCAAAAGAAGATAATTTTATTCCAGTGGAAGCATGTCTCTACTACTATATTTTATTTACATACCTGAGAGATATTTGAGTCATATTTTCTTTCACTCTAGAAGAATAATCTAATGGCAAATGTACTTGCACCAATCAACCTGACACATTGAGGACACGACCTGCTCTGAAGATCACTTTTTTTCAGTGACAACAGTCCCAAAACCATACAGGTTATAAATCACATTATTTTACTAACAACTTGAAGTTAGTCACTGCCACTAGACCTCCAAAGACTTTTTCCTGAAAACCTAAGTTTCCCCACCATTTGCATCATGTGACAAAAGACCAGCAGAAGGGAAACGTAGTCAAAAGTCACTGGAGTACTGCAGACAGAATAGGGAGCATGGCTTGCAACCTGTTTTCTGCCCACTTCCTTTTTTAAGGAGAGGGAACCTTTGGACTCTGTAAACTGAAATGTGGTGATTTTGACAGCAAAACATTTCCTGGAGCAGAGTGTTGCAAAGGGTCACCTGCGTGTAAAAGTGGTTTACTCAGGAGCAAATACTATCAAGAAATACTTTTTCCCCAAAGTGCTCTCTTTGTAATTCCATCAGTCAATACCAGATGAAAATGTGACCACACACTTTATTCACTCAGTAACAGTCAGGTAATGATCAATGGCTTTATGTTATTCCTTCCAGTTTGATTTGTATGCTGTGTGACATTCAGCTTTTGCAGCACAGAATGGGTGGAAAAATAAAGAAAAAAAAAAAAAAAAGCTAAATTCCATTTCTGGGAGCTTCTGAATTCTATTGCATTTCAATGAAGATTCACCTGCACATAGAGCAGCTGATCTACAGAAGCATATTTTTCACAGCTGGAACACATTAAAATACAAAATGTCATTTCAATGATCAGTTTCTTCCCTGTGCAGAAAAATATGTTCCAGATAAGCTTCAAAAACACATACTTTAGCACTAGAGCAGATACAGCAGTTTATGCAGGTGGATAAAACAACTATAATAATCTTGTTAGGAAAAGTTATATCATAGATGGAATTTCTTTGAGTATTTAGGCCTTTATTTATAATCTTCATAAATCACCTGAGCAGACAATCCTACTTTGAAAAGCTTAAACTTGCTGACAAACCAAAACTGCAAACACTGACAAAAGTAGAATCAAGAGTTAAGTAAGCAGTTCCCAGTGCAGACAGAGAAAAGAATTGTATTATTATGTGCACCAGATGACTAATATATTAAAATAGTATTGAGACATCTGAAAATCACTGATTGCTTAAAAAGAGAAAATAGGTGGGCACAGCATGAGCTCTGTCTATCAGCATTCCCCCCATGAAGGGGCTGGGGTTGGCAATAAGCTGGAAAGGGACACAACAAGGCCAGCTGACCCAAATTAACCAAAGCAATATTCCTTACTATACAGCATCAGCTCAGATATAAAAGCTAAGGGAGGAGGAGGAAGGGAGGGCATTTGTTATTTTACAATATTTGCCTTCTGGAGCAACTGCTATGCCTGGAGAAGCCCTGCTTCCCACAAAGTGTCTGACCATCACTTGCTGATGGAAAGTAGAGATTAAATTTTCCCCCTTTTGCTTGTCCACGTGTGAGCTTTCTTTTTTTTTCTTCTTTTTTTTTTTTCTTTAGTTAACTGCCTTATCTCAACATACTAGTTATTTTCCATCTTATTTTTTCTCCCCTGTCCCACTGGGAAGGGGAGTGATAGAGTGGCTTGGAGGGCACCTGGCGTCCAGCCAAGGTGAACCCACTACAATGACCATTAACATATAAAGAAAGAACAGTACCAGAAGTTTTGTCTCTGTCCCTTTTATCTACTGTTAAAAAACAAACATCCGTCCATATGACAGAGTATTGTCAAAGGAAAAGCCAGGTGAAAAATCTCAGATACACCAAGCAAAAAACATTTTAATAGAAACCATTTTTCTGCTTGTATTTAGAATAGTTCTGATATTCTTTTTCTTAAAAATACTTTTTATTCTTCTAAACTAAATGCAAAATTATGTAACCAAATGACTGTAAATAAATAAATAGCACACACACCTCATTCATCTCCCATGTTTTCAGAAAAACAAGAATAAAACAAATGTAGATTTTGAAAAGATCAGAAATTTTATTCCATCCACATAAAACATAGCCTTCTGAAACTGCTCTATAACTCCAGTTGTTTGACAGAAAAAAAATTCACCACCCTTTACAGAAACATTCAATTAAATAATTTTGTTTCCACTTGGAAAGATCACTTATCATGCTCTCTTTATCAAAGCAGTAATTTTCTTTGCCGTGTACCTAATTAATTTAAACTTGCCTTAAACAGTTCTTGAGTGACAGTCCTTAACACATATTTTAAACTAAGGATGATAATGGACAATCATACTGCCTCCCTAAGGATTTTCATACATAGAGAAGATCATTTGCAGAAATCTAGGGTTGTAAGTTTATAACAGAATCATCACTTCTCATTAGTTTCCCCTGCAAACCCTCGGTGCTCTGTACCCATGGGGTGCCAGACCACACTCTGCAAGTGGAGTAAATGGCCCCGTGGAGAAGGCACCTAGCAGGTACAATCATTTTTCAGGCTGGTAGTCACTGGTGAATCTCTGTATGGTCTGTACTGCTGAGCTATATTGGACAAAAACTGGTAGAAATTCTCCCCAATTGTGGACGTGGCAGACATGTCATCATCTCCTCAGAGAAGTCCTCCAGGCTGTTAATTTGATATAAATATGGTCACAAGTTCACTGCATACCTTGGACAGCTGTTATGATTAGGGGGGTGATTCTTTTCTGACTAATTTTCTTAACTTCTTTATGTCTCTGTAGGCATACAGGAAAGCTAGAAGTAAAAAGACCAAACAGCCATTCAACCAACCAAACAAAAAAACAAAGAAAGCAACAACAGGGAAAAAAAAACACAAACAACCCTCATTCATTTTACTATATCCTCCCCCTCTCTGTAAATTGGTTCCCATGTTGCATTCTTAACAGTGAACTGAATGATATAATTTCCCCAAATTTAATTCTCTACAGAAATGCAAGATAAAGGTAGAGGGAAAAGGGGAAAGAAACATCTAGTTGTAACTGAATCTATAGACCTCCTTCAGTCCTTCAGAAGTGTTCAGCTGTCTGAAGTTTATCACAGTAGCCAATGATCAAATACCAGCAGGCTCCTTAGGTGATACTTAAGGATTAAACAGATAATCTAATTCACATCCTACTTATGGATTTTGATGCCCAAGACTGACACTATTCTTCATCAAGATTCCTCCTAGAGATCTATAATCCTCATAGACCATAGTCCCATTTGAATACAGTTTTCCCTTTAAAATCTTCTTTACAGCCTTGGCACATTCAGAGGTTTTGGCAACAAGGATCTATTCAGGCTCTATTTAATTACTCAGTCCATTCTTTCTTGATATGAGAATGAGAAAACCTTACAATTTCTAAAGTGTATTTCAAAAGACAAAACTATATAAAGACCCATATTTGAACCTAATATGCTGTTTCCCCTTCTGTGCAGACTGTGCTACTCACAAATACAGTCTTTATGCCCTATTTCAGAAATTACCAACAGGACAGTGACTTTAATGGAAGTTATGATGTTAAAATTATACATATTGTGAAAACAATTGTGTTTTCAAAATGTGTTTTTGTGTTGCTGTTCTATGAGACACTGAGAATCACTTTTCCTATACTCAAAGGAACCAGGAGGCTCCCAGGTCCTCCTGAGACTTTGATCTTGTGTTATTTTTTTGTTTCTGAGTCATGATTTACCTCTTGAAATCACTTGCTGCTAATATTAAATCAGTAGAGGTTTTGCTCTGAAATGATGTCACTATCAGGAAAAAAATATAGACCTTTTCTTTTTTTTCATTTACCAGAAGCAGTTATAAATCAGCCGTAATCTTTTCTTCACTTCCTATCATGATCTACTAAGGTAAATAACCTAAATTTAAAAAAAAAACAAAATAAATATTTCAATAATACTATGGTTTTATTTTTTTACAGTAGCTTTATGAGGAGAATAATTTTTCACAGTGGTTAAAAAATACATATTTGCTATGCAAAACTAATCTCTGTTTTTAAATTGGTTTAGCAAAATTGCAACTTATAATATGTAATTTTCACTCAAAATATATCCACAAATAGTTTGGTTTAATTTGTAAAACATCACAGTCAGATTTCAAACTGCATCACAGGCATTACTTGTTTCTCTATTTTTTTAAAAATAAAAATAATAGAGATCAGTTCCTAGGGCAAAAGAGAAAAAAACAAGCAGTTGCTAATGAAAATTACTATATATGGTTATGCTAGAGCTCAGTTAAAGCCCTGTAGTTTCCTGTAGGAAGAAGAGGTCAGCAGGTGACAGCATCCACATTCTGTTGTGGCTACACTTTTGTGTCTATAGTCAGACTATCATGATGTGATTAAAACTTTATAGATTAAAACTTTAAAAGCTTCTCCTAAAATAAAGTTGATAGAATTTCTCAGCCTAAAACTTAGTGTTCTTTAAGACTCTCTATATTCCTAAACCACAAAATGTATCTTATAAGTAAGGGTTAGGCAGTTATGAATCTGAATTCATCAGAAAAAAAATTATATGCATTAAAATAATTGTTAAAGTTATTATTTATCATTATAAGACATGTTAGATGAAAAGCAGCTAATTAGTGTTAAGAAACAAAATCATAGCTCTAGCTTCTTTTTACTTCTTTAGTTTGAAACTTAATCCTACTGGCTTTCTTCATAAGAATTTCTATTTGTTTCTTCACTGTATTTCTAATAAATAAAGAATTATTACTTTATGTATCTGGCCTCCATCATACTTTCTTATATAAGAGTAGTCTTTTGTAAAATATGGGGATTGGCAGGGAGATGACATGAACATCACTGAATCCAAGATATTTTCCTTAACTTTGTACATTTACACTACTAACATTTGAAATATTAAAATGAAGACATTTATAAATTATGTGTCTTGTAAATTATTTAATATCTGAAGAATTTAAGAAGAGATGCAACATAATTGTTGTTAGTGTCTCTTCTAAAAACTGTTAGTTAAATCAATGGGAGCCAGCTTAATGTTTCAGTTAAAGCCCTGTAGTTTTTTTTCTTGATTTTGCTTCAGTCCCTAAGACACTCGAAACAACCAACAAATCAAAATTTGAGATTAAAGCTCCATTTTAACCAAATAAAAGGCATAGACCGAGGTGAAACTTGACTGTGAGTTTGCTACAAGTATTTCTAGGAAACACAGAGAGTAGAAACAACAAAATTTTGTCAGTATCTGAGCAGTCACTATGATTGAGTGATAAAATGAAGTCAATGGGTTTGCATCAATAACTCACCTGAACCATAGGAATGTGCAGGATATTCAATATACCGTCTTCCTACATCACAAGATTTACAGAAACACCTGCTTAAGTCATTTTATGTTTATCCACCTGGGAAAACAGGCAAAGATTAAAGACTAACAGGCTGTCAAATGTATTTTTCCTTTACTTAAACATTTTCTGTCCTCTAGTCCTCTGGAAAAGAGCATCAGTGAAATCAGTAGAATTGCATTTATTCTTTAGGATAAAGAATAATCAAGTTTATTTCTTAGTTTGACACAATTAATTAACTATATGAATATTCTCAAGTGAAGGATTAGAAAGGCAATATTTGATCTCAAGAACATTTCACCTTTTGTTTTAAGTCCTTGCAGTAACTCTATATAATATTGCTATTTATATGTTAGCTATAGCCTAAGGAATAGTGACATTTCAGAGAAATTAATTATTACTTCCCTTCCAGAGGCTGACAAGAAAGAGTTAATTAGTACCTTTTTTGTCATTATAAGGATTTTTAAGAATGTCTATGAACTTACAAATAATTAATTGAATGTTACCTACAAGATCTGATTTATTGAAACAGAGTTAGGGGTTTTTTTTCACAAAGATTGAAAGAAGGATATTTTTTAAAGGATTTTGAACTGAAAGTTGCATTCCTATACATTTTCCATTGAGGTCCATTTTCTGAGTTTTGAAAATGTAAGTCTTTAATAAAAACGTTCAGTTTTATAAAATCTGAAAATAATTTTACAAAATCTGAAAGGAGCTGTGGAGTACAAGAGGGGGAAGCTGCCAGCAAGCCTTGGCTACAGAACTGACTGACAGTGTCCAGTGGCTTCCATGGGGCACTGTGTGAACCAGTCACTCATCAAGTTTCTGCAGTGTAAAAAGTACCTAAGGGACCCAGTCTCAAATGTGCCCCATATGTTATCCCAGAACAATAATCAGAATTCTAAAGAAAATTAATAATTCAAACCTTAAAATCATGGATTTAATGAAAAAAAAATTTAAAATTTGTTTTTGCAATCTCTTGTTGTACCCATAAATATCACATATTTTACTGACTTGTATTTATTTGCAAGACAATATCTTATCCTTTGGCAATTGCTAGCAGAATCCAGTTCGAGAAGATTTAAAAGCTTACACCAATGGATAATTGTATGATATATAATATTAGCCTCAAAATAACTATAATCAAGAGAAAGGGATTTTCCTTAGGTTTGAGAGCAGCAGGGAAGTATTGATGAACCAGACACCTGTGATACAGAACAAAGTTACTAAAAAATGCAGTGAGTTACACATTAATGGCAAGGATGGGAAAATATATTCAAGATATTCATTAAACAGTTATTTTGCAGGGAGATATTTCCCAGGGTTCACTAGGGAAATGATTTAGGTACCCTGTAAAGAGGTATGGGAAAGCCATGTTAGTTTAGTTAGTTTCTAGTAAAATGAAAGCTGACAAAACACTATTAAGGAAAATACTAAAGAATAACACAAGTACACATTTAGGTAAATCCTCTAATAATATGCAGAAGCATACACTGATAATGAATAAATCTAATTTAATTTATAATCCTCGTGAGTAAAAGCTATGATGCATTTTAATGGCCTGTGGTACAGGATAGGTACCACTTTCTGAGACCATCTAGGAGTTTTATTTCTTAAATATACTATCAATGTAAAAACCTGGGATATTGGCAACATCCATGGTATTTTGTCTTTCTAGAGTGTGTTACATCAAAGATACATCAATTTTGTTTTTCACTGCATGTCATAGGTGCATAATAAAACATAAATTTAGTCTGTATTCTGCATGCCCTTCTACATCTAAATTTCTATTACATGCACTTACAGAATTCTTGATGGTATGGTACTATTCAGTTCTGTCTTCCTGGGTGTGGAAAATAACTTCCTTGAAAGATTTCCATACTTATTCTAGATTGTACCTGTCTGTAAGTGCATCACCCTGGAAACAAAATCACAATGCTTTCACCCACTTCACATATGATGCTAAAAATAGTTACCAAAAATCCACAAAGTCTCTCAGTGCATCGAATCTTTGTTTGTTAGGGTATTTTTATAAATTAGGAAGGTTAATATGGGAACCAATACAACTAAAAATTTCTGCAGCTACTCAGCTGAATTACTGCATTTGTTAGCAGTTTTTCTTCATTTTTCAGCTGAATCATTTTTCTGTATGGACAAAGTTAAATAGCCTTTCTTCACAAAGACAACAAAAGAAACATTTTCACCTCTGAGCAGGTAGTGAGATTGAATTCAGTTCTTACATAAATGCATTTCAAATGTTTAATTATTTCTGAAATTTATAATGGGACAAGTTAGTGACAAAACTACTTTAGGAACGGATGATCATGACTGTAGAATATGAGGTTACCTGATGGAACCCTTTCTGCCTCCCACAGGCTGAGCTATTTTGCATAGCACTGCAGCTGCCTTCAGAGGCAGGTGATGCATCACCTCCACAGCAGGTGGCATAGGAAATAAGAAACTATAAGATGGAAAAGGAACAATAATAACAGTAATAATAGCTGCAAAAAAACCCCTCCCAATAATAGTAAGTATTTGCAAGGCAGGGATAATGTGTTCTATCTCAAACTTGCTGAGTTTGCAAGCCTTATGAGGCTGTATTTTGACACACGCTGAGATTCAAACCATTCAGCAAAGGATAAGGAAAGATATGACTTTCTGCAAGACCTTTTCACAGACCCTGGTGGTAAATTGAATATATATGCTGATTTCAAATAGACTTAACCACTCTGCCCACATCCAAAACAGAACTCAAAACTTGAGAAACAGCATTAAGGCTACAAAGATGAAGGTGAATAAATTTTTATCCACTTCTGATGGTTTGTGTTCCCAGCTTCTTCAAGAAAGTCCCACCAGTACACATTTGCTGAAGGAACAGACTTGCATTCTATTTTATGCTCCCAGTGTGTCAGATCATGTTTAGCTCTAAAGAATCCACTCTGCTACTCTATTCCCACTTAATTTATCACAAAGCAGTAGCTCAGCAACCTCATGAGAGTTACACATTACTACATGTGTGACAAGATAAGAAAGTAGAATTCAGATACAAGTAGGAAGAAGTGGAAGGGTGAATTCTGTCTTTCTTGAATGGTTTCAAGGATACCTCCAGGAAACGTTGCTCGGTGTTTCTTGGTTCATTTGCTTCTGTTCTGTGACTACTTAATGGATACTAAAAGAGGCCTATGTTAGAAGCCTTAAAATTACTATCTGGAGTTTTGTTTCTCTTGCTTGAATGATGAAATTGCTCAGCAGTTTATCCAGACTGCCATGATGTTCTGAAGTCCATAGGAATTTCAGCAATTACCAGTAGTATTTCATCTTGATGAACTCCCAGGGAAGTGATAATGAACACAAATTCATAGATTATTGTTCCAAGGTTTACAGCTTGGGCCAGGGACTGATAAAATTGAGAATTGATACTTTTTAGATGTGCAGTCATTTGAGAGTTTTCTTTTGTAGTTGAAGATATTTAATTTCATAGTAATTACAAACCAAAGGCAAAAGGCAAAGCAAAGTAGTATCAATTACTAATGGTGTCAAGGAAGATTTGCCTTTGATATTAGTATATGCTTGTGTTATGTGTCATGGAATTGGAAGAAACTTTATGTATCATCTAGTCATTCTCCAATCCAACATATACATAAATCATTTAAAATAATTTGGGTGTAAAACTTTAGATTATGAATATTCAAAAATGTCAAGGAAACCTCATCCAGAGCTTAGTCAAAACTATTACAGAATATTTTGTGTTAGGAGCTCTTGGATTAACTGTCATAATCCAGTATTGTTTTTCTGTACTGACATCAGAGAAAAATATCTTAGTAATATTTTGCTGGTAACTTAGAAAGAGAAAAAATTACAAGTATTCATGAGACACTGTTACAGTTTCAACCAAATATAAAAGTTCAAGATTGTCTAAACTCTGAAGAAAGCCTTCATCCCCTCCTTAAATTGGATTTGTTATAGCTGAGACAACAGCTTGCCCTAGTGTTACACTGGGACTTACTGAAACTGGGAGAAACATTGAGAAAGCACAAAGTCTTGGAGAAAAACACAGCAAGAAAAAGGTGGACAAGACAGGATAAAATGCAAAAGTTACCCAAACAACCTCATGTACTCACAATGTTGTTTGACAAACAGTCAGAAAGAATAGTCTCTTTCATAAAAAAAATAAATATACCTATTTGGTTACTGCTGAGTATTCTCTAATTCTGTAGAATTCTTACTTCTCTTTGGAACTGTAAGGAACTGAAAACTTGAAAAACATTTTTTTTTTTTTTTTTCACTAGGCATTTCAGAATAAATCTGCAATACCAGCAAGTCACAGTTGGCTGCTTTGGCTGTTTTAGTGACATGGTGTGATTTCAAACATACTACTTCCAACATCTAATGAAAAGGAGTGGTTGAGACACCAAAAAAATTACTGAGAAAAACTGAAAATTAAAGGAATGCCTGTATGAAACATGCTTGTGACACAAGTACAGGTCAAGCCAAGTTCAGAAGACTAGATGAACTGCTGAAAGAATATTGCTGCCAAATTTAAACGGTCTTTTTGAAAGAACAAATAGCCAGATGTGACCCTCTTTTTTTTTTAATATCTAAAAAATGTCTGACATTTTCCACATTCAATCTCTGAGAAAAATCCTAGTAAAAATGAATGAGAGAAATATGAGAGAATCAATGTTGCTACTGAACATTGTGCTGCACTGCCTCCATGCTTGGCACCAGCAAAAGTTTGTTTGTATAAAAGAACAAGAAGTCACTTGCTTCAGCTCTGAGGCTAGCTGAATTTCAATGTCTATTCTTAGATGGACATTGATTCAAGAATGAGCTTCATAATTGTGAGTAGTTAGTTGAAGGGATGGTTCTAAAGACTAATAAAGACTTCATAAATGTAATAGATTAGATCAATAGAGCATTAAAACAAAAGACAAACAGCCTGGAAAAATAGCAAAGTTGCCAAAGTTTCCTGGATGATTTTGTATTTTGTTTTTAATTCACAAAGGAAAAGTAGTTTACAGTAACCAACTGGGAGACATGAAGCTAGAAGAAAAACCATAATAGGGTGTCACTGGTAATAATACTTAATCTTTTTAACTTATTGCAGTAAATTCCATAGTCAGCACTGAAGAAAATGACTCTGATTATATGTCAATATTCTTTGAAGCAAAATAAATCAGCTTCCACCATTCTGCAGCAGCTGGGCTACTTTGAGTGCCTCCATTTACATACACCTGAGCTATAACTGTCCTCCAGTGCACACAGTGAAAACCCACTTGAAAAATATACTAGTAATTGCCTTTAAAATAGCTCCAGATATTTTCAAGTTATTAAAATAAAATTATGTCTTAAATTACTTCTGTGGTTTATATATGTTCAGATTTTGAAATTTACATTGCCCACATCCATCTACTCCAAATAAACGTCTTTGTAAATATCTGGGGGCTGAAACTTTTGTATAAGAGTATTCAATTCTATTTTTTCTTGATATTCCTTCTAAAGAAAAAGTCCTGTGATTTATTAATTGCAAAGTAAGCCTATTAAAGTGTCAAAGGTTGAGAAATGAGAAATACTGGAACACTCATCAAAATATTTCTAGTTGTGACATGTTATAGTTTAAAAAAAGATTAATTGAACAGGATCATTTATAATGACTACTTTTAGATAGACTGTAATTTAACTTGTTTGTATAGGATGTTTTGGGGGAGGATTGAGAGAAAGCTATTTAATAAGCACAGTTGTCTTTGTGGTAGCATGTGGTTTCTTTAAAAAATCATTTCTGTATTTATCTTTGGTATCATCACTATTAACAGTGATTAGGAAAATAATCTAATTCAACTATGATGAAAATACAATTGATAATACATTTTTATGTAGTGCTCAGGGACATTATTTTTATCTCAGTGGAATGTGTCAGCATTTGTGATATTACAAAGTGGAAAGTAGTACTGAACATTCAATGATAGTTCTCTGTTAGGGAACTACATAAAAGATTTTCTTTATAGTCCAGACTAGAAAATCCCTTGTGGTTACTGCTTGCATCTCTGTGATAATCATATTTGCCATATTTTCCTCAGGAATTTAATTTGTGAGGGCTAAGTATAGAGTATGGAGCGTCAGATCTTAAATTTTCTTGCACTCTTCAATTTTCTTGCAGATACAGCATTTACTGAAATCTCAAAATTGGTGAATTTGACTGATGAATTTAGACAATAGGATTTGTACATCCCTGCCCTCACTTTCATTAGTTCTTGTTCTCCAAAGCTATATAGGGCTTTGACATCACAGAGAAATGGATTTTTTTTTTCTTTTTCTCTATTTTTTTTTTTTAATCAGCAGGTCACTGAGATAAAAAGTTCTGATACTTAGATTATCAGTATCAGTTTTAATCAAAATCAATTATTCAAGTGAGAATAGTCATTCCATTCATTTTTGGGGAAGGGGTTTGTTTTATTAGGAACATTCATGGGAGGTTTTTTTTGGTGGGTGTTTTTTCTTTTTTTTCTACTTGCTGTACTTTGCTCAGCAACTCACAAAGTCACAGAATGACTAGGTTGGAAGAGACCTTAGAGATCATTGAGTCCAACCCATGTCCTAACACTTCAACTAAACCATGGCTCCAAGTGCCACATTTATTCTTTTTTAAAACACATCCAGGGATGGTGACTCCACCACCTCCCTGGGCAGACAATTCCAGAACTTTATCAATCTTTCTGTAAAAATCTTTTTCCTAATATCCAACCTATATTCCCCTTGGCACAGCTTAAGACTGTATTCTGGTTCTGCCCGTTGGTGCCCAGAGAAAGAAACCAACCCCACCTGACTACAGCCACCCTTCAGGGAGTTGTAGAGAGTGATAAGGTCACCCCTGAGTCTCCTTTTATCCAGGCTAAACACCCCCAGCTCCCTCAGATGTTCCTCACAGGGGTTGTGTTCCAAGCCCCTCACGAGCCTCTTTGCCTCCTCTGGACGCGCTCCAGCGTCTGAACGTCCTTCCCAAACTGAGGGGCCAGGACTGGACACAGCACTCAAGGTGTGGCCTCACCAGTGGCAAGTACAGTGGAATCATGACCTCCCTGCTCCTGCTGGCCACACTGTTCCTGGCACAGGCCAGGATGCCCTTAGCCTTCTTGGCCACCTGGGCACACTGCTGGCTCATGTTCAGCTGCTGTCACCAGCACCCCCAGGTCCCTTTCTGCCTGGGCACTGTCCAGCCACACTGTCCCCAGCCCATAGCAGTGCAGGGAGTTATTGTGGCAAAAATGCAGGACTTGGCACTTGGATTATTAAACTTCGTCTTACTGGACTCTGCTCACACATCCACCCATTCCAGTCTTTCTGCAGAGCCCTCCTACCTTCCAACAGACCGACACACGCTCCCAGCTTAGTGTCATCTGCAACTTTACTAATGAAAGACTCAATCCCCTCATCCATGTCATCAATAAAAATATTAAACAGAACTGGCCCCAGCACAGACCCCTGAGGGACATCACTGGTGACTGGCCCCAGCTGGATGCAGAACCATTCACCACCACTCTCTGGGCCCGGCCATGCAGCCAGTTCCTAACCCAGCACAGAGTGCTCCTGCCCAAGCTTGTCCAGGAGTGTGCTGGAAACTAAAATTGCCCTTATTTTACTCAAATACCTATGTATGCAGTCTATTTCACAAACACATAGGCAAAAAAGATTCTGATTTTTAGACTAATAACTGTAATTTGGCTGCAATTATACTTTAATTTCAGAACTGTCGTCTGCAGCAGGGAAATGCGGACCTTCAGAAAAAGGTTCTATTTATATGTCAAACTTTGAAGAAACAGATATTTTCCTTTATTAAATCCAGACTGTCAGATACCTGGGAAGAATTGCATGACACAAATATTACCCTGTCAAATCATCTAATGGAACCCAGAACACTCATCTAGTTTTCCTCTTTCCTGAATTGTTGAAGTCCCCAGTGATACCACTTGGGAATAGGAACCGCAAGTCCTTTTCTATGACTGGCAAAATCCTATTTGGTAACTCTAATTTTATCTTTTTATGTGGAAAATATCTGCTTCTTTAAAAATATCTTTTTAAAGAAGCAATGCAGAATCTCAAATTTCACTAAGAGCACAGGCCACTTTTTGTTTTCTCAAGCAAATCTAAGTATCAGCATCACAAATTTTAAAAAAAAGGGAGATAGAAGTAAATACTTTGTTGAAGCACAGTTCAGTATCCCAAGGATTTTCAGAAGCATTCTGTGAAGTTAACTTGAAGAGAATACATAGTAATAGTTCAGTGCTAGCCTTTGTTATACCCTCTGTGGTTCACAGCAGCTCTAATATGATTTTGTGAACAAAACTGATTGTCCCTCTTACCTTTGAGTTACCTTTGTGGATTCCATCAAATTATCTGAGCAACCAAAAAAAGATGGTGTGAAGTAGGATCATAGAAATTATTTTCTTTCTTATATAATAGAAAGAGCAACTGAGAACCATATGAAGTGAATAAAGTAATATTAGAACTTAAATGGTTGGAAAAATGAGACTACACTATTTTCCCTAAGAAAAAAATAAAATGTAAGTGAGAATTATATCAACCATAGTTGCAATGTTTTCTTTGAACAATAAAAATCTGAAAACATAGAGCCTGTCCAGACCTGTTATTCTTATGATCACCATTACAGCTTAATTTGCCACTGAATTTAAAGTTTATAGTCACTTAGAGGGATTCAGGGCTGCTATTTGATCATGCTTAGTCATAAGGTAACTAAAAGACAGTTTCATTCAGTAATAAATATATTTTGCACATATACAATTATATATTTGAATCATTTTTACTGAAGCTGAAAAAATCTATAAGAAGCAATGATTAAAAAAAAAAAAAACAAAACAAAAAGAGCACAGATAGAATAGAGAATGGAAATTACATTCTCCAATACAAACAACAATTTGACAAGATTGTAACACAATCCATACAGCTATAAAATTGTGATAATAATTAAAAATTGATTGTCAAGTGGTAGAAAATAAAAAAAAAGATCTCACCAACCATAAATCTCAAGGAAGAATAACAAAGCTGGAGTCCGAGGACTCCTGGGATGTGAAAAAGTCTGCTGTTCCATGTGTACTTCTGGAATCTCATCATGAACAATGCAAATCTTGACAAAGCCATTGTACTAGATGAAGATGGTATATTACAAAATCAGATTAAAATAAGAACATTTAAGTAACACAGTTATTGTAAGTATTTCTATACCATAACTGCAATAAACCAGTGATAATATTCTACCAAAAAGAAGAAAAAAGAAAAAAAATCACCATAAAGTTAGCCATATTTTTAAATATTTTAAAATATTTATTTAAAATGTAATTAAAAGATCATAGAATCCCAAAATGGTGTGGGTGTAGAAGGACCTTAGAAATCATCTAGTTCCAATCCCCCTGCCATGGACAGGAACAGCTTCCACTAGACCACGTTGCTCAGAGCTCCATCCAACTTGACCTTTGAACACTTGCAGGGATGGGACATCCACAGCTTCTCTGGACAACCCATTCCAGCCCTTCTCCTCCCTCACATTTAAGAATATTTTCCTGATATCTAATACAAAAATTGTCTCTGCCACGTTCAAGCCATTGTTCCTTGTCCTGTCACTGCATGCCCCTGTAAATACTCTTTGTCCATCTTTCTTTAAGCTAAACACTTTGATAAACAAGAGATGAATATTAAGCTCACAAGTGTCAAATATGATAACAGAAGATATTTCAAAGTCCACCTTAGACTATTTTAAAAAAATTAATTAGTTTAAAATATTTAGAAAGTAATACAGGTTAGCCTTAGAAAAGATAAGACTGAAGTTTAAAGGGTAAAGTAGTCAGTGTAAATATAACAGACTTATAGCAATTTGGAGTTGCCTGGAACACTAATCAATATATAATTAAGAAAGACAATGATGTGCTGGAGCATGTCCAGAGAAGGTCAGCAAAGCTGCTAAAGGGGGCAGAGTGCAATGTTTGGAGGCTGAGGGAGCTGGGGTTGCTTAGGCAGGAGGCTTAAGGGAGACCTTCTGGCTCTCCACAGCTACCTGAAAGGATGCTGCAGCAAGGTGAGGACTAACCTCTTCTCATAAGCAACAAGTGACAGGACAAGAGGAAATGGCTTCAAGTTGTACCAGAAGAAGCTTAGTTTGGCTATTAGGAAAAATCTCTTTACAGAAAATGTGGTCAAGCATTTGAACAGGCTGCCCAAGTAAGTGGTGGAATTACCCTCCTTGGAGGCATTGAGAAGCCTTTTAGAAGGGTCAATTAGAAACTTGGTTTAATGATGGACTTGGTAGTGCTGAATTAACAGTTGGTTTTGATGATCTTAAAGGCCTTTTCCAAACTAATTCTATGTTTATGTGCTTGACAAGAGCAGTAATACATCTTTTGTTATTCAAGTCTTACACCACAAAAAAAATCAATAAAAATTAATTGTTGAGATAGACACAAAAAAAAAAAAAAAAAAGAAGTTACAGAAAAGAGGGAAACATCCGTATTTGAGTTAGCTTGGATCAAGTCTTTGTGATCAAACATAAAGCATTCATCCAGCAAAGAGCCACAGAGACTACAGTTACAGAAGTGATAAGTGCTCATGGAAGATCTTTTGGAGGAGAAGTCATTGGGATGCTTTGCCCCAGAAATCTTTCTCCAAATCATTGCTACACCAGCCAATAACTACTACAAATGGTCTCTTGTCTGATAAGGCAGAAAACAAAGTTAACAGTTGTTTTGCACGTGTAAACAACAGATAACTGACTTCTAAGTCATTGACTAATTTTTTTTTTTTTTTACACAAAGCCTAAGCTTTTGACTTCTAAGAAATTTTCACAGACTAGACTCTCTACCATACCCCCAAAAAACCCTAATTGTTTAACGATTAATATATCTCTTAATCTTACAGGCAAATTAATATCACTATCTAAATGACAATCTCAAAGTCACTCAAATTCTTATTTTCTCTACAGATTTATCTGTAGAAATTCACTACAGAGTATTCCCTGTGGCATATTCCTGTACTGGGAAGAATTAAATTCCTGAGAAGCTAAACTAAGGCAGAGATCCCCACTAAGCTGTACTACTCATCAGTCCTAAGAAAGCATGTTTGTTGTGCTTCCTTCCTTCTACTGTGTGAGCTTTGGGCATCAGAAAAGGCATAAAACAAAGTAATAATGATCTAATCACTGCTGTTGTCCCCATGTGATGTCTTGACTATCCTATGATAAATCTTCCTGTCTGTACTTTTGACTTAAAAGTTCAGGAGAAGAATGTCTTCTATCTAACAAAGCCTGCCTCCAAAATGTTATGAAAAAGTTACTTGGAAAGTCTGTTGGGGGTTTGCGCAATGTGAGTTTCTTGGAACACATCAAACTTCTCTGGTATCTGTTTCAGGAAAAAAAAATCATTTTGTGAAAAATTTGGAAGGTTCTTATGCGGATTAAAAAATCCTGAATTACTTGATGAGTTTATAAGCACTTTGATACAATCAGTGACTGAAAGCAAAAAGAAAAATAATACCCATAAACCAACATAAACTCCTAGTGATGATGGGTCATTCAACCAGTATCTTAGGAAAACAGAAAAAAAAAAGTGCTCAATAAAAATTTAGAAAAGAAAAAATAGGTGATGAAGCATAATTTTTGAAAAATTTCTGTGTTGAAATGAGATAAATTTCTGTATTATTTTCTGGAATTGTTCATCCAATGAGAAAAAATGTACTCTAAAATTCTCAGATGAATTCCCACTGAAAACACATGATTTTAACTGATCTATATTCCCAAGGAAGTCATCCCTTACATTATGAATAATAATCAGTAAATGAAAGTTGACTATGTTTTTTAAAGTGGTTGCAATTACAAGCTGCAAAAAAGTATCTAAAATCCTTCTTTACATATATATTCCAGATCAAACTACTTTGTGAGCACAGAGAGGGTAAATTCAATTTCAGTTTTGCATCTGGACACTAATAGTAATGCTAATATTTTATGCCTTGTTGTAGGTAGAGGACTAAAAGGAGGAAGTTTGAATTATTAACAGTTGTTTTATGAGTAGATTCACTTTGCATTTTGGGCTGGATATGGCCTTTAATTCCTGTCCTAAACGGAAGTGTTGCTGCACAGCTAACAAACATGGATGGATGAAATTATCCTTGTGTGCAGAGTATAAATTATTTTAAAGGCCCTTTGAGATGCTTAGGGGTAAACTATGTCACAGAAAATTCTCACAGTATTGTCTGAGCATCAGTCCATTATTCTATTATTGCCATGAGCTATCCATAATACCATTATCTTATTATCAGACTAAAGCTTCAGGAAAGTTTTTATCTCATAAGACAGTGAGATCTCTTTTCAAGACTATTGATTGATTTCAAGTTGCAGTGCAGTTTGGATTAATGGCAAAATAGGAGTGTGTTATATTGGGCAATGAAGGAAAAAAAAAGAAAATATGAAACAAATTATAGAGGAATAAAAAAGAATAAGGAATAATAAAGAGTATAGAGGAATAAGTAAGAATATACATAACGAGACATTGTAGTGTGTTGGATAGAGTATTCTAGATGTTCATTTAAATAATCATCTTACCAGCATGTTTCAATAAGACCACAGCCAGGAGATGGGTTCTGTTCAACACTCTGAAGAGTACATATAAATACTGCATCCAGTTTTGAGTTCCCCACCAGGGAATGACATGGATAAACTGAAATTAGCTCAGCAGAAGTCTATCAAGCTGGAGGGGTCCAGAGCTCCATCTCTGTGTGGTGATACTGAGAGACTGAGTCTTGCTCAGCCCGGAGATGCAGTTTTGAAGGACCTTTGAGCAGCCTGTAAGCAGACAAAATTGGGATTGCAAGAACACAGAGCTGAGTAGACACCGTGGTGCCTGGTGAGAATACAAGGTACAGCAAGCTTAAATGGAGCCAGGGGAGGTTCTGTTCAGACATGAGGAAGTTATCACCATAGTGAAAAACTTCAGTATTAGAAAAGGCATCCCATGGAGGCTGTGCAGTATTTATCTCAGGAGACTTTCAAAGTCTGACTATATAAAGCCCTTAGAAACTTGGTGTGAACTCATTCTTGGTCAAGGAGACTGAGCCAGAGACCTCCTGAGGTCCCTTCCCTCTGCAAGGGTTAAATGATACAGGGGCAGTCAGAATCACAGCACAGCACAACGAACTCCTTAGATACCCACACACACTCACCAGCTCCTTCAAGTTCTTGACATTTGCCAATGAGACCATAAAGTCTGTTAGGGATGTGAGATGGTCTGCTGCAATCTGAGAGTACATGATGGAGATTGTCACAGACATTTTTTCATAAAAATCCTTTCTTTTAGGATTTGTCCTTTCTGGGAAGTTGGGACCCCAGAAGAAAAATGTAAACAATTATTATCTGCTGATGTGGAATGCAATAGGTGCACCTGTGATTGGCTCATGTTCCATGTTTACAGTTAAGGGCCAATCACAGGACCAAGCTCTGGAACAGATTCACAGAGAGCTCTCTTGTTTTTAGATTCTATTCTATTCTATTCTTAGCTTAGCAGCTTCTGCAACTTTTCTCTCTATTCCTATTAGTATAGTCATAATGTATTATACATCATAAATTAATAAATCCAGCCTTCTGATCATGAAGCCAAGACTCTCGTCTATTCTCTCACCCTGAGGAACCCTCATCAAGTCACTGCAATAGGAGATCTTTGGAAAACCCTCTCAGGTTAAGGAACAAGCAGAAGAAAGAGTGGACTTTATCCCAGGAAAATGAACAAACAAACAAAACCAATCAAATGTTGTTGTTTAATACTGTCCAAATGCCAGGCACCCATGAAAGCAGCTCATTCACTCTCCCCTGCTGCGCCTGTGCAGGGAAGAGAAAAATTTAATGAAGGATTCAGGAGTTGTGATAATGTACAAAAAGCACACCATGAAAAGCAACGTCCATAAAGGAGACAGAGGAATCATGCAAATTTATTCAAATAAGGAGAGAGAGTCTAGAGGAGCACATGCTTGTGTGGTTTTCCCTCTCGAGATTTTGGAGGATACAGTCTCCTTTTATCCTAAACTCCCAGCCACACGTTGCCCTTATGCTTTCCCCATTGCCTGAGGTAATAGCTATTTACAGCCTTTCCAAAACACCTACCACATATTCCCCCTTGAACCTACTATTTTACCCTAAAGTTCAGAAGTTTAGAGATGTTCAGGCTTGTGAAGACCCCCTTGACTGTTTCAGGAGACAATATGTCTGGGCTCTGTAATAAATCTGCTGCTTTAAGTTACTAGAGACACTAAGACCCATTTCAAATACATTAACACCCATCCCTTCACCCCTAGTATTGTTTGTAAAGACATTAGTACATATCTTCCCTATCAATTAGGACCAGGAGAAAACACTCAAAGAGTAAACAGGCTCAACTTGGAGGTACAAAGTGAGATTATTACCAAAAAAAAAAAAAAAAAGAAAAATCAGAGGAGTAAAATAAGAAATAAAGTAAACCCTTAAAAACACCTTTTATCCCCCAAACCCCTCCCTCCTTCCCACTGACAGTGCTGGATGACATGGAGTAGGGATTTTGGTTAGTTCATCACTCAAGGGTTTTGTCCACTGCTCAGGGAGGGGAGTCCCTCCCCTGCTGCACTGTGGGGTTCCAGCCACAGCACACAGCTCTCCATGAACTTCTCCAGCATGGCTGCAATCTCATGAGCAGCTGTCCTGCCAAAACTGCTGCAACATGAGGCCCCTCCCAAGGGCAAAAAGTCCTTCCAAAACTGCTGCAGCATGGGGGAGTGCAGTCTCTCAAGGGGTGCAGTCCTCCAAGGCCAGGTTGCTCCAGCCTGGAAGCAGGGCCCCTCTCTCCATTGGGTCTCCCACTGGATCACAGCCTCCTCCAGACATCCACCCACTCTGGTATTGGCCCATCCCCACGGGCTGTGGGTGGATCTCTGCTTTCCCCCCTGTATCCCCACGGGCTGTGGGTGGATCTCTGCATCCCCCATGGATCCCCATGGGCTGTGGGCGGATCTCTGCTTTCCCCCTGGATCCTCATGGGCTGTGGGTGGATCTCCGCATCCCCCATGGATCCCCACAGGCTGTGGCTGGATCTCTGCATCCCCCATGGATCCCCATGGGCTGCTGGGGCACAGCTGCTTCACCATGGTCTCACCACAGCCTGCAGAGGAACCTCAGCTCTGGCACCTCCTGCCCCTCCTTCTCTACAGACCTTGGTGTCTCCATGTTTTTCCCTCACATGGCCTCACCTCCTCCTCTTCTCTGTCTGGAATTAAAGCTGTGTGCCACACTTTGTTTTGATTTTCTCCTTAAATTTGTTATCACAGAGGTGTTACCACCATCTCTGGTTGGCCCAGCCCTGATGAGCAGCACATCCATCTTCACAGCCATCAGGGATTGGCTCTGTAGGACATGGCTGAAGCTTCCAGCAGCTTCTCACAGGAGCCGCCTCTGCGACCCCTCCCACCTAAAATCAGGCCATGCAAAACCAACCTACCAAACCAAACATAAAACCTCAAAAACCACAAAAGCAACAAAAAGGAAAACAATATCTAACACACAGACACAATAACAGCCAAGAGTAAAACATCAAAGCAATTTCATTCAGGCTAGAAATATCTTCAACTTTATAAAAGTATTTTGAAACAAATACTTTTGAAGTAAAAGTATTTGCTTTTGAAGCAAAAGATGGCATCAATAAGAGAAATTTCTTTCAGAGTAACTCTGCTTACTGCTCTCCAGTAAGCTGGAGGTTTAAAGCACTCTCTTAAAATCACATATCAATCTCTATCTCTCTATGTTGTTATCTATATAATATTTATATTTATCTATATTTATCTATATACAAATATTCAAATACTGTCAGAGAGAAAGGAGTCTACATCTTTTACTAAGTAAATGCTCAAAATATGGAATAATTTGGAGTCCTGTGCATCCTGACTTTGTGAAAATTGACAAGAATTTTTTTTTTCAGTCAAAATGATTTTTAAAAAAAAATAACAGCAAATTAATTAATTTTGTTTTCATTTTTGGTAGGTTTTTCTGTTTTAATATTATTGCTTTTAGTCTGGGTTTAATTTTGACTGATTAGATTTTTAAAGGAATGAAATAGGCTTGATGATCCCAAGCAGTTTGCTGTTCTTGGTATGTAAGTTTATATAGTCAATATTTCTTTCAAGAAGTGTTTAGACTTTGAAATAACAGTACTTGATAATAATGGTTTTCCTTTCCAATTATAACACTTAAACATTATATGACCTAATCAACCACTTATTCAAATTCTTATATTTGTTAAGATTTATAAAGCTTTCTACCTCCCCCTGTCTGGAAATATATTTTGGCACAAATCTTATATGGAACTGCTAGTACTTAAATTCATTGCTGAATTTGGCCTAGTAATAAAAACTCTCATTTCATTTAAATGAGTAATATTCTGGAGATTAGCATCAGCTGGATTTAGGTTTTAATGGTAATCTCCCATTTATTTCTTCTACTAATGTCAAGTAAAGCAAGTTTTGCTTCTTTTATTAATTAATTAAAGCTTTTCATATGCCTGGCGATGCAAAGATTGGCTCACAGTAAATACTATCATGTCAGTGGAAAAGAGATCAGTGATATTATGCATTCAGTAACAGGCTCTAAGAATATTCTGTTGCAGTAATAACTGAAGGTATTGAACCTAATTAAACAGTTCCTTGATTCAAACATTCAAAAAATGTGATTATAATTTTTAGATGGCAAACTGCTGATTTTGTAGGGAACCTATGCAGCACACTGTTTTTCTGAAGGGCTCTGATTTACTCTGCATTTTGACAGGATAGCACTGAAACTACAAGTTCCCTGTGTCTGCCTGTGATATTGTGATGGCATTGCCATTCCTCTGATCACAGTGAGGAGATTTTGGAAGCTGGTCAGAAGCTGCAATGGAGGAGGGAATCTTGTTGTGCTCCAAAATAGTACCTGGGCATATGCTTGACTTCCCTCTCAGGCAGTGCTTACAGGTCTTCATAGACGATGTAGGTTGATTTGCTTCATCAAGAAAATATTTTCAGAGTCCTAATGGAGCCACCTATGAACTGTCCCCACAGGCTCTTCTATTAATCAAATTCACATAGCAGTAATCTCATTTTGATTTAAAGTAATTAATATAATTAATCCCATGATAATTAGTTCAGGATCTTACTACGTTTAATAAACCACATTCTGAAATCAAGAGTTATATTTTTAGACTTTTTATTTCCAATACATTTAAAAATAGCCTCCGTAGGTAAAAGAAAATTAATAAAACTTAAATTAAATCCTTAATTATTATGAGCAAGATATATTTATGCTTTTTTCCTACCGTGTACCAGATTGCATGCACAGCTAGCTAGTAATTTACAAATGAGCAATTATTTATCACTGGGGACTGAGAAGGAGATAGATAAGTTCAAATGTTATATATCAGCAATTAATATTTTAGAATGTAGAAAAAAAGAATCTGTAAGAAAAAAAGGAAAACACCCTGCTACACAGAGGATGCGATTTTAAATACTTCTATGGAGAAAAATGTCAATGATAAAGGACAAGTAATTTGTTTGAGAGTTGGTTGGCATGGTTTTTTTTTCAGTGCTGGGTCCTGAGAGAAGGACTTCAGACAGAAATACTCCTTGGTTAAATGTTTTCTATGCCAGAGTGCACTGGCAGCAAAATGCAGGAATATGAGTGAACCAGCACAGCAGCTAAAGGGATAGTGAAGCACTTACTGTAGAAGGGTACATCCCACCTGTACCTGTAGTAATACTCCATTTATGGCTTTGATACCCATGTAACCTATTTATTTTCTTAACAAAAAAAGTTTTCACATAAATGTTAAAAAAACAAACAAACAAACAAAAAAAACAAACAATGACCAATGGAGTTTACACACACCAATGCACATCAGTATTTTCCCCTCTCCAGAACTCTACTAGATTGGAGACTCTGTATATCAATATACTGACCCTTCAGTTCACAGTTGCTGGCTTTTGATGCAGTAGGACGCCTTTTTTTTCAGATTAGAGGAAATTTTTTTTCCAAACCAGCCTAATTAATCTGGCCTATCATATTTTTAGTGGACTGGTCTTGTTTTCGTTCAGTTGTTGGTTTTTTATTTTTGCTAGGTTGGTGGGTTTTTTTTGTGTATGTGTGGTTTCTTTTGTTGATTGTTTGGTTTTCTTTGTAATTTATTTTATTTTGAGAGTTACTTAGAATGCCCATACGAATGGATGGAATCAGTCGGAACCTCACAAAGAATATTATTCTACAAGTACCCTGAGATTACAAGTTTCTAGGACTGAAAATCCCAAAAGTACTTTTTCATGGCTGTCCAATAATGCAGATTCCTGTTTCAGAAAATCAGAAGACATGGATATGTGCAAAATAAAACTTAACAATTGTCTAGTGTTAACCCCAATCTTTATGTGCTTAGTCACAGTAAACCTTTTGCTTAAGTGAAGTCAAAGAATATTTCACTTTTACATTACTGTTTATAACTGTACTTTTACTGTTCCTTTTTATTTCGCGTCTGACTTCATGCTAGCAGTACCTGCTCTTAAATAATTAAAATTCATTTAATTATGACTTCACTTGAAAGATCTACAATTAAAGAACCTGCGAATAAAACTTTTGGGGATGATTAAACAAGTTAAGTAGGAGAGATTTAATTATTTGGAATACATAAGTACAATAGATTTATTTAATCTTATTATAAAATGGACATTTTTACATTGTAAAATATGTTTAAATGCAAAACTCAAATAATTTACAATGAAGACTAATGCCTATGTAAGCCTTCTTTTTTTCATGGCAGGGGAAAAGGAAATACTGCAATACATTTTTCAGGTTTAATATTAGATTCTCAGACATAGAAGGGAGGGGGAAGGGCCTATATTTTCTAAAAGCAATGAAAAATATATATTACTGATTTTTACCTAAACATACCTGCAAAGTAATATATCTAAAAATTCCCTAAGAGTAATAAAGAAACAACAGACTGTATACAGACTTGTATACAGTTTTTGATAACTTAATTATTTAATTAAAGTTTCAACTATTTTGTCACCGCTGTCTGATGAGAGAACATGCATATATGGAAATAGCACCTTCCCTTAGGAATTCAATTAAAAACTGCCTTAGTTCTTTCAGGGAAACCACTGATCTTCAGCCACCAGTTGAGCACTATTGTCTTAAAATGTCAGTTTAAATTTGTCTAAATGGATTCTCTGTGTCTGGTCCGTCTAAGTCATGGATGGATAGGAACAAATGAGGAGGAAAAGAAGCACTACATCACTGCTGCATTCCCTCATGGCCTTTCCTGTAAGGCAGAAGGTGAATTTCCCTGACAATTAGAGTCTGGTGCCTTGTGAGATTCAGTCACTTGTCTGTGATGCTGCAAACAATATTTAAACTCCTGTCCCTTTGCAGCTGAACTGGGTGGCTTGTGGGATTTTGTGCTGTGCACAGATGACCTGCATTCATAATATGAGGAGAGTGGACAGCTATGTTATAGTTATATGTATCTATGTTAGTTTTGCATATATTTACACAGATTTACAGTGGTTAACATTATATTTGTCTGCCCAGGGACAGGCATTGGAGATCCATCATTATGAAGTTCAGATAGATATATTTTATTTTATTTTACCTAAGTAGCTCCAATAGAATGTTCATATTCAACACAACAGTTTCCTCATGATGTTTAAATATTTCATAAATCAAGACCTTAATTAATCCTACACCATACACTTATATTCGAATCCAGCTATGGATAAGAGCTAAAACAATTTGATTTTATCTTCACAGAATCATAGAATTGTTTAGATTAGACAAGACCTTTAAGATCTAGTCTGATATGTGTGACTAACTAACCCCTTTTTACGGTTTTAAAAATGCCAGTCTTAAATAATGCAGTCTTTCTCAAAATGAAAAATAGCTCATTTTAAAATGAAAGACAAAAAAAAACCTAAAACAAAGCATTATTTTTCAAAAACCCCAAAAATTCCTAATAAACTTCTTTCACATTTTTTAAGCTGTCTGTTCTAGGTATTTTTTAAATGCCCAGAAGACACCAAACAGAAGACAAACATTACCTGATTTAAGTCTTTCTGGAAGAATTTTTAAGTTAGTAAAGAAGTTCTAAGTTCTGTGTCTGACTTACAAATAATCTGTTTACCAAAAGCATGAACTCATCTTCCCATAAGCTGTCTGTATTTCTGAAAGGGACCTCAAGAAATCTCTACATTCTCCAAAATAGCTAAATTTACACAAGACGTCAGTAAATGATTGAATCCTCTTACTTCTCATTTAATTTCTTTTTTTAATTGCAGGGGAACAGTGTCATTTCATCCAGGCCTATTCTGTTGCTATGGGCTTTTTACCTAAGGAGTGTTATCTAGAAATCTGGTGTTTTCTAGAAGTCTCTAGGAGTTATCTAGAAGTCTTTAGACCTGATTTTCTTTTAAATGTTAGGATTTATATACAAAACTTATTTCTCACAACTAACAAAGAGTCCTGTTACTCCTGTGAGTTTTTATGCAGCTCAGTCAGATGGAAAAGAAGATATCGATGTCTGAATAAGTGTATTTTCACGTGGCCCCCATATGCTGGAAAACACATGTAAAGGATGAAATGCAATTTAATTCTTTGTGAGGGTTTTGGATGGAATTGAATCAGATTTCTTCATAATAGCTGGTATGGGGCTGTGTTTTGGATTTTTTTGCTGGGAACAGGTTGGTAAAACAGGCATATTTTCATTATTGCTGAGCAGGGCCAGGCCAAGAGCCAAGGCCTTTTCTGCTTTTCACCCCACTCCACAGCAAACAGTCTGGGGCACAAAAGTTGGAAAGGGAATACTGCCAGGACAGCTGACCACAACCATAACATATGATGTCATGCTTAGCATATACAGCTACAGGAGAGGTTGATGCTGAGGGCTGGGCATAAGTTGGTTGGTGTTGAGAAATTGTTTCAATTTGCTTCACTTGCCTTTCCTTGGATTTTTTTCTTCTTTCTGTGTTTTTTTCAATAATAATAGTAATAATATTAATATTAATATTAATATTAATATTAATATTAATATTAATATTAATAGTAATAGTAGTAGTAGTAGTAATAATATTAATAACAACAATAATAATAGTAATAGTAATAATAATAGTAATAATACCTGTGTTTTTCTCAAGCCATAAGTTTTCTCACTTTTACACTTCTGATTCTCTACCTTCCCACTAGGACAGAGGAGTGAGCAAGTGGCTCTGTGGTTCTTAGCTTCCTGGTGTTAAATGCTGACAGTATTAATTACAATAAAAATTAATGCGTTTGCACAGTTCAAAAAAATGATTTAGTTATAACTAACTTTAAATGCAATTTTTTTGGTTTGTTTAAAGCACTGTTTTCTTCTGATAATTCTTTGATTAGGTATCAGTAGATCAGTTTTATTTCTAAACAGAAACATTGAATTTTGTTCTCTTTTTACATTAGTGAGTGATTGCACATTTTGGGTTTTTTCGCCCCTTTTGACATTCGTATGTATTGGAGAGAATCAGATTTACACTTTTCTAGGAATCATAATTTACAAGGACAAAACGCTTTGTGCAATAGTTGTTACTTGGAAAATGCAACATCTTCTTTAGAAATTATATTAACCAAAGTGAACAAGTGATATGCACTGTACTAAAGCAAAAAGACATTACCATGATGCCTGTTAATAGAGATCAAGAAAATGCTTCTGGGCACTGTACCTCTAGCATGATTTCAAAAGTCACCATTTCGTACATTCTATTTTAAGTATTCATATCCGAATCTCTTCTGACAAAATATAAATGATGACAGCAAAAGACAGTTCTTTTTTCAAAAGGGTAATAAGAATTGGTGGAGGTTATCCAGTTGTCAAATCTGATTGCAGCAATCCTTTCTTGTTTTAAGAATATGTATAATTGCCACAAGTTCGCAGAGACCCCTGAATTTTAGGATCTCCTCCCGTTCTGTTGTTGTTTTTCACCTGTCTATTGCTGTTGCCTCCCAGCACAGGCATCTTTCCAACATCTGGATATCCTTCCATCCCCATCTGGCAGCTTTGGACCTGCTTTGTTGCCCAGTGCCTTGAAAATGCCTAAACCTATGGTACCCAGTAAACTCTACTTTTCCAGAATGCTCCCCACCACAGTCTCTTAGGCAAAAAAGGATATATCAATGAAGCTGGAAAGTCTTAGGGACTTTCTTCAAACATTTATTTGTGACAAGAATATTAATAAGGGTGTCATATTGAGGGCTGCAGGTAAATGACTGGTTTAAGTGAATTCAGCTAACTAAGAAGGACATGGAACAAGACATATCATGAGAAACTGCTGGACATGATAGAAAACTCTTAAGTGTGAGAAACTTGCTGAATTATAGATGGTGCTGTGAGGGACTGCTGTCACAAGTGGTTAAGGAGAATCTGTGGGCAAAGTGACTCAACTTCACAAACAGTTGGAGGAGAGCACTATGAAAAATTCTGGGAGCAGATCCCTGCAAGGCCAGTCCCATAGGTAGGGCTGAATTGCCAAGGCAACACTGCCATAAATACTAAATTTGTGTACAGTTGTGACAAAAATAGGAATTATGAAAAATAGAGTAAATAGAAAAGGTTTCATAGCTAAGCAGATTGTGGTGGAGACAGAGAGGTTAAACAATGGTGAAAATTAAAGTCAGGAAATGACAAAAAGAATAACAAGGCATGCATGTCATGCATTGGTTTTGTCTGGTGGCACCTGTTGGCGGCCTTGGGCATACCCAGTACCCTGAACAT
The DNA here is from genome assembly GCF_047830755.1 of Zonotrichia albicollis. Lineage (NCBI taxonomy): Eukaryota > Metazoa > Chordata > Aves > Passeriformes > Passerellidae > Zonotrichia > Zonotrichia albicollis. The sequence continues at coordinate 75,091,834 of NC_133819.1, forward strand.
AAGCAGGGAAACAGACCCTTTTTTAACAAGCATACCAAAAGTGCCAGACTGCTACCAAGGTCACAAGGGCCACAGATGGTGGAGCAGACGCTTTCCAGGTGAGCAAGAGGAACACATGGATTGACAACTCAAGCATCCTGGTGTCCTCACATCAATGACTGCTGCAGAAGCAGGGGCACCAGTAACAGACCACCACTTCATACCACACAGCAGCCATCCTTGCACAAATGTATCAACTGTATTAAGACGTAAAACTTTCTACTAGGTCTTGACAGAGAACATATAAGGGAGGAAACAAAATGTATTTGAGGATAGCAATGGATATAAACTAGCCAGTTCATCAAATACAATCTGCTGACATGAGCAAAGTCCATCACAAAAGTCAAATGCTGAGATGAGTAATGTGGGCCAGGGCACTACTAAGTCATGTGTCAGTGTCACCAGAAGAGTAACATCAAAGCTCCACGAATATTTCAGGAAAGGGTAGTTTGAAACTGCTACCACATGGAACAGTCATCATCACAACACATCTACTGAAACAGGGATTTTTTTTTTTTTCTTGGTATGTATAATTCTGGCCTAAAATAGCTTAAAATGCTTCTGGAACCACTGTATGTTTCTATATTATTTCTAGAGCAAAAACCAAGGGAAAACTTAAAGCAAAAGTTTCACATCACCAGACGTACAATGCATATTTTTGGGGTAAGGTATTACCACTCCGTCATGAAAATAACTGGAGATTTGAGGGAAGAAGTTGTGGTTTTGGTGATTTTTTTAAAAATAAAATGAACTTCAATATCCACATATTTATTTGTACCTCTCTAACATTTCCATTCTCCAAAGAGATGTAAAGACCCAGATCTCTTTATTTCAAAACATATACAGGTGATTAAATATAGATTGAGACTTTTTATTTTTTGCTAGGTGGATTCAAATTCAAGCAAAATAAGCAAAAGAATTTAAATTCAAGAAAAAGATGGTATAACATTGAATTTTTTTTCCTTCTGCATTCATTTACCAGAACTGTATATGTTTAAATAATCAATTTTTATCTCAAATGTTTTATTACACCTCCTCTAGGAAAATTACTCAAATCAGTTGTCATTTTTTGACATAAAGGGTAAAAAACATAGGGCAGTGTTTTCTTTTTAAATTGAATGAATTATACAGGTCCAATAAACTTATAGTTTTGTGTCTGAATGGTTTCTTTCTGGGTTTTTTTGGTTGTTTTTTTTTTTCCTCCTTACAAAAAAACAAAAAAAAATAGAAAAAAAACCACCAGGAAAATAAAGCTCATAGAAATTGTTTAGGTGCAGGATATCAACAAATTCATGCCAAGAATTTTACAGACAGAGATTCTGTCTGATGACCCTGAAAGGAAACTTGAATAAGACATAAGGCATTCAAGCAGACGTCCTATAAAGTATTTGTTGAAGAGGTAAAGAGCCCCATATTGATGTACTGATCACTGCTATAACTGCTTTTGAAGTACGCACTCCAATAGAGCCAAATGCCATCCAATGGGGCAAATCCTATGCATGTGTGTTTCTGTCTACACATGCCGCATAATAGGCAGGTTGACTACAGAATTCTGAGATTAATAATAATGATCTTTTTTCAGAAAATTCATGGTTTTAAAGCAATATTGGTGAGAGCCATTAGACTGAGCTCACTGGGCAAATCTGCATGATCAAACAGCATGTGGAACTCAAATACTTTCCAGCTTCTGGGAATAGTACAGTGTAGGATAAGCTGATAGCATGAAGAAAAACAAATCCAGAGACAAACAATAAAGAAGACGCATGGAAACCTAGTATTATTTACCACCTCTAAGATCTAAATGACCTCTAAGATCATTGAGTCCAACCTATGACCTAGCATCACCTTATCAACTAAACCATGGCACTGAGTGCTACATCCAGATTTTTTAAATACCTCCAGTGACTCCACCAACCCTTGAACAACCCATTCCAATGCCCAATCACTCTTTCTGTAAAGAATTTTTTCCTAATGTCTAGCTTAAACTTTCCCTGGTGACACTTAAGACTGTCTTCTCATTCTATCAGTTGTTTCCTGGGAAAAGAGACTGACACCCACATGGCTCCCCCTCCTTTCAGGAAGTTGTAGAGATCAATAAGGTCTCTCCTGAGCCTCCTTTTTCCAAGCTAAACAACTCCAGCTCCCTCAGCCGTTCTTCATAGGGCTCGTGTTCCAGACCCTTCACCCACCTTGTTGTTCTTCCCTTGATGCATTCAAGCATCTCAACATCCTTCCTAAATTGACGGGCCAGAACTGGACACAGTACTTACTCATGGTGCAGGCTCACCAGTGCTGAGTACAGGGGACAGTCACTGCCTTGGTCCTGCTGGCCACAGTATTGCTGATCCAAGCAAGCCCTCTTGGCCACCTGGGCCCTCACTGGCTTTTGTTCAGCTGGCTGTTGACCAGCACTCCCGGGTCCTTTTCTGCTGGGCAGCCTTTCAGCTACTCTGTCCCCAGAGTAGTGCTGTAGGGGGTGTTGAGAACAAAGGGCAGGACCCTGCACCTGGTCTAATTGAGCCTCATACAAGATTGACCTTGGCCAATTTATCCAGCCAGTCCAGATCTCTCTGCAGAACTTTCCTACCCTTCAGCAGACCAACTAACTCAGCCCGGTGTCACCTGCAAACTTTATGGGGGTGCACTCAATCCCCTTTTGCAGATCATCAATAAAGATATTAAAGAGGGCTGGCCAATGAAGATATTAAAGAGGGATGAGCCCTGGGGAACACCATGGGCCTCCAAGTGAATGCAGCACCACTTACCAACAGTGTCTTGGCCCCACTACCTAGCCAGTTCTTAACCCAGTAAAGACTGCATACGTCCAAGCTATGGGCTGCCAGTTTCCTCAGAAAAATTCTGTGGGAAAGGCTTCACTGAAGTCCAAGTAGACAACATCCACAGCCTTTCCTTCATTCACTAAGCAGGTCACCTTGCCATGGAAAGAGATCAGGTTGGTCAAGCAGGACCTGCCTTTGATAAACCTGTGCTGGCTGAGCCTGATCCCCTGGTGTCTTGTACATTTCATGGGATGGCACTCAAGATGATCAGGCCCATGACCTACCCTAGCACTGAGGTGAGACTGAGCAGCCTGTGATTTCCTGGGTCCTTCTTCTGGTCGTTCTTGCAGGTGGGTGTCGAATTTGCATGCCTCCATCAGCTGTGACTTCTCCAGTTATCCAGGACTGCTGGTAAAAAATTGAATGTTATCTCTGAGGTCTTCTATTAGCTCTCTGATAGACTATTCTCAGGTGGATCACATTCAGCCCCACAGTTTTCTGTATTTCTAAGGGGTGTAGTAGATCACTAACCACTTCCCCTTGGATTACACAGGCTTCATTTTGCTCATATAATCTTACCCATTTGCAAGTGTTTATTTTATTTAGCTTTAGAAACAGAGCTTTTACCTTGCTTGTAATTTGTCCAATTGTAAACAAAATTGAAAGCCCATATCACAAAAAGGTCTGATATAAATAAAAAACCTGTTATGTATTGATCAAATTAATAAAAAAATGAGATTTACATGTTTGTCCTGTCTCCTGGGGTCCTGTCTGCATCTGGTTATTTGTGGCTACAGTTTCTGTGGTTTTTCTTTGCTACCCAAATCCTGATTTTTACCAGTGAGAAATAACCATTAGTTGGTGAGGATAGCAATTGTTCTAGGAAGACAGAGCATTATTTACTTCAGATTTGCCATCTGGACTGTCTGGAGAAAACCAAATAAGCTACCAGTTTGTCAAGAACATACAGCAAAAGAAAAGAAAATGACCAAAATAAGGTGAAAGGGAAAGAACTGTCAGGAGGAAAGTTGCCTCTGTAGAGCCACATAAGCCTGATGGCTTGTTTTTGTTGTTGAAGTTCTTCTCTGTAAGAAAACGTATTGTGATATCTCTGAAAAGTTCTGCAATTCATAAACTACCCATGCTGCACAAGCCAGTCCTGTGACAGCCTAATAGACACCACTGTTAGGGGAATTATTTAGTCTAGTAGAATATGATATATATAAGAATAATGGAACTTATATTGGGCCATATATTATGTTATTATTCCACTTAATATCTTAAATAATACCCATCTTCCAGTGTTTTCTTACCCTTCACATGTTAGTGGCCTTTCTTCAGCCATCCAATCTATGCAACTTATCTATTCTAATATTTCCTCACCTCCCTGACTGTTTTTAATCCTCTTCTCTGAAATCTCTTCAACATTTTTCCGGCAACCAGGTGTCGTACATTTAATGCAGCATTTGGAATATACTCACACTGCAGCCAACCAGAAAAGAAAATTCTCTATGGCAAGATACCTTGTTAAGGATTTCTGCCAAATTGTGCAAGCTATTTTTGCTACAATTCCATGTTCATTGCATTCTCAATATTAGCTTGCTGTAACTGTGACAACAACATTTCTTTCTTATTATTACTTCCAAGATTTATGAGGTGTTAATTTTTCAAAGACCCATATGATAGCCAGCATCAAGTATAGAAGTGTTGCACTCCATTACAACAGACTGTAGGGTGGGCAAGAAGTGCAGGCAGTGGCTCACTGAGAGTGGAAATTCATTTCTTTCTTACAGATGGTTCTTTTGGAACCATTCAGGAATAATGGAACACTTTTTTCCTCTTTTCAGAGAATCATAGACTCATATAATTGTTACAGTTGGAAGGGACCTTAAGGATCATTCAACCACCTTGCCATATGCAGGGACACCTTCCTCTAGACCAAGTTATTTAGAATCCCTTCCAGGCTGATAATCAACACCTCCAGGGATGGGGCATGTTAAAGAGACATTCAGAAAGAGAATAAATGTTGTATGTCAAATCCTAACTGAGCCTTTTCTTGATGAGTCCCTTCCTGTTCCTGGATGATGCTGTCACTCAGCAGACAGAGCACCAAATATCAGTTTCTAAAGAGAATTTCCTCTCCTCTCCCTTGCAGATAAGGAAATTCTTCCATGTTTCAAAAACTTAAATGAATATTCAAAATATTGATGCCTTATCCTGGAAAAAAACTAGTCTAGATATAAATTTTCACAGACCTAATTTTCTCCATGTGAGGTTCTTGCCAGTCTCCATCAGCATTTTTATATTCTATTTTACAACCTGAGTAATCTGATGAATGAAAAATTGCCATTATTGATCACTGAGACTATTGCAGGCTGAGGCTATAAAAGAATTTCAGTGACGAGGATGAATGAATTAGGTGCTCTGCAGGCTTTAGCTGATCCTCCCCACTTTACTTATCCACCGCTTCTGCAATTCTCCCTTTATCCCACTTTGGTAGTTCTGACTGCTGTGGAGTGCCTTAACATTTCCCCAAATACTCTAACACCTGAAAAATATGTGTATTTTCTCTGTACTTTATAAGCCTCACTTTAGTTACATTACTGTACCCCTAAGATTCAATTAGCACCTTTAGCACAAATAGTCTTCTGCCAGGGCTCCAAGGGAAATTTCTTTGCATTACATTCACATCGGTTTTCAAGTGTGATCCTGACCATGCAATCTTGTCTTTGCAAAACCAGTGTAACATTATATTTAATGGATTGTTCTCAGTGAAATATCTATCCTTTCATTTGCCTTTAATATTAAATAAGGTCTGCCCACAGATGAGGAGACAGTCAATTGCAACTTGCTAAATACCTAGTCAAGGATATTGCATGTGTGAAAATGAAGCTGACTGGGCATGTTGCTCACACAAATCCTAGTGCTGGAGCTGCTCAGCTCTTTTGGCTAACATTCACACTGCTGCAGGTCCACATACTCAGTGTGCAACCTGTGTCTTCATGTTTCAATTGGAGTCCAAGTGCATCCCAGCCTATTTGGGTGGCAAACTGAAAGTACTTTGAAAATTTTATCTGTTGTAAGCCTTCATGCCTTTCAGACACAAAATAAATAATGTACTCCTTTTTATTCTCCCTTGTATCCAGTTTTGCTGCAAATGAAAAAATTAATCTAAAGGCACCCTTCTGCAAAACTGATTTTAATCAAGAAGTGATTTGTAGCTGCATGTAAGCAGTGTCAGGTAGAGGAGGGATTCACAGTGCTCATCCTGTTCCACATATGGAAGCACAACATGAACATCAGCCTCATGTGCTGATCCACAGCAGGCAAAGATTGCTGCACACAGCTGTTCTTCTGTGAAATGTTTGCACTTCTAATGTGCACCCTGGTTGTCTTTATTCTTATTCTAGGAAACCACCATTCAGTCCTTTTTGGGATGCTTTTGGGTAGAAGTTGGAGAAAAAAAGCTACACCATCACAAACATAGTTTTGGCAGGCTTCCTCACTGTTTTGGTTGGTTTTCTTTTTTGTGGGTTTGGTGTTGTGCTTTTTATTTGTTTGTTTGTTTGCTTTGTTTTGTTGGGGTTTTTTTGGGGGAGGGTTGTCTTTGATTTCTATTGGTTTGTATTTCTTTTAATTCAAAGAGACCCTTTGAAGGTTGAGGCACACTTTAGAATTGCTCATAGTCTCTGAAATGTCCTTTAGCTCTTCTGGACCCCACACCCTGTCTCCAGTCCACAAGGGGAATTTCTTTTAGGTCATGAAATTTCTTTTTTGTGATATATCAGAATTTATTCTTATACAATTTTGCTTTGTAGGTGGTAAAAGTTACAGTGTGAGGAACATGTCTACATTACCATGTTCTGGTAAAATTCTAATCCATTTGAGATTCTGTGGGAGTTTTGCCTCTTATTTCAATAGAGTAGGATTTTGTCTTAAATTTCATCCCTTGCATTAACAAATTCACTTTCTTAAGAACTTCTTTAATCTTTCTTACTGTGTTTTATTTTAAGAGTAAGGGGGAAGAGAGGAGACACATTAGGAGTATGTCTGACAACACGTAGGTTTACTTGTGATTTATAAAATGGTAAATGAAATAACACTTTTTCACTCATTCTCCTTAATCCTATTAGCAGGTAGTAACATGGGCCATAGAAAGAGAAGTCTTATTAATGCAGGATTACATTTACATTTCTTTAATAGATTTATATTTTATTTTTTGGTTTCATCTGTGCTTTATAGAATTTGCATCAGTAAAGAACTTAAGAGTAAGCTTAATATTAAACCTGAGCTTAACTACTTCATTATTCCACACAACATGCAAGCTTATGATTACCACTGCCTGAAGTCAATGACAGCTTAGAATATGCACACTCTTTTTTCTGAACTGCAGCTTACCTCACTAAAACTGAATTTTGCAAAATTCTACATAAGATCTGTTTGTTGATATTTCTCAGCTTTTATTTAGGATTCAATCTCATCTTCTGCATTAAAGTGTAGAAGTACACCTAGTAGCTCTCTAGCCTTTATAGTCACTCCCAAGTTAGTACTCTCTGTGAATTAATTAATGTGCTGGTTTTTTCTCTCTGCAAAGTCATTAGTGAGGAACAGAATATTACCTGACCTCCTAAGGCAGAAAACAAGTAGTCATTTCCTCCTAAGCCACTATTTTGCAGCTCATCACTTCCCTTTGTTTACTATCTTCCATCAGTGGCTATTTCACATGATAACATTCATATTTAAGCCAATTTAAATTAATTTTGAGAAAAGAGTTTTTATAAAATGCAGTATCAAATGTTTTCCTTAATTGAAAATACCTATCATATTATGCTTTTCCTTCAGCCACTAATTTTTTAATTCTATTAAAGAAGCAATCAAGTTTATCTGGCAAATTTTTATTAAATCATCTTGCTACTTAGATCTAAAAATATCAGGATGAATGCCAAAGCTATTTTCACAAACAGGAAAGCACTCCATTTTTGGAGTGGAATTGGTATATGTTTTGTAGTTAGTGAGGGTAGCAAAAGAATAAAACCAATCACAGGTGTACAGGGTTCTGATATTATAAGAAATTTTTTTTTGAAACAAGAAAGCAATCAAAAATATATTGGTAACCTAATGATTAAGACTTTCTAAGTTGATCCTGGAGGTGTTGTCTGCTAAAAGCTTTTCCGCTCATGTCTGGTAAACACTGATGTTGTGGTTCTGCACCATGCCTGTTTCTCTGTAATGTTGCATTTAAAGTTCTTTTCTCCCTCATGAAAGTCTAATGAGACAAAATACAGATTTTCTCTAACAAGCAATGACCTAAAAGTAAAAATTATCGAGTTATAAATGTCTCGTGTATATTGGTGTTGTGAACATTTAGACAGGGCAGTATGTGAAAATCAAGTAGAGATGAATGCATGTATAGGTAGCATCCATCTAGACTTTAGCTATTTGCAGTGCCAAAAGCAATTAAACCGCAGCAACATGAGCTTGTTAGTGTCCATACAAGATGTTTGGAGATGCCTGAAAGTAATCTCACTGCCAGAATTCCACCAGCCAGTGCTGTGAGGGCACAAACTAGTGTAGAAATGCCCACAGAGGGTTTAATTGAACCCATGGATCTTGAGGAATCAATAAACTTTGAAAACATAGCACACAGTTGTTGGGAAAGAACATAAACATATTGGCACTGTGCCATAACCTCCTGCAGTGTGCAGTTGCAGTAGGTAAGTGTACATATCAAGGAAAGCCAAGGAAAGCAGACTATAATGCTTCAACTGACAACAAAAACCTCACTTATATCACATTTTGTGAGGCTCAGAATAGGAAATTTAATCTTTCACTTCTTGATCGTCAAAGACAATAAAATAGAAAACAAAAACAAAAGCAAACAAACCAACCAACAAAAAAAAAACCTAAAGAAACAAACCATGAGATTGAATATACAAGTTTAAAATCTTACTAATTTATCACCTCATATGTGTTTTGAAATAAATTTAATTCTTCAGAAGAGGTGCAGAGCAGTAGAGAGAGCAAAAGGAAAATTTCCAAAATTAAAACAGTTTTTAAGCATTACAGTGATTATTGATTACTACGGATACTACTGAACCCTGACCTCAGCATTTTGAAATTAACTAACATTTTGGGCCTAAATTGAATGGTAAACAGATGACAGAACTATAGCATAGGGCTATACTGTTCTGTTATTATTCATAATGCCCTGCAAGAAATGAAGCTGTGGTCATAATCAGGAAGATAAAAACCAAGCAAAGTAAAATGCTTTTACTTCTCACTGTTCTCTGTGTTCTGGCAGTGACATAATCTAAGCTCAGTTAGTGACAATGGAGAGACTTCATTCCTGTGCTGCGTTTTGGGGGATTTTTTTGCATATGGTAAGGATGTTTTTACTGAATTCAGCTCTACATTTTGCACATTTATAACTCCACATCATCACTGTCATCCTACTTCTAAGGTATCTCACCATTTCTGAGCAATACAGTCTCATAATCCCTCTTCTGTTATGTGGCTTCCTAGATATCCAATGATGGTATGTGGCCATACCTTATAAGATATCCAGTGCTCCATTCAAGATAAGTAAGTAGGAAAGGAAACAAACCAAAGATTTCTAAACAAAGACAACATTTATTTAAACACTGAACTGATTGCAAAACTTTCTTTCAAAGAACTGTTTACAATTTGGACTAGAAATTAGTTCAGCCAGTGCAAGAAGAGCACTGGCTCTTGAATGAATTCCCTTTGTTAAAACAACAGAAAGGAGCCTTTAATTTAATCACACCTAATTGACATATGACATAGCAGGATGCAAGTATTCATTCATCAGTAACTTAAACTTCATGAAGTCTTCAGACATTAGACATAAGAAGATACAGTAATCACAGTAAGATAAAAGGTGCAATAAGGCTATTGAACACGAGTGGCCTCGCAGACAGTGATTAGATAGACCAGCCGTCAAATGAAAGATCTGTCTACCTTTAAGCTGTCCAAATGAAACTGACAATTCCAAGAAGGAAAAAAGAATCATTTATCTACACAAGAACCAAACTAATGCTCTCTCAAATCCTGGATGAACTGCAGCTCTTCAGGACTTAACTTCTAAAACTACAGTCCAAGTTTTAGGATGGGTATAAGGATCTTGGGAATTACATCTGTTCAATATGTTAAAGTTAACAAAGACATAAATCTGCATGTTTTTTCTGGTTTTTTTTTTTTTTTTTTTTTTTTGTTTTGAGGGGTTTTTTTGGGGGGAGAGGGGGCGTTGGAGATAGGGTGTGTTATTTATTTTAACTGACTTCCATGCCTTCCGTGCCCAGACAATTACAACAACTTGTCTTCTATTCAAGTCATTTTCACCTTTGATGATTAAGATCCACACCCTCCTGCACAGCACTGCAGATGTGGAAAGCAGTTCAAGAAAACTTCTAGTTCAGAAGACCTGAGCTAAGATGGGTCAGAGTATAAGCAGATGTTAATAAGAAATTGTTGTTTTTAATGTCTCACTGAAATATTACTTGAAGGAGATACTGTAACCAGGTGCAAGGTAGTTTTTTCATTCTGGTATTCTTAGAGGCACTTTCCTAATGTTAAATCTAGGTTTTTTCAAGAAAATTAATTTCTCCTCACTGCATTTCCAATTGACACAAAAGTCACAAGACTCTCATCTTACTTGCCCCTCTAAATTTTCTCATTCCATCAGGGTGACTGTGTTTTTTTACTGCAGGGACATTAATGAATTAATGAATTAATTACAATCAGATTAAAGAGAGACCCCAGGGATCATGAGCTATTCCTGGGCCCTTCAGTTCTCATAAGGAAAAACATACTGCTATTTGAGTTTTTTGGTCAGCTGGGATTTCTTGTACATCAGTGTTTCCCAGACTTTCAGATAAAAACCCTCTCATGTGCTTATCTATTGCCTGGAAATATTTCACATAGCATCAGGGAATGTGGAAAAAGTAACTCACTTCAATCCTTGGTGTGGGTTTAGATCTCCCAGAGCTGAGGAGTAAAATAAGGCAGCAAGATTTGGCTGATGGCCCATTAATAAACCAAATTCCTGCCAAAAAGTGCAAGCATAAGTCATATTTTGTCAATATTAGTTTGGTTTATATTTTTGTTTTGTCATAATAATTTCATTTTTTAACGATTTAATTAGCATCAGCAATAACTTTTACATCCATTCATTATTCTAATGGAGATTGAAAAGTGCAGTTTAACAAAAACTTGTTTTGTATATCATGCCACTAACAGAATGGTAAAGCCTTTTTAACTCCAAATATTGAGTCCACTTGGCAAACTGTCCTGACAAAAGAAGGAATTGGGATTTTTTTGCTATCATGTCTTTTTATTCTCTATGTAGTCATGAATTGATTAAGACTATAGTAGAGAGTATCTTCTTGGATGTTGTATTTAATCAGACTAGTCTATAAAGCTTTATTTTACTTTTATTTTTTTTCTTTTTTATGAGTCTACAGCCATCTTAAAGTCAAATAAGATTCAGGCTTAAAATATGTATCCCTGGAATTTCAAGGCAAAATTAGCTAAATAATAACACCCCAGTACCCACCCTACTGCTCCTGCTTGCTCAAAGTGAAGGAGGTAGAGGAGTTGGGGATGGAGTACAGTTGAGCCTGGGAAAAGGGATGGGAGAAAGGTCAAAGACAATATTTTAAATTTCTTTGTTTTAGTTGTCAATAAAATTAAATTAGATTTTCTCAAATCTGTCTTGCCTGTGATGATTATCAGAGGCACCTCTACCCATCCTAAACTCAACACAGGAGTTTTTCCATCATCTTTTCTCACCTGTGCTGTTGTAGGGAGGGCTGACAGCACCTTGGTCAGTGCTGAGAGCACTTGGTCAGCAGTAAGCCAAGGTAAACCCATCATAAAATAGCACATGCACATCACAGTAAATATGTATTAACTAATATGAGTTCCCTGATCCACTGGGAATTAGGTGTCAATCCCTCATTAACTTTCATACACCCACATTTTCAGCCAAAAAAAATAAGAATACTGCTGCATTAAAATTTCACTTAGGGGAAAAAAGATAAAAGTCTCATCAGATAATATTTTTTGAAATCTGTGTATAGAGTTTCATGAATGAATAAGCCATTTGTATTACTGAATTGTTTCAACTATTTAAAATCATAAAAGTATCCCAGAGAACTATGTAATCTTGCAAATAATTTAAATTTCTAAAGTAAAGAAGACTAGCAATATTGTAATGACTGCCTGAAATTTAAGATCTATTCATATGTGCTATCTTTCTCCAACCTCTTCTAATCTGGTTCACCTGTAGTGAAAGAAAAGAGAGTGATTTGTAGTTGAATTTTACATTATATGACATTATGTTCCAAAGAAATCTTTCTCTAGGGATGAGACAGAAATTCAGCAGCTGGTGTTAACCTTGTGTATATCATCCTTACTAGGTGTCTAAAAAAACACTTCTTATTGAGAGGGGAAAAACAACAAATTTTTAAAGAGTCAGCTGCATCAAAACATTAATTATGTGACTTACGTAAGCATTTACAGCCAAGAAGTTTTAAGCCTAAAAAGCTACTCAATTCTGTCACATCAGGTCTAAGAGGAAAAAAAAATGATAGCAAACAAACCCCTAAAGTCAGGAGACTGCAAAGAACTTGCAACTTTTCTTGTACTATTTCATGAGCCTTCTGATCATCAAAGCATCTTTTAAGCCAGATGAGGATTTGAATTTTTAGCTTTGAAAACTAACAAGAAGAGAATGAAACAATCCAGGAAAGAATACTTAAAATCTTAAACATCAAAAATTATCATTCATCTTCATGAAGATAGAAATGGTTTCAGTTCCTTCACTTTTCCCACATTTCCCACTTTCAGCAGTTTCATCTGGACAGTATATAAGCCTTTATTAGAATTAAGAGTTTCTAGAGACCACTCTTACGTACACACACACACACGCACACACAATATTGATTTGGATTACCAGTCATTAAAGAAACCCCATCAAAACCAACACAGCCTAACAATGAATTATCAGCTACTATAACATGCGTTTCTTTTGTCTAGTAATTTGGTACTGGGAATTGATCTGACAACTCTAACACATATTAATAGTATTCAAGTGTAAACTTTTCACAGAAGTGCATATATCTCTCTGTGTTCCTCCCACTGAAATGTGCACAACTGCCTACCAGAAAGGAATGATTACCCAGTGATTTGATTGTTACCATAGGGAACAACTCAATAATGAGTTACCTAGCTCATCACAGTGAGTTACAACTCATTTTAACAGAGGGACAGAGGAGAGAAGTCTTTCACTGATTCAGAGGTCTTGATGTGCTTCCACAATCCAATAGCACCATATGAAACTCTCACCTAAGGTCATTTTTTGAAGCAATAAAGTAGATATTGCCTTAAAATTGAGCTATTTTCATATTTAGCAATATCTCTAGAAATTCAGATTAATTACTACTGAAAATTATCTAGATGAGATTCATAATAAGTGTTCTGTGTTCCCTCTAACAACTAGTGTTTCACATCAACTATTAATTCTCTTTTACAGAGAACTGAGAAACCTTGGTGTTGTGCTTTTCGTGGAAATCAACTGATTTTCTGGGTGGATCTGAACACAACACAGAGGTAGGAGTTCCTGGACCATCAAAAAAGCCAAGAAAAACAAAAGCAAAAAAACAAATATACAAAAAAAAAAAAAACCCTTCCCAAAACAAAAAAAAAAAAAAAGAAAGAAAAAAAAAACATCTAACCCCAACCAAGAGTAACAAACTGACTTAGCAATGGAAGCCATGGAGTAAAAAGAGATTTGAGTGTGTCATTAATAAGTGATGCAGACACCCTATGTTTGAAGTGATGAAGATCCCATGTTTGGGGTTTTTTCACTAAATATTTAGTGAATATATGTTTGTAGTTTTCATTTGTTTCCTTTCACTTTGCACTCTAGAAATCCCACATTTACTTGCTGTGATGTTTTACTGAAGACTTGACTGCAGATATAATTTTTGGTTTGGAAAAGAGTAGCTACTGTTTACTCAAAACAGATAAAAGATAAACAGTAGACATGAAGAGAATTGGTGGAGAAAAAGAAGAACGTGAGACACAAGCACCTTTGAAATGTCAATGAGGAATATATTCTGAAACTCTTCATTCTCAAAGTAAAAATACAACCAAAATTCTTCAAACATTTTTGATCTTTAGAACAGTATTTGAATACATTCTAGCATAGGTATTGTATATGACCAGAAGCCTGAGATATATTAATATAAAATAATTATAGGAAATGTATAATGGCAAATAATTTGAGGCTCGTGTGACATATTTAAAGGAGAAGATGCTATTTTACCAAGTAGATACGGTCCATGGTTTTGGTTGGTATTTTGTTCATTTTAAAATCTCCTCAACTTAATTTATAGTAATTTTTAATTTGCCATTACCTAGGATCTTCTTTTTATGGAGTTGTAATTTTACTCCATTAAATAAGACAAAGCAAAGAAATAAAGCACCATTACATATTTCTGTGTATATGATAGATGGTAATGGGTCATAAAAACCAAAACAGGGTTTGGTTTTATTTTTGCTAAGCACATTTAAAATAATTTTTTCAGAGATTTTCACACATTAATATACTGTTTTTGACCACCTAAGCCAGAACAGAATAAAAGCAGTTTCTTTTGGAGGATGAGTTCCAACACCTTATTTAGTGAATGTAGATGGAACTTCTTATTCTTGTAATTCCCTGTTAACAGATTTCTTCTTTGCATTAAACTCTTTCCTTTTAAAATAAAAGTTTTACTTGGTTTCCATACTAGATTTTAGTCTTGTAAATATTTACAGTCATATGACCCTTCAGAAATCAAAGCACCTGTCTCAATAAATTATCTAGAAATATGTGGAACACAGAAGGCAGACTCACCCTTTGATTAACATATCAAATACTTTAATCGCAATTTTATTCCTTTTTCAAATACTATTGAATAAGTTACCCACGTTGTAAGCCAAGTGACTTTTAAGCCAATGAATAATAACAACATAAGTGCAGATATATGAGGGACATAACCTACATTCTGATGAGATAGACTAAATTAGCATTTAATAACATTTTACACCCATAATTAATCATAGTGGAAAATGGGACAGTTACCTCTAAATTACCTAGATATTTTATCAAATCATGTAACTGGATAATTAGACTTCTAAATTCAGTCATGTATACCTTTAATTAATTGTTGTTTATTATTAAGTGTGGAGTAGCTCCTATTGCACACTTTCATCTACACATTAGGAGCTGGTTTATGGTCATTATTTATTCTGCTTCTGAGTTGGATTATTCTGCTTGCTTGTATATTTAAAACATCTCCTGTCATTGAACTGGAAAAATTTAAAAGCCTTTATAATATTCCATTTTTTTAGCTGTACCTCAAAACCTTCAGTCTTTCAACTCCTGATGCAAACACATTATTTCTCAATGTACTAACTATCTCATGCTGATGTTAGTCATATTACCTTCCCAATTGCTTCACAGTTTTTTAGTATTTGACATGGCATTAGAATAGACAAAAAAGAAGAGTTTATTAACAGAAATTCATGAGATTTTAATTGCAGCAATTTGCTTGTCTTTTTATCCTGATAGAAAGCTATAGTGGCTCCTAATTTAATACTCCCAAAAAAGTAAATCTTCATTAATGTGAAACTCTCAATCTTTTACACTGTTTATTTAAAACCTCTTTGACAGTTTGTTTTTTTTTAATATGAGTATGATTTACATGTAACTTAAAGCTAGATTAGCTGTTTTTATGGGAATAAAATGTAAGGAGTAACTGAAGCTTTCCCAAGTGGACATTAGCTAATCTTTTGAGAATCATTTAAAGGGAAGAATATCCATTGCTTAGTCTGTTACTGTAACCAATCAATATCTAAATACCATGGGGACAGACTCATTAGAATTATTAAAATCAGATATGTATACCCATTGCAATGATTTATATTGACCTTTTGGAAGTCTAATGAGGTGGAATGAAAATGAAGGAAAAAAAAATCAGTGAAGACAGCATTGTAGTTACATAGAAAAGAAATGAGGAACGAGCAAAAGCAGTAAGAAAGACACTGACATCGTGAACTTCAGCAGTTATTTTTAATGCCAGTGAAAATGGAGAAATTAAGGGGGAGGTCTTAAGAGACTGAGATAAATTGCAGAGCAGAGAAAAGGAAAGGAGAAAATAAGGCAAATGGCAGTTAGGAGGTCAAGCACCAAAGAAACTATTGTGCTTCCACAATAAAGGAACAGCAGAGAGTTCAGCAGTTAAAATAAGGGAAACAACCAGATGATGATTCTATATTTGAGATTTAAAAAGTTGACTTTTTCAGATTTGTACAGAAACTGAACATACTTGGATCTTCCACAAAGGCATATTTTAAAAAAATTTTCTTCTGGAATGCAATGTTTAGAAAATATTCATAAAAAAAGTTTGAAAAATACAGCATTCTTTTTCTAAAATTGGATATTCTTTACTCATATTTCTCTCCTCATTTTTTATAAAACTACATTTTCACAATGAAAGATTTTCAATTCTTTTCCCCAGTAAGTCTATGAATGATTTTTTCACTAATAATGATATAACTCACTCATTAAAAATCTAATAGGAAGAGAAATATTCAGGGGAATGAAAAGTTGTACACACTCCTTAGAGTATGCATACAGGCTATAGTGGAAAGATATGTAGATTAGCCCTGACCTTGGTAACAAACCTCCAAGCATGGTGCAATGAAAGATTGTTCAGAGGGATCAGCTCAAATCCTACAAAAATCTTGCATGGTCTATTGTGGAAAGAGGAGGGCAGCTGGCTTAGTAAACAGTTACTCAAACAGTTTACTAAGTAACTGGCAAACAGTTACTCAAAGGTTGCAAGTGTGATCCTTTAAATTTTTGCTTAAAAACTCAATATGGACATCTCCTTGGAAAAACTGCAAAATCCTTACAGTTTTAATTTATATCAGCGTTTTGACAGGTTCCTAATTCCAGATGATGGTTGCTCCTGTAACTGGCTGAATAGGGATTCCTTTCTGAAGCTAATTGAGCTACAGAGCTCTGAAACATTCAGTGGAAATTTTGAATGGCTGGTGTGTGCACCCACTTACTAAATTTTCTTATTAGTTCTTAATTTACTTCAAGTTTGGGTTAACTACACAAGGAGAAAAGGTCCAGCATAAACAAGATAATTGTTTCATGGCAGTAATTTGCTATGCTGTCTCTAATTTTATTGTCTCAGTGAAATCAATTGAGACTGATCTTCTTAACCTTTCATATGAGACAGACTTTGCTGTCATAGTTCAGCTTCCAAATGAGGCATTTCCACACAGATACACAGCTGTGTAGATGATACTTTAAACAGCTTGAGGCAACATTAAACTGTTGGTATTTCTCATGTATTGGTTTGTGTGACTATCAGACATGTTTGCTCTCAACTTCCAAAGCTCCTGAAATGGGTCTCTCATCCAGTTTACACTGATGTAAATTAGGTAGAAGACTGCAGAAGTAACTGGGAGTATGCCTGTGTAAAACTTGTGCAGGAATTATATCCTCAGTTTGATGAGCTCCTGTAGTCTGAGCTAGCAGACATAGTCTTTGCAGACATAGTCTTTCTGCAGTACTGCTTGTAGGCCTAACCAAAAAAATTCCACAGGGAAGATTGCTGTTTCAAAAGAGTTTTGTGGTGCAACTCAAGCATTCAGCAAGAATCCATTAATTTACTTCAACGCTTCCTAAGGAAATAAGATGCATCATGCGTGCATCTCTCTTCATAGCTTAAACCAGGCATAATTTTCTAACTAAACTGAGCTTTGTCATTAAATGTCAATGACTGAACCTGAAAAGTGTCTTGGAAAACAAAAATGGATTTGAAGATGTTTCAGAGCATTGAAGCCAGGATCTATAGATGTGACACCCCAAATTCCTCACACATTCTAGTGAGGCCTCGCTAAAACATCTGGAGACAAAGATTTTGAACAGCCTATGTTATAAGGCTACTTGGACTCCTTTCCATGAAATCAGAAAATGAGAAACCATTCTTAATATATTCTTGGATCCATACCAGGGCCCCATAATGTTTCCCAGGCATCCTGTTACAATTCTAGGGTTTTAGGTCTGCAACAATCTAACCAGCATAAAATTATATTACTCCTTTAACTCTTTCAATTCAGAATTGACTTTTCATGGTAAAATTTGAGATATCTGACTTAATGCTATTTGGCTCAAAATAAAATATCAATTCTGCATATCAACAATTTATAAGGAACAGAATTTTCACAATGTGAAATCATTATTGGTTAAAAATTAATGAAATATAAAGGTATGATATATTGCTAAAATATAATTTTCCACTTTATTTACATTTGAGTATGATTTTGACATGATGTGGCTGTATAGAATTTTTTAAAGAGTGGTATATTTCTGAGGTGGTTTTTTTTTTTTTTCTTTGCTATCCTCATTCTAAAAGAAATGAGAGCTATTATTTTGCTTTTTTTTTTCCTTTTGTTTTATTCTGCATAGGCCAAATTGAAGGTGTTTGCAGCCAAGTAGCTATATCACTTTTCCTTTTAGTGCATAT
This sequence comes from Zonotrichia albicollis, assembly GCF_047830755.1. NCBI lineage: Eukaryota > Metazoa > Chordata > Aves > Passeriformes > Passerellidae > Zonotrichia > Zonotrichia albicollis. Next base: position 75,110,261 of record NC_133819.1, read on the forward strand.
TAACTTAGAATTTTAATTAAGTTATCAGAAAGAATTTAAAAATGTGTGTCTGTATATTTTGCTTGTTTTATTCTTGTTGTTTAATCATATCCATTTCATAATTTAAATTTCTAGGTCATTATCCTGAACACTGGTTGGACTTCTCTCAGAAATGGTATGGGACTGATAATCATAGGAGAAAAAGCCATTACTTGCCATCCAAAGAAAAGGATTAGATACTTAACATGAGCACAAGAATTCTTTATTGCTGCTTCACTGAATTCGCATGCAAAAATTCTACCTGTAAATATCTGAGCTACAATTCAACAAGCAATGTAAATACCTACCTAATTTTCACTTTGTGTATAGCTCCATGGAGGTCCTAAAATTATCTACTGATTATTTACAGATTAATTTATCTTGACAATATATGACTTTAAATTCAATGTGAAAAGTAGGATTCTACAATGAGATGAGAAGCAGAATGCAAATTATATATGGAAGATCTGAGCACAAAATTGAGCTCTCAAAGTTTAATTTATTCACCCAAGTCCTGTGCTTATATCAACACAGCAAATGCATTTAGTTGAAATACATTTTGGCTTTAGGTTTTTAGGAGTGAAATTGGATTCATTTTTAGTACTGTACCAGTCCTTTCTTTGTGACTACTAAGTCTGCAAAAGGTTGCCATAGAGATTAGTAAGAAATGAGAATGTGAAATCTGCATGAGCACCAGGCATAAAAAAGTATAGTTTCCAAATTCATTAACTTTTAATAGTTCTTTTCTTCACCACAGTCTTCATCAAAGAATGTTGTCATATCCAATAGAAGCTTCCCAGTAAAACAGAAAAAAAGTATTTTGTATTTCTTCATAGTAGTGGTAGAAGTGTGTCACTTTAGCTATTTCATGAAAATCCTGGAGAAATGTTGAACAAGGGCAAGCAAAAAAGATTTGAGAGTATATTGTGAAGGGATAAATACACAAAGTTTACTGTAAGAAAAAGGACTGAAGGGTGCTTTGTCTCTGTGTTTATGTTCTCAAATCTAAATAGTTGGGATTTTTTTACTTTTTCAGGCAAAGTTACAGCAATACACAAAGAGTGACATTAACTGCTGTGAAAAAAATACAGGCAAAGTGATTATATACCACTTTTGTTTTTTGACAGTGGTCCATGATTAATATCTTCCTGTGATCATCTGCAGATGTTAGGATAGATATGTCTTCTTGATTTGCAATTGACCAGATGTATTTTACTGCATTTAATTTAAATTTCCATAAAATTTCATGAGTTGGCTACAGAAGAGAGGACCAAATAACATCATATAATCTCCTCACTTCAATGCTTGGTGCTGAATCTTTCTCAAAGTCAGATTGATTAACTGAGGAGAATCAGAAAAGAAAACCTACCTGTCCCCAAATTCCTGGCCATATTGGTCAAAACCACCAGGCAGACCAGCCAAAATTCTTTTTCTTTTCTTTCTCTGCAGCATGAATTTTCTGCTAGGATCATCTGGGAATATTCCACATGATCAGGGTTTGCAGTTATAAGCATCTGAGAAATAGGTGTCACCTAAATTGCATGCAATGTTTTTGACACACATAGTTGCATAGTATTTTGCAAAAGAATACAGCATTATAGTTTCATTAAATTTGTTGCATTTTAAATATCAGCATGTGGATTAAATCCCAGCAGAAGAAGACATTTCCATTGTTGATGGTTCCTTGACATTTAGGTAGCACTTTTCTTAACCAAACCACGAGAATGAACTCAATCTGTTTTCCAGATTACAGTTTTAAATCATTGTTTATTTAAAAAAAAAAGAAAAAAAAACCAACCTAACATGTTCAAACATTTGTATTTTGTTGGAACAAGTGATTTTGTGGATGAGATTTGTCCAATGCATTCATTCACAACCACTGTTTGCACTGCAAGGCATCACATCTGCCTGTTTGCAATCTTGGGGACACTGCAACATGAATACTGGTGAATACTCCTTTGAGGGAGGGAAAAGTCTGCTTTTCCATGCTGATAAACTAGACGTGCTAAGAGGAAAATACTTGTCTAGTCTGAGGTGGAGCAAGTAGAAAATGAAAAAACTAGGAAAAGCTACCAAGGAGAGCAAAACATCATCATAACTTCAGGCTTCAAAACCAACAGAAATACGAAACTTCTGGGGTGCCTGATCATACCTAAAGATTAGGAATTTACTGGAACCAGTAAGGTTCACTCAGCTGCTGAATAAAACTTTGAATAAAAGATCTGATCTGTTTCAGTGGAAATCTGTTGTTGGGATTTTTTTGTTTTGTGTTTGGTGAGCTATAGTAGTAGTAGTAGTAGCAATAGTAGTAGTAGTAGTAGTAGTAGTAGTAGTAGTAGAGTTTGTAACATAAAGTAATTTAATTTCAATTCATAAAGCCTTTTCCTTAAAAAATGGAAATGTTACCTCAATACATATATTAGTAGCCTTTCTATGAATATGTTTATATGCATGTACAGGACTGTGGTTGTACACTTGAGAGCACAATCACACACAGATATTTGTGTGTGTGTGTATATATATATATATATATAATATTTGAACTGTTTTCTTAAGAGAGTTTCCTGCTTATATCCTTTTCAAAATAAGTATGTTTTTTCCATTTAATTTTTTCTTTTTTAGAGCCTAATCAATGAATGAAAGGTGAAATAACTTCACACTCCTTTCAGATGTGTCACTGAGTCATCTCTGCAGAGGAATCTTAGTAATTAGAATGATAAAAGGCAATCTAAACCTCCTTAGCTGTAATTCATACAGCACACAGCAGCATCACATCTTTTGCCCAAAGGAAAAAAAAAAAAAGGATAGTAGCATATTTTTAAAGATTTTAAAGATAATATGTAGCAAACAAGAAACCTGAAGAGCAGAGCATGAAAGAAAATGGAAAATGCGATGTTTGGAACTTTCAAACATTCCACTTGAATGGGAAAAAAAAGAAGTGCTATTGAACCTGCTACTAAGAGACAAGTCTTTCTGCTTTCTGAATGTTTTACCTGGATATTTTCTAAGATGCGGTCACCTATGTACAGGCTAGACACTCTGCTTTTTAAAATATTTTGAAGTTACAAACAACCATATTTTGAGTGTATTTTCAAAATGGTTGGCAATTGAGCTGTTCAAATCTTTTGTGATCTATCCAGACCTAAAAGTGTCATTCCTGATTGTTACTGTCATGCCAATTCTATATCATATTTCTTAAATGTATCTTCTATTTTACTTCTTCTTTGTGATAATTCTGAATTTATCTCTATTGGTATCAAATTGAGGACACTGAAAACACTAATTTCATTCTCACAAGGGAATCAATTGACAATAATTCACTCTTAAAGTGTATTAAATATATCCCATCCTCTCAGCAGGCAGATAAAGAATCGAATAGCAATCAGGAAAAACAGAAGAAGGAATAGTAAAAACCAAAAAAACAAACAAAACAAACCAAAAGAAAACAAAGCAAAAAGAAAGAAACAGAAAAGAAAAATTAAGAAAAAATAGAAGAGAAAAATAATTTTTAATCTACTATTTTTTCAGGTAAGTCTAGTTTTCTGTAATATTATCAGTGTTAGACAAAATAAAAACTGCTCTCTATAAGAAGGAAAATAACAATTTTCTAAATATTCTTTTAGAAACTACCCCAAACTATGTTTAACTGTACTTTGCATTTCAATAAACTTTGGGCCTGGTTTCATAAGTCCTCATTTACATAGGTATATCTCAGTGAATGATTCATGAGAATAGGCTTTGGTGGGAGTGTTAAAGAGAGAACTTTGCAAAGCAGGTCCATTTTTTGGTGACAGACAAACCTGTTTAAATTAAAACCTGTGCTGTTTGCATCCATCTGGATGCTCTGATTTCTGAGCCAATTTTTCTAATTATGAAAGCAGTTTGGCACAAATGTTTTAAATAACTAACTACTTTCAAGTACTACTAGCAGACTTTGAAAGAAGAAACCTGTACTTAAAAGTTCTCTAGTTTTCATCAGTTGTAAGAGTTATTTGATAATTTGAAGAGATAAGATGGTTGATATAATATTTCTTTATTTTTTTCTCACCATAATGTATCTAACATGACTTGATTTTATGGCTATGATACTTTTCTATTGCTGTCTGAATATGAGCCTAAGAAGCAAATCTGAAACCTGCTCCTGAGGTCTGTACTTTTATGAAACAAAGTCCAGAAAGTTCTGGAAAACCTTATTCTCTTATGTTTACATAAGAATTTGTACATACAGTTTGGGTAATAAATCATAAAATGTACTGGCATAAAAGAAGAACTGCCATATCTGTGCATCTAACTATAGAATCTAAAGTAATCTATAGCTAATGCATTTCTGAAAATCATCAGGTAGGATTCTAAGGCACTCAGAGTGCTATTCACTGTTAAGCATTTTGATTTGTAATAGATTAGTCTTTCAAAGCAACTATAGCCTTCATACTGCATGGGTAATCAAATAGTTCCTACTCAACTTTCTTCTTCTGAATTTCATATAAATTTTTAATTAATGCCTTACATTACTTGAGCTTTTATGCAATTAGGTGATAAATTATTCAATTTTTGATGTTATGTTTTAGACAGATGTTAAATCAAAGACATTAATGATTGAACACATTTTAATAGATTTGCTGCTGTAGCTTTTAGTCACTTTAAAAATAATTTTTGATTGAATTTTGGTGCTTATAAAAGTGAAAGGCTAAGGACCACTTTTATAAAAGGCTCTTTACTGAGTCTCTGACTAATTTCAGGGTTCTGAAGATACTGGGAATTATAGGCCATAAACAAAAACAAAGATGAAAAGGAATTAAGTGGTATTAAGCACAACTCACCCCAGCCTAAAAGACTGAGGAAATCACAAAGTATAAGACACTTCTTAGCCACACTTGAAAAAGAGCATTTTTTCTGTTTGTACAAGATAAACAAAAAAAAACCTCCCCAAAAACCCAAACCAAACAACCAACACAAAAAAATAAAACAAACAAACAAAAAAATATGCTAAAATTATTCACCATTAAAGTGTAAAACAAATATTTATACATTGATTTCCTGTGAGTATTATGTCATACAAGGCCTGTTGAATATCAATATCAGTCAATGTTTACTCTGCAGAACTTCTCTTTGGACAATGGCATGACAGTGAGAAAGTTCTGGCCAGGACAGAGTTAATTTTTGTGGTAGCCAGAAGGGGTCATGGTTAAAAAACTGAAATTATTATATACCAGCTCACATCATTCACAGGGACTGGGGAAGAGCTCCTTTGGTGCTGAGTTCCATAGCATTGTGCAGGAATGGTTGGGTACAGCTGGGGATTTTTCGTGTGAATTGCTGGCCTCTTTCCTGTACCCTCTGTCATTAGCACTGTCTCTGTTACTCTTTGCTGTCCTCTTTCACTGCTGTTTCAGATAAATTGTTATTATCACAAGTGGTGATACCTTTTGTGCCTCCAGTTCTGCTCTCCAGCCCACCACAGGGGGATGGTGAGACTGAGTGAGAAGCACATGGTTTAGCGGGTTTCAGTGCAACACTTAATTGGGGAACACCATGATAAATAGGTTGAATGGTTTGGGTTAGAAGGGATATTAAAGACCAACCAGATCCAACCCTTCTGCCCAGGGCAGGGAATGTTCCAGGAGACCAGGTTGCTCAAAGTCCCATTCAGCCCGGCCTTGAACAGTTCCAGAGATGAGGCATTCACACCTTTTCTGGGAAACATGTTCCCATGCTTCACCACCCTCACAGTAAAGAATGTCTTCCTATTACCTTATCTAAACCTTATCTCTTCCAGTTTAAAGCCATTCCTCCTTGTCCCATCACTACATGCCCTTGCAAAAGGTCCCTCTCCATCTCTCTTGTAGGCCTCCTACAGGTACCAAAAGACCACAGTAAGGTTACCCCTTCTCTACTCCAGGCTGAACAACCACAACTCTCTCAGCCATATATATATACCTGATATATTACTCAGGTATTATATATGTTCATATATACCTATATGTATGTTATACCTAAATAGTTTCTTGCTTGCATTGTAGGGCAGCTCACCCTTCATATTTACCAGTGAAGGGCATTCTGACTGAGCTGGCAAATATGGAATGAAAATAATGTTATATCTGATTTCTTGTCATATTCTGTAAGACTAGGCTATCCAGAAAATAAAGTAGGAAAATGTAAAAAAAAAAAAAAAAAAAAAGAATGACAAACGGAAGATGCAGAACATAATTTCCTAAACTGATATACTTTTAGTACTTCAATCAGCATGCACTTTGGTTTCTAGCTAATGATATTGCTCCAAAGTTGCCCAGACTTAGGAAAAAGATGCTATCAGAATTCTGCAAAAATGACAATTCTCTCACAATATGACAATCTTTGTTTGTAGAGATTGTTAGATACCATGTGTGTCTTTTAATACATGATTTCCTGATGTTTGAGGATAATTAAAAGGACATAACCTGATTCCGACTCTGTTAATTTCTGCTCATTTTTAATGCTTTTATATATATATATATATATATATATATATATATATACATATATACATACACACACAGAGATAATATAGTTTCCTATAGAACCATTTTATCAAAGATTGTCTAATACTTTACAGATATTGATGCAAAAAGGAACAAATATGGTGTTTTTAATTTTCCCTAGACATTAGACTATAGCCCTTACTATTTCATTCTGAGCAGATTTCTGACTGAAGAACTTTTATAAAATAAGAATTTTCACACTCTGAATAACCAAAAAGAAAAAGTTGCAAGTTTGGCAGCAAGCTATTTTCATTTGAAATAAAAATCAGCCCACACAAATTCACACCTGTAGTACATGCTGAATGAAATAATAAAAAATAAATGTACTAGATAAAAAGTTACTGGATAAAGTGATTCAATATTCAATATCATATATTCTTTAAATGGTGTTATTCATCATGGGAAAGCAGACAGCTTTGAATAGAATACAGTTAAAATGTGCATATGTGTGCTTGTTTTGCACTTGATTGTATTATCACTATTGAAATTAGATCCACTGATGAGATGAAAGTATATATTAAAATATATATTTTTTCATAAATACTGAATTATAAAAAAAAAAGTATAATTTGTGAGGAAAAAAATCCTAGTTTCCCTGACTCCCAAACAGAAACTAAATACTCTCCTTTTTGTATGACATTTTAAAAACAGTATAAAATTAAATTTTCATAACATTACACATATATTCTATGCACTGATAAATCTGGAAGCCAAAACAGGTCAAATAGGGAAATAAATCAGAAACAAATTCTTTGCAATTCTTCAGAAATTTAGTACTTCTGTAATTTCTGGAAAGTTTGGGGTTTCTATTGTTTATATTCCTAATCAGAAGCAAATGAAATTTTGTTGCATAGCAGGATGTAATTTGGTGTTGTGTTCTTGGATCTGTGTGCAGACTCTAGGCAATTTTTCTTTTGCAGGCAGCACAGAAAATTTTCCTCAGGCCAGCAAAAGGTTGCATATTTCACAAGATCCTAACCTGAAAGTAGACTGGAACAAAGAAAAGTCTTTTAAAATGCATTCAATAAAAATTAGTTCAATCACTGTAAAGATGGCCACCTTTCCATCCATAGGAGAATGACAGAACAACACAAAAAGGTGAGAAAGCATATGAAATGAAAATCAAATAATTTTGAATGAGTAAACAAGTTAGTATTTCAGGCAACACTCGCTTTTGTATGTACTGGCAATTTAGTAAAATTATTGATTAGATACTTGAAATAATTCAGATGACCTTTCCAGAACAAATACAATAACTTCAGAATAAGATCATTACTTATTTATCTGGCTTTGCTCCCGTTTCACCAATTGGAAGCTGCTTCCACTAGTTGGAACCAGTTTTTACCTTTTTTTTTTTTCCAATTGGTTTGATGCAGAATAATATACAGGAACAGATTAAGGAACCGTCATGTCCATTTGAGTCTAAGTTATTCCTGAAAACTGTCTATATTCAATTGCCATTTAAACTACTGTTTTGAAATGAAATACATTCTTAAATAACAATGAAAACTGTGATTCTTGGTTGCCTTGACATTAGAAAATACAGACCATCAAATTTTCAAGTTGTTCCCTTCACAAGGCATAAAAATCCAACACCTCATTTCCTTACAGACTTGACAAATGTCTGTGCAGCTTTGCAACTTTTTTTCCTTTCCTTTTGGATGAATAATGGCATGATTCAAAAGGTTTGATGTAGCTCTTACCTAGTTCCAAATATTCCAAAATATATTTTATCCCCTGGAATTGTTTTTTTACATAAATCACTTAATGAAGTGTACTACTTCCTTACTGGTGGTTGACCTCTTCTCCCAGACAATTAATGACAAGAAAAGTGTACAAATCTTCAAGCTGTAGTAGGGCAGTTTCAGGTTGGACATCAGGAAGAATTTCTTCAGCAACCTAAAATGTTGCTAAACTTTAGAATGGACTAAAATGGCTCAAAGAAGTGGGGGAGTCAGTGCCCCTTGGAAGTATTCAAAAACTTAGTGGCATGATTTAGTTGACAAAGTGGTGATCTCTGAAGGGTTGGATTTGATGATCTCAGAGGTGTTTTTCCAACCTAATTTATTCTGTGATCCTGTGATATGCAATATTAATAAAGGAGAAGCCCCTACCTGGGAATTTTCACAGCATTCAGGGAGCCACACACATCACTGAACACTGTAAGTGCCGGGAGTAGAGTCCTGTGCAATAGGCTGCTCCAGTGAGCTGATGGGTGTCCAATAGATTGTCCTCACACATACTCCCATTCTCAGACCCACTTCCTCCTTCAGGTTTAACCCTAGTTTTCTCAGGGCAAAGTCTCAGGTGCTGGACTAAGGGAAAAAAAAAAAAAAAAAAAAAGAGATAATTTAATGAAGGAATACAACAGCAGGTCAGCTTGAGCTCAGTGCCTCTGGAGGGAGGACCAGAATAAAGAAATCCCTGGGCATTTTTTTCTTATTTCCCTCTAGATTAAAATTGCTTACCTTCATCTTCTTGTTCTTCAGTAACATTTCAGGGTATAACTGCTTAAAAACTAAGAACATTAGGATTGTTGTGCCAGAATGTGGCCTGCTTTACTTCAATTAATTCTATCACTGCAAGAACAGCTAGACTGGGAGAGATGAAGAGAGGAAGAGATCAGATGGCAAAAATAAAAACCATTGTGCTGAAAGCAACTCCTTTTTATTCAAATCACACTCTCCCCAGGAGACACCAGCTGAATATTGCATGTGAAGCTAAGTACATTTGGGAGTCTAGAAGATTCCCAAAGAGAATCTATTTAATGTTCCAGAGACCTCGAGGAGCTTGACTCAAAATCTCTGTCGACAAATGAACAGAAGTTTTTTAGATCAAAATAAACACTAAAAAAAAACCTTCCCTTGGAATTAAGAACCATCCCAGAGGAAAACATTGACAAAGGAGCTGGAAATTACTGGCAGGCAATTTTTCATGCCCATAAATTTCATGCAAACAGGTGGGCAATTCTAACAGATGTACATTTGTACCCATGGGTTTTGCTTCCAGAATGCCACATGCTGAGGACTGTACTACTGGATCAATCACAATTTATTTGAATTTTCAAGGAATGTTTTTTTCCTTTCAGTATAACTGTTGTATCACTTGTCTAAGCTCAAATTGCAGCAAGGAAGAGGATGCACAAAACTTAGACAGTATGAGCATGCCATTGTAAGATGTTCATCAGGCACCCTCTTAAACATCTACTAAAAATAATATTACTAAAGGATTAAATCCAGTGTGCTAGATATATGCAATTCAGCTTAACAATGGGGCTTTTGTTTGTTTCTGGGGTTTGTTCATTCCTTTAGTTTTGGGTTTGAGTTTGGGGTTTTTCCAATAGAGGTAAATTCCTTTCCAAAAGATTTAAAAGGTAAAGAGTTTTTTTCCACATAAAGTAGAACCTTAGAAAATGTAAGATATACAGTTATGCTGGAAATTTTAATTCTGTTGTAGCTGTGATATGAATGAAATAACATTACCTGAAAAAGACAATGTAGAATGATAATTTCAAATTGATCCTCTTGTAAACTGAAGAATGGGAGAAAACACTATATCAAGCAATTGCAGGTTTGCCATTTTGTATCCTTGCATATATGTAGTCTTTCAAAATTATATTATTGCACAAACAACCCACACAACATATTTTTTAACTTGGAAAACACAGTTGTACTGGTACCTGATATAACTTTAACGTGCATTAAAGCTGACAGAAAATTGTAACTGGAGCTACAAGACTGAATACCTTTGTTGGCCAGCCATAGCCCTTAGAGAATTCCACATATTTTCAGAAAGGAGGGACTGATACATTATGTTTGGCATAGGCTACCCTCCTAGATGCAGTTTCTATCTTGGGGAAAAAGTCTGGATTTTCTTATGTTATTGTCTACTCTGCAGATAATTTCAGAGAGATGGAATCTTGAATTTAGATACTGTAAGAGAAGATCAGATTTGTGACTAGAGGAATCTTAATATACTGAGTCTACTGGACCTGATGAGATCTATCCCAGACTCCTGAGAGAGGTGAATAATGTAGTTGCCAAACCAGTTTTCATGGTATTTGGAAAGCCATGGCATGCAGGTGAAGTCCCAAGCAACTGAAAAAAGGAAAACATTGCACCCACTTTTAGAAAGTGTAAAAAGGAGGATCCTGGGAACTTACCTTATTAGAGTCTCTCAGGACTTAAAGGGTGCTTATAAGATGAAGACAATATGTTTTTTTAGGTCCTGTTATGACAGGAAAAGGGATGAAGATTTTAAACTTAAAGAGACTAAATTCAGACTAGATATAAAGAAGAGTTTGGGGTTTTTTTACAATGATACTTGTGAAATACTGGTACAGATTGCCTGGTGACATTTTGGATGCTTCATCCCTGGACAGATTCTAGATCAGATGGGATGGAGTCCTGTGCAACCTGATTTAGTTAAAGATGCCCCTGCTCTTTGAGGTGGAATTGATCTAGATGACCTTTAAAAGTCCTTTCCATCCCAAACCATTTCATGATTCTATCATTCTAATTTATTTTTTCATTTTCTCATGAGCTAACACAGAAGGAATTCCTCTTTGCCTATAGAGATAAAACTTGTTTAATAAGAGCTCTATACTGACATTTTTACTGATTGAAATATTTTTCCTTGACTGTTTTGAAACTTTTTGAGAACTTAAAATGATCAAGACTAACAAAACATCCTTCAATGTGAAATTGTTAAAGCACATCTTTTATGTTCTTATGGTGAAATTTGCATTTAAAAGTAGCTATCTATATAAGGGCATATACCAGTCTAAAAGGACTATCTGGGCATATACCAGTCCAAAAGGACTAACATGGTTTCTATGGTGCACATGATGCTTTACGTGTAATTACTCTATCAAAGGCCATTAAGTCAACCTCAGTCTAAGTCTCAGTTAAGTCAAATCTGAAGTTGCCCTCAACATCATGAAATTTCTCACTCTCTGATGTAATGAAGCAATGCAACTGGATTAGCAGGAATTCATGGAGAAGTGAGGGAGAGAGGGCTTTGGTTAATTATTGAAGCAAAACATTATTGTCCCAGAATAAATTAACACAAATTATGATTCTTTCATTTTTATCTACTTTAAATAGAAATAACTATATATATACATATATATATACACACACATATATTATTTTACCTATTTTATCAACTTAATCTTCTAAGAATCTATGATCTGACCCAAAGCATATTATTGTTAATTAGAGTATTTTTACTGACTTTTGCTAACCTGGATTTGATATATGTCTATACTAATGAATTTCTCAGAAGTGAAAAATGTTTATATTCTGGTTTTCCCATGCTTTGCTTTTAGCATTCTCTTTTCCCTCCAGCTTTGTCATTAATCAATAGTTGAGCATAAAATGTGCTATATTTTCCGTTTTTGGGAATTTTTTTGAGCTTCAAATTTTCCCATAAGGGTAAAAAGTCAAAATCTAGGCAACCTAAGAAGAAATCCCCAAACCCTCAGATCATTCAATCAGCTTTAGGATTCTTCAAATATTTAATTTCGTATTAATTGTTTCTATTCTACAATAATTAAATAAAAATTATCTCAAGGATTCGGGTAAGTAATTCAGAACTGCTGCAGAAATTTGTTGTCTGTATCTCTGTGTGGGCAGGACTGTGATCCCAGAGGCTCATATATCCAGGTGCAAGCAACTGAAGAGATTTGGATCCAAGGAAGGCTGATGAGAAGGCTGAGCGACCAAGCCCAGCACCTGAAGGGATCCAGGCTGTACATTGACAGACAGACAGACAGACAGACATGTATTTCCCACTAATTGTCCTTCATCCTGATAAGCCAGAGGGGTGAACAGGATGAGGCCACTCACTGGCGCTGTTTGTGTTCATGTGAGTGGTGATTATGTCTGTCTATGATGACCAAAATAGAGAGACATGTTTTTATAGGTGAGTTTGTATGTGCTGCCATTGGGAATACATCCTCAGCCTTGCTACTGGTTGGATCAGCACACAGGGACCTGTTGCAGACTCACCTGAAATAAGGTTGTTCAGTTTGTCACCCCCAAACAAAGCTAAAAACAAAGGAATCTTCTTTTCATCTATCACTAGAGTATTGAAGCCCATGTATCATCTAATGACTAAGAATCACTCACTAGTGAAAATATCCATATAGGAAATATAATTAAGAATTTATGTATTTTGAAACTATAAAATCCTATCAGATTATCAAAGGAAAAAAAACCTCCCAGACTCTTTTTATAAATTGTATAAATTTTCAGAAATTTTCAGAAATAGAAAATCTGTATATCCTTTAACCTCTAAAAAAATCCTAGCTTGCCCTTGCATTAAAAAAGAAATATTATTTCACTGGAATTTGAATAAAGTATTATCAGTCAAGAGACTTAATTGGTAGATAGTATCGTGCATGGAAAAGGCAAATAAATTTACTGTTTGCCTCATTTTGTCTGTTATGGTTATAAATATTCAACAATGGAAAAATCAAAACAAAGCTTGTATACGAATAGCTGAAGCAGCCATTTCCCCTCATTATAAACCACAAAAAATAAATCTGATACTGTTAGATATTTCATGCCATTATAATTATTAATTTTTAAAGCAGAGGTAGGCCTATCAAGAAATTTGATTTCCAGTTCTTGGTATTTTTTCCCCAAATTGAACATGAGTACTTTTTCCTACCAGATCCAGAGTCCCCTAGTTTCTTAATTAAATTGAAAATTCCTGGTCATCCCATTTCATTTCACAGGAACAGCTGGCACTAACTTTAATAGTGAATACAGGGGATACTGTTTCAAGACCTTTTATATAGAGACAGATTAATGTAGGTAAGTGCAAACCTTAGTCTCCCTATTGCAATGCTGAAGCCAAGAGGAAAGGGAAGATGATACAGACACAAAAACCAGGTAAATCTGAGCCAGCTTGAGTCTAAGTAGAGTACAGTAGGTAAACAGGTGGTGCAACCAAACAAGCAAGCCTCTCCCGGGTCAGCTCTCCTTAACTTTTTTGCAGTACTTATTCAGGTTGAGTATGTTCTTCCAGATCCAAACTAAAAAGTTTGCATTATGTTGCAAGGAAATACAGCAATTTTGTTATTTACTTGGATTTATAGTCTTTGCACTGTGTTCTATTGTGTGATGTAGACTTACAATAAACATGCAGTCTTGAAAGGACTTTATATTTTTCTCATTATCCAACCGAGAGTAGGAAATGGCACTGGGCAGAAGTGGAAGCCTTGTCTGCTATGGTGGACACAGTTGCCATATTATTTTCTCTTACCACTATCATTATTCCATTGAATTTCTAATAGCTGCTCCCAATTTACCGTACTTTGAGAGCGGCTTGGCTCCTAAATATGCCATTTCACTTTCCTCCACAGCAGGAGCTTTCCATGATGTACTAAAATCCCATTTTGCCTCCCCTTTCTTTCTGGCAGCATGCTGTGTCCATCAGCTATCTAAAAGCTTCCATCCCAGAGGAGACCGCATTTCATTAGTAATGTACTGTGTAGTTATATAGTTCAAATCTGGTCTGAAGATAAAAATATTAATAATTGGATCAGTAGAGGTTTGAATCCTTTATGGTCTCTATTTCTATTCCATCCTCTTCTCTCTCTGCAGTTTGAGGATGTGCATCAATCTCTAACATAATACTCCTCCTGTTCTGAGCAAGCAACAAAACTCTACAGGGTTTCTAGAGACAATTTAATTTTTTGAAACAAGTTTTTACTTCATTGCCCTACTCTCAGGGAGCTTCATACCCATAGAAGCTGCCAGCCTCTGTTCGGGACTTAATAGGAAGTCTTTGTCAGCACACAGATCAATGTCAATGAGATAATGATTACTGCTGTCACACTACTCGTTTTAAAATGTGACATCTGGACTGTCTTTTTTTTGGTGCACTGTGTGCAAAAAACTAAATTTTTTGTGTGATCAAGGACACATTGATGGGTACTGCTTGATAAAACATTAAATTAAGTGCTTCTTAGAGGCACCTTTAAAAGAAACTATTACTGAACTAATGAGGTGCTAGAGATTGAACTCGTTCACTTCCCATCTCCATGATGTCACTCTGATGAACAAGTCAACACTGGAATGTGGTTGGTAGTTAATGGAATCAGATTTTGTCCTGGCATGCATCTGTCCTTCTACATTTAGCAGAGTTCGCTGTATTCAATTTTTTAATAATAGCTAAAGTTTAAAAAGAAAAACTTAATAGAATAAGATATTTTTATGATAACAAGCATTCTGACATTCTTAGCACTTCAATTCTTCAGCAAAGCCATTAATAATAATTTACCTGGGTCACTACCCTAACCTTTTCTTCTATTACACCTGTCTAGAGATAGTTATCTTTTATTACAGATTAAAGTAAATAAATAAATAAATAAATACTTTTTACAAGAGAGAATTAGACCCTCAAAAGAAAGCTAATTTCCTAAGTCCTGCCACTGACTTATTTTTAGTGACCATGAACAAGTTAATTAATTTACCATGTTTTACACCTTGTCTTTTAAACAGAAATTGCATGTCCTTTGTACATTTCCTCTATTTAAATTCTCAGCTCTATAAAGAAAGCAGCATTCTTTGCTGTATATTTTTAGAGTAGACGAAACAATGAGATTCTTATCTTTCACATTTCAGCTAAATTCTAAAGATGTTATTGTAATGGAAAAATTCAATAAAATAATCCATGGTCAACTTGTACACCAAGAACTTACTCTGTTTCTTTTTCTGCTGTTTTTGAGTAAAAACACTAAACTATAATTGACATCAATGTGCTTTAAGCACTTGGTAGAGCTTGGGTGAAAAACACATATGGGTATAATCACACCCCTACCCTCATACTGCATGAATCTCTGCTCCTTTCTCTCATTCTTTCTCTTATCGAAACATGATAACACAATGTCAACTGCAAAGTGTTGGATCAGCTTCAGAAAAGCAGGAAAAGATTCTCCTGAGACAGGAAGGGAAGAGTTCTTTGTACCACAATCAGGAAAAGAGCTTTTCTTTAGCCATTATTATCCCTAGATCTGAGGGGGAATGTTCTACTTTCTTTTCCACTGATAGCAGCCTTGCTTCCCCCCTGTAGACAACTCAAACAAAAATTTAAAGGATTAAGTCTGGAGAGGAGCCACTAAGCTGATCAGAGGGCTGGAGCACCTCTCCTATGAAGATGGGCTGAGAGAATTGGGGCTGTTCAACCTAAGTGGAGAAGTGAATATTTCAGTGACACCTTAGAGCAGCTGTCCATACATAAAGGGATTTTGGAGCTGGGTGACCGTTCTGATCCTTTCCTACCAAAACTGTTCTGTGTTCTATAATTCTACCATAGATGGCCTTTTGCTCATCTTATTCCTCTCTTCCCACCCCAATACTGATGAAATGTGCAGGCCCTGCTAATAAATTAGAGGATGACTGTAGCATGGAGTGATTTCTTTCCTGGAGGGCTGACATACAAGAACATTAATTTGAAGATTCTATTCTCAGTTTGATCTGGATTCCAAAAGATATAGAAAAAAGTCATCATTCCAAAGATTTAGCATGATTGTGCTACAAATCAAACTTGTTCCACCAGATTTTTTTAACACTGCTATAGTAAGGAAGGAAAAGGAAATACGAATTTTGAAATTATATAGTGCAATCTGTGTATCTGGATATGATGGAATAAATGAAATGTCTTGTTTAATCTACCTTCTCCAGTAAGGTAAGTATGCAAATCCCAATGTGCTGTTTTATCTCCTCTAATGACACCAAGTCAATGCTTGGCAGTTATTCTCACACTTTTTAATTTTTTTTTTTTTATTTTTTACTCTTCAGCAGTTTCCTTCTTTTTCCAAGAAGTTTGCCAATCATGAGACTGCAAACATTAAAAAAAACCCCAAAACCAAATAATCCACTAACACTTTTTCATTGATCCTACATGGTTCTCTGACATTGAAGTTTGTGCACTGCCAACAATTTAATTCTACTGATTTTAAGTTTGCATTCATGGAAGAAAATGATCCATTTTAAGAAAAGCGCTACTAATGTGGCAGCTTCAGGCCTTTTTTCCTTGTTCTATTTGACTCTTGGAAGAGAAGTTGCTAATAGTTCTATGCTTCACATGAAGTTTTTGGTATTTGAGAGACTTTTCTGCCATTCATGTTTCAGGAAGAATCAGTGCCTATTGTCATGAATGAAAAACCAGGAATGATTTCTAAAAATAAATTCTTGAATGCATGGCTGGGCTTTGATTGGTGCTGGTCCAAAATGTCCCTGTCGTTAAGTATGATGGAACTAGCCCTTTGAGAGATGTGTCCATACTTAACAAAAGTGTTAAGTGTTAGGAGGGTCGTTTACCTGTTGGTGGACATGTTTTCGTGAGGAAAGTTCAGCCAAAAAATCTGCTTATGAGAAGGAAGTCTCCTGTTTCCCTTTGTCACCTTTCTCCTCATTATCTGCACCTTGAGTCAGGTCTGCTAAGAAATGTAAGAGGACAAGAAATGTCACTTTATTTGGTTTACTGAACTAAATGAACTGAACTTCTGAACTGAATTCAGAAGTGCCTCATGAGAACAACAGCAGGACTTAGCTCAGGGTACATGGGGGAAAGAGGAAAAAAAGGATTGTGCCTGTAAATGTTCCTCCATCTGAAAACCTCACTAAGAAAAAGGACCAGAAAATGGCAGGGTGGGGGTGTGAAGGAAGGCGTGGGAGGAGTGACAAATAGTAGAAATCTAAGCAATTAACCTAGTATACTGAGACCATTATCTAACACGTACTGATTAAAAACAAATTGAAACATTAGTAGAATTGTATATTTTCAATCATGATGGTAATTCTTTTTTGTAGAAAAATTTGATTAATTTTCTCCTACCTACTTCAAAACACAAAAAGGCAGGTTTATAATCACCTTTTTCTATCTAACATGTCCCAACATGACTGTAGACCAATAGTGGCTTAGTATGGTTCTTCCCCTCTTCTCTACAGCATCTGTTTAGGGCTTTTTTCCTTTTTATTATTTTTGTATTAGAAAAAATCTCCTGTGGTGAAATTCATCCTAATACAAAACGCTAGAACAAAATCTGTGCAGATCCTGCTTATGGTGTCTTCTGAAGAATAGATGTAAAGGACCAGCAAGAGAGGGTCAGACATGTTCATTGCTCCAAAGCTTTAGCTTTCAAATTTTAAAAGAAATTATAAATCTGTTACATCTATTAAGAAGTAAAAGTAAAGCTTTGCATCTTTATGACAATGTATTTATTTCACAGATTATAGCAAAGTATGGAAAAAACAAATCCACTAATTTCTGGGATGTGAATTTTTCACCTTAATTTCATTTATCACGGAATTTTGTCATATACATGTATTTATAGGTGTGTGTGTGAAGATAGAGAAGAGGTCAGCAATCAGCTAAATAAACCACAGAGAACATCCCTACTTGGAAGGACTGTCGGCAAAATGATGACATTGTCATTAATTACTTTTTTTCCTCAAGAAGGGAGGAAATTTGCACCATCTTTGGTTTGCACATTATGTATTCTGTGGTCTGACATACTGTCTATGCTGTAATCAAGCCAAGTGAAGAGCACTGTCACAAGGTTCTCATCACAGTCCATCCCTCAGTGGAAGCTCAATGTCATCACAGAATGTTTTTTCTCCTCAGACCTGCCAGATCAGCTGTGCACTTGGTTATTCTTACACCAGCTCAACCAAAACTGTCAGTGGTATCTACCATCAGTCCAGGAGGTTTCAGCCTTGTCAAAGCTACATCTGTCCCCCTCAAAAGAACTACTTTTTCACTTATATTAATCCAAAACTAATCCAAAACTAGCACTCTTCTGTGTCCAGTTAAATTTATAAGGTGCATTATGGAAGTTTGCCTAATAGACATTCATAATAATCACATTCTCCTGCTTTTTGGACACTGATAGTCAAAAGCAGTTTTAATTTCAGCTGTGTGAAGGACTTATGTTTCCAAATATGCACTCATGTTAACTAGGGAGCTGAATAAAAAATTATTACAATTCTTGTACCTGTGTTCCCTTTTTTTCATTAGAGACATTAAGGAATAGCATGAAATTATTTCTGGTCACATTACTGAGAAAGATTAAAATGGGAAATACAGCAATTTGAAGATGCATTTATGTCAGACCTCCCAGCTTGTTCTTTCCCTATAGATACAAATTTTGAACCTACACTTAGAATATATATGTTTACCTCTTTCACATTCAGTAACTGCAAAGAGCTTTGACCTCTCAAAGGTGGCAATAAATAGAAATACATTTAGATGCATGGCTCATCAGTATGGGTCCAAAGCCCACATTCAATCAAAGGCTAAAATAAAACTTCACATACTGTTTTCTCCACTGGTGTATATAGTGATTTCTCAGTGTGTTGCCTCTGTATTATATTTTAAAAGGAAACTTGTTTTTTGCTGCTTTTGTAAGCAATCGAGGGGTGCTTGCCGCTCAAGGACCTTTTGTGAAATATGCAGCGATCTGCCACAGATTGTAAATGGGGTCTTTGACTTTTTCTTGGCCTGTTGAACTATCTTGATGATATGGACACCCTTTATTTTATTGCAAAATAACTTCAAGATGTAGAAAAGTTTCAGGAAAAAGTAGAAAGTGTATATAAAGTTTCAAGGAAAATTAAAGGGAAGAAAAGGAGTCTGGCAAGACCACCTAGAGTTGATACTCATACTACTAATGTTGCTACTGTACAACATGATCTAGTGTCCTGCATGCTTGAGACTATTTGACAATGCTTTGGCTCTTGAAAGATCACAGGTATCACTCTGAAATTAACTACTATTTGTTCATTTCATTTGTTCATAGGAGCATCTGTATAATAAGAAAAACCCCAGACATTTAACATCTATATCTCTGTGGTTAGCCAGACAATAAACAGTCCTGTCCAATGATGCCCGAACTAACTCTTCACCAGAAAATGCACATCAGAATGGCTCTTTCCTTGCACTGTTAAACTGAAATGGTTGTCCAATAACAAGGCATACCTGGAAGAAAAATAAAAGAATAAGTGGTGTTGATGGATGCCTTGTATATTAGTGACTGCCTTTTAAGTATTAAAATATATATTTCATTTTATTCTTCAGAAGTTGAGCCTGAAAAAAATACAATGACAGAAACTATTAGCATGTTGACAGTAGTAGAAATTATATTAATCTAGCTCATAAAAAGTTGTTCAAAAGTAGCAACAGAATATACTGTTGAGAGAACAGGAATATCCAAGGATATTCAGCTGTGTTCCCCTCACAGAAATGTAATCAGTCAGGCAATTTTCTGCCCATGGAGAACTCACCAGGTATGCCACTCTTTTACCATGTGCCAGCAGTTATATTAAGTATTATTCACTCCATGGCTGTCATGGAGATGCTGGGGCAGAAATGCCATGCTGATATTTTCCTTAATGTTAGGAAGTTTCCTGACAGAGCCCAAAATCATTTAAAGACAGACATTATATGGAAATAAAGCTATGAGTCTGGCATATAAACAAACCTGGGTATTCTTGAAGGCATTAGCCTAACATAAACACTGGCTATTGTTATTCATGGATGTGGTCTAAAAGTAGTGTTTAGGCCAGATGTAGCAGAACACTTCATATCTCATGATTTTTATATGTTCTCCTTCCACCTCAGATATAAAATATTAAAATATAAAAATAAGGCTGCTTCCGACATACAATAATCATTGTTATATTTAGTCAGCTTTTGAATAGAAACAAAAAAAACCCCAACTCCTCTAATTCTTTTTATAGTACTATATTCCATGAGATTTCAAGGTAGAGTTGATTGATCTTGCTCTAATAGAGATCTTGTGTGCCTTATGAGTGGAAACCTTCTGGTACAAAATCTCTGGTGAGAAATAAATAATGTGGAACATGTAGGTGACATTTTGCAAGGTCAGATTTCCAACCTGTTACCATAATTTAAAAGGTAATTCCTCCACTCTTTTCTATTCATTGCTGTTTGGCTATTGCAAATGTTCTCACATGTGAAATTAATTCATGCTTGCCCTTTATTTGAAAAGAAAAAAAATGAAGGGAAAATAATAGCCATATACTAGAAATTTCAAAGAGGCTTCTTCTCTTACACACACTCAGATAAGGCAGGAGTAAATCCAAAGTAATCTCAACAGTGACATTGGTAGGAGCAAAATGTTGTCAATTAAATAAAAAACTGGGAATTCTTTTTCAAACAAATGCCTAATAGATATAAAATTTTATTTGAAAAAAAACCAAAAAACAAAGTTCTATTTATTCTATACTAAAGTTTATCTTTTTGGCAAAAGTTTTGTCCTGACAAGAAAATATACCTGTGAAGAACTCCCCTCAGTTCAGTGAAATACTTACATCATGACTTTGCATCTTCTCAGTGGGCAAGGATTGAACTCTCAGGAATGGGAGCATCATCCCAGGCTCTGTCATCAGCCTTCAATGATGATCCTCTGTATATCACCAAACTGAGAGATTGGGAGGTCTGAGAAGTGTTCCCAGTGAGAGGTGCTGGTGCAGTTCTCTGGGGCCCAGAAGGGCTCAAAAGGCCTCACTTGGAAACACTGTTAATAGGGCTGGAAGCTGTTTGGCTTTAGTTAGCAGTAAATTTCCACCTTAGCTCCAGTTCAGATCAGTACTTACTGGAATTTTCCTTGAAAAGTCCAGTAACAATAATATTATCTTGAAACATCCAGAAGTCTACAGATTAATTTTTGGCCCCACTGAGGTCAGTGATAACAGTCCTTGTATTTCCCCCCTTGGTCTAAAAAACATGAGACAGCAGATGTAAAGATGAAGCTATGGGATGACCACAAGTGTGCACCACACTGGCCCAACTCAGCAAGATCATGAAAGAACCTGCAAATGACTGCTTTTGAAAATTCTAGATCAAAATGGCATGGAAAATTTGGGCAATGTGTAAAGAAGAATTTTTAGTTCTTGCTACTGTGTTTTCTTGGAAAAACTATTAAATACTCAAGATTTTTTTCAAAATGCAAATTATTTGGCCCCAAAAATATAAGCGAGGCAATCTCTTTATCTCTATTCCCCCTAGTATTAACAGATTTCATTTTTGGACTCCTCAGATATATCCAGTTCAATTGAATCAGTCTTTAAATTCAGACAGGAAAAATGTACCACCTTCAGAATTTTACACAGCTAGTACAAGGGTTTTCTGACATAAGCTTAAGCTGTAAAAAATATTTTTGAAATAAAAACATATTGAAGTTCAATGATTCTTGGACTAGCATATTCACTTGTAAACTGAAAAAGAAAATTTAAAATGTCAAAATGAATCAAAAAAAGAGAAAAACCTCTAGACAAGGGAAGAGCAAATTATTCTCTTGCTATTGAAATGTTGACACCAATACTCCTGAAGGTAACTCTCTCCCATTGTACTATTCCAGCATTCACACTGTTTTGTCTCTCTTGTGTTAACAACAAAAAATCTAAAGTAGAATGCAAACAGATAAGACTGATTCTGCATTGAAAGATACCAAGTGAGAAAATGGTAGCACCATTCAGGGAAGCACCTAAACAGGGAAGAACAGCCCACAATCAAAAAAGTAAAGAGTAAAAAAAGAGATAAAGAATATCTTGTTTCTTTGGGCACAGAAACGTCCTCTCTCCTAACAACAAAACGAAATTCAGCTCTTTTTACTGGAATTGAAAACACAAGGGAGAGGCCAGTTTGTATTTTAAATTAAAGCTTATGCCTCACTGTGTAAAAGACCCTGTCTAGTCTATTAAAGTAATTTAGAATAATTCTTCCTATTATCAAAGTAAATCTAGACTGCCACTAGTAGTAAATGTCAGAGTTGCACTTACTATCCTTGTCAAGAAACACACCACTGAGCGGTAAAGAGACATGCAGTAGTTATTTTTTTTAAGATGACAAAATTAAGAGTTCTTTGTAAAAGTAATTCATAGTAACAAAAAAATCAGTAATTCAAAGCCTGAAAAAGCCTGATACAGATCTAGATCCAGCTGGAAAAACAGATACAAATAAATTACAATATAGGACTAAAGGTGTAAGTGGAAATAATTTATATTTCTTCTTTCACAAAATTTCCCTTTGAAGTCAGTTATAATATGTAGTTAGGTTCTTGTGACATATAATTTATTTATAATTCAGGATTAAATGGTGAGGAAATCACAGAAATTATCTCATGTGATTCTCTCCAGAAGAGATTTAAAAGCTAGTCACAACAACATAAAAGGGAACAGTCTAATTGAAGACTTAACATGATTAGTTTTTAAGACCTAATAGACAAAGTAAATGGGATATTTTTCTACAATGAAAGAGTCAATCTAGAAGGTGCAAAGATTCCCTCCTTCAGTATTTTTGCTTTTTCCAAAGAAATCTATTTGGACCAAATAAATCTATCAAATCTAATTTTTTTATAGATTTACATTTCAGACCCATCTGGCAAGACACAAGCATGGCAAATCTGTAATCTAAGAATAATTTCCACTGAAATAGATGGAATAGTTTGTTTAACAATGTTAATCTGCTGTACCTGTTGAACTTCTCTTTGATGCTGAGACTTTACTGTTTATATATATAATCAAAGGAGCTTTTGACTTTTGTGACAATTGTCCAGAGTTTCATATTGGCAGTTGATAGGAGTTTCATATAGTTCGTAGATACTGCCTGGGGGTGACTCCTACTGTTTCTCTTCACCCATTATGGACTGGTTTACTGAGCTGAAAGGAAGATGGAGTACTTTGCACTTTCTTCAGTGATTGTGGAAGACCCATAGGTTAAGGCTCCCAACATTCCTCACAGAGACTCCAGGTTTTGACCACTGCCTGGTATTTACATCAGGAGCCATAGAGCCAAGGATACCAACCACAGCCTAGAGAAGGCACACAGCAGTTACTAAAGCAGTCTGATGTTTCCCTTCCCAGCATAAAATAGAAAATTCCAAAACATTCCAAAAAGTGTAAGTGGAAAAAACAAACAAGAGGGCAAAAAGCTGTCAATATCTCAAGCATTTACAGACTAATGTAATTTCTTACAGAAAGATGTAATTTGAAAATATCTGCTTGGAAATTGAAAAAGTATCTGTGGAACATTCATGTGCTAATACCAGTAATAGTATTTTTATTCCCAAAATTATGATTACACAGAAGCAAGATGCAAACAGAATTTCTTCCCAATGAAAAAGAAAAATAAAACCCAAAACCCAACTTTGATTCTCATTCTGTGTGTTTGCAGTTGATTTTCATCTTCGTTTCTTCCTCCCTCAGTTTTCTCTTTTAGAACAAACTAGTAAGAGGAAGTCTCACACTCATTTATATGTCCAAGTCATGTTCTTTGACAGTGAATCTGTATTAAAAGGTCATTTGTGTATCCTTGTCTTTGAAATGTAGACAATTGTTGATCAAAATACATAGAAATAGTTCTCTGTAAAGCACCAGCTAATATTTCCCCCAATGACTGGATCACTCACTATTTCTGCTTTTATAAAAGCAGAAGCAGAAAGACTAATGAGCCACTGATACTTGAATAATACAGCCTGGTGGGACAGAATCAATGGTAGCTTAATCCTTGTTGCTTCCTACTGCTTTTTCTGCCTAAAGCAGCCTGAGAACAGCCTTGAAGCAGCTGCAGAGATTATGTACATTGGAACTGAGCAGAGTAACCTTCTTCATCTCTGTTGAGAATTCAAATTTCCATTTAGTAGCAGAGTGGTTACTTTCCCTATACTTTAATATAGGAGAACAAAAAAATTAACTCAAGATGTGAATTAGTCCCAAAGAACTTGATTCAAAATAATGGACCTGAAAGCACATCAAGGAAAATACAGGTTGGATATTAGAAAGAAGTTTTTTACAGTAAAAGTGATAAAGTATTGGAATTGTCTGCCTGGGGAGGTGGTGGAGTCACCATCCCTGGATGTGTTTAAGAAAAGACTGGATGTGGCACTCAGTGAGTGCCATGGTTTAGTTGTGGTGTTAGGGCAGCTGTTCGGGCATGGGTTGGACTCGATGATCTCTAAGTCTCTTCCAACCTAGTAAAAGTAAAAGAAAAAAACAAAAAGGAAAAAAAATCTGGAGATCTGTATTCAGAATTTTAGAAAACATATATAGTACTAGAGATAGGAAGAATCAGATGGTAAAAATCTTTAATAGCATGAAGGAAGAATTGAAGTTTTCAAAATATGGTGAGAGTTTTGTGTTTTTTATGAAAAGAAATAAGTTTTTGTGAAGAAAACCAGCATAATTTTGTGAAGTGGTTCATATGGTTTTTTTTTTCCTAAGCAGAAATACAAATTTTTTTCTAAAATGAAGTCTTACAATTTTTAATGCACAATAAAACATTACGTAGGTTCTTCATTTCCTCGTTTCAGGTGGTGGAACTATCCTTTAAGATTAGAAAATTTTAACCAATTACATTTCAGCTTCACCTATTTAGTATGGACCAAGTTAGTATAGGTGTCTAAAATTCACAGTAAAATCATGGGGAAATGCTTATGGGATTACAGGAACGGAATAAAAGTCTTGAAATGGTTTTGCTCATACAATTTTCCAAAATGTTCACAATTTGATATTATCTTAAACCTACCTTGAAAGTAGTAACCATATATAAATCTTCATCTTTTCTGTTTATTTTAAATGCTGAATATGACATAAGGAGCTCAGGACTATTTCCTCTGTGATGAGTTCCATGTCTCTCTTTGGGTGAATGCATGGGCTTTTTTCAACGAAGCATTACTCAGTATAAATATATTTTTTTAAATGTCATCATTCGAATAATCTTCATTTTCATTATATGCTGCCTCTAGGTCTCTTTTCCTAGTAAGATTAACTCAGCTATTCACACTGGAAAGCTATCAGTTGTGCCATATGAAAGTACTTTGCAAACCTCCCCTAATTGCTTTTGTAAATGTCACACCTTTCTGCAGAGTATCTTTTTACCTAAAGCAAATATTTCATTTTGATCAGTCATGCTTTACTCACTGCAAATTTCAGTGAGCTTATGACTGTTGGACATAAATGTGAAAATAGTTTTGTCCTGAGTTCTTGCTGAGTGTTGTTAAGACATGCTAAAATATGCCCTTTATTCATTAAAACAACTGGCAGGCTAGGGATTGCTTACAGAAGTATTTCAATATCATTATTGTGTTTTGAACCTCTAAAAGGTAACTAATCCATTACAAGCCTGTAAAATAGCAATTAAGTCATGCTAGCATTTGTAAAGTGCTCTCTCTTGCTTTTCCCTGGCATTTCAGTTCAAGAAGGGCACATCATCTTTTCAGCTGGAGTTCACACAGTAGTATCTCGAAGATATTTATCTATTTGGAGTGTCTTACATACAGAGAAGCAAATCACCATTATTAATAAACCAATACACTCTGTCTGTCTTGATTATGTTTATGCTTTTGGCTGGGTCTTTATTTACCTGCTTCTTTACTTACTGAAGGTAAGTGAGTGAGTATCATACTGTCTAGTGAAATTCCAGACTGGCTAGTGAAACAGCCAGGAGACTGGCAGAATTAAATCATTCAGACTCAATTTGTGCAGCACCTATGGCAAAGCCCAGACAAGTTCACAGCTTCTGTCCTGGCCTGTGGCTGTAAGCAGCATCCATGGTAGCCATCTGTCCCTCTCAGACACCGATGGAAGGGGGAAGGAAACTGGCACAGGAAGAGGGTTTGGGACGATCCATGCTGTATTTTGATACTGAGACAGTGAGATGTGTAGCTTCTCATTGAAGTTTCAGTGCTCACTTAGTTAATTTGTGCTTTCCTCCAATTTAATAGGAGTTCCATTAAAAGGCAGAGTAGATCTCGAAATGGCCTCTTTTGATTCATAGAGGATATATTTTCATCTAGGCATCCATGCACAATATTTTGTTATACAGATTCTGAGCCATGTAAGACATCCTATTTCAGAGCAAAAGGAATTCTTTGGTATTTCATCAGATTCAATACTTTTTGTCTTTCTATTCCTATATGAACATAATGTCAAAATGATACATTACTCTTTTATATTATTAGTTGCTAATTTGCTTTTGATTATTTGCTAATTTGCTTTTCATTATCAATGAAATTACGGTTAAAATAGGAACTACTAAGCTAGTGAGTTCACCTTTATAACTATGATGGTTGGTCAGAAATTCTGTTTGTTACCTAAAATTGCCACTTGAAAATATGATAGGAAATAGAATTTGGAAGATGAAAAAATAAATACAATCCTACATACAGTAAGAGGAAATTTAGTAGTTTTTATAAATTCTAAAATCAAGACATTTTTCTCTGACAATTATGATGAGTGTTAAAAAATTGTTTATTTTTATGTTTATTTTTTGCTATTATTTATCCAATATTTTAAAATGAAAAGTCAGTCAATGTCCTGAAAATATTTAAGTGAGAAATTTCAAACATTTCAAGATATTTTTGTAGGAACATTTTCAAAAGGAAATTTCATCAAACCCAGGTCACATATTATTTTTTGTTCCAGTGAACCTGAAGACTTTAATTGCTAGCTTTACTTCACTTTTGTTATACCATACTTTACTAAAAAACTATGTAATGATGTTATCTATTTTTTATTCTATAGTAGTACTGAAAAGTGAATGCTTAAACTTAAGATGATGTAAAATCGTGAAATTGTATTATATTACTTTATTTCTTCATTGGAAAAACAATTGGCTACTATTGTCATACCAAACATATATTTCAGAAGATTCATTCCTTTTGCTTTTTCTACTGAACTATTGTGTGAAATGTATACCAATACCTGCCTTTCTACCAGTAAATATATAGATATATTCATAATAAGTATAATTTTATGTCTTTTTCATACTCTAACATTCTACCTATGTACAACATGTACTTTTGTATTTTTAGGTAATTAATATCAAGGCTTTTCTGAAGTAACTTAGCTTCTTTAACTCATCCATGCAATATTTTTTCATGTTTCTTCCAGGAAGTTTGATGAGGCAACATTTTTACCATTGTGAATTTTCCAGTTATAGAATTTGTAAATATTCATATATCTCTTGTTCTGTATGCTTTTCCACAATAGTCTGAAATGCAAGCATTCAATTACATAGATATGTGATTCATGTTTCTTTGCCTTACCTACACAATTTGCTGATTTTGATTTTTAATGCACTTTGTGTTTCTGTGAAACTACTGGTTTTTTCCCTGAGTGTCTCATGGCTTATACTGGTATCACATTTTATTGGAGTGGTTTTCAGGTTATTGGCTTGAAAGACGTATGGGATTTTCTCATAAACGTCTGTCCTTTCGGAAGTCTCTCATACTTTCCTCTTTATTGCAATTCTGGCTGTGTCCCCAGACCATAGGTTCCAAAGATATCTCTGAAACTCTTCTTCAAGTTCCTTTTTTTTTTTCTATTGAGACAAATCTCATTACTCTTCTCTCTTCGTTTATTCCTATTTTACATTTTTTCTGGAAATTCACTTCACTGAAAAATTGTCACGGACCTGAAAGGAAAACAAATCAGTACTTGTGCAATATTTTACAAGGTCTGTAGTGATATCCAGGGGAAAACCAGCCCCCAACAGTGGCTTTGCTCATCTCCTTTAATAATGGGTTTCAGTTCAGGTGTAATTTTTATGTATCTTGAAGAACCTTTTAAAATCAATTACACAACTCCCCAGCAGTTCTTTTCCTTGACCTCAGTATAAAACGCAGTGAAATGTTTGAGGAGGCAGTTCAGTGTTAGCAATATTTTATAATAGTTTCATATCTTTTGTTTGGATCTTCTATTTAAAGATAAGTGAAATCCTGGTACTAAAAGGTGATAAAAAGGATGATGAAATGGTAACTTCATTCTCTATAACAGCAATATTCTACCCATGGCACACAGAGCTGAATTTATAGCATGAGGGCAGAAATGGCTTTGGATCATAAATTATAAGTGAGGGTTTGTAGCACCTTTTCTACCATATGAGTCACCGGCTCAATGCAATCACCAGAAGTCAGTAAGCTTGATTTTGTGAAAATATTTTTCTGAAAATACAATTAAGACCAGAATTCTCCAAATGTCAGAAGTGGAACAGCTGAAAGGTTCTTTGCATAAATAGAATTTTGCAGATGATGATTTAAGTTATCAAAATGCAACTAATTCTTTGGACAGAATCAACAAAGAGATGGGACAAAGAATATAACTGTTGCAACAGTTTTGCTACTGAGAAGCATCTAAGGGTCCTGCAGACCCTTATGTACCTAAAATTCTTTCAGGCAGCTCCATCCTCTTATCAATTGGTCCCTGAAATGCCGGAGCATAAATAGAGGCTTATGTAAGTCACCTTTCTAGCAGACAGCAGAATGAGAAAGAAAATGAAATTACACAGAGGTCAGGTCCAAAAGAGTATGAGTTTTAGGGCAATAATTTACATAAATGTAGGTAAATTTATATTCACATTGATTTTAATAGTGTTCTATATGAAAAAGTCTCCTCCAAAAATAAAATTCCCAATGAACTCAGATGCTCACAAATCAAGCATGAATGTAGCATTATGTAAGATTCATAGCTTATAGATGAAAAAATAGTGCATAATCTAAAAACATATGCTGTTATGGTTCCTTTAAAGTCTGAGAGTTTCAGCAGTAGATAATGTGACATAAAGTCTCATTCTACTTATTTATATGGTTTTTTTTCAAAAGTTTTGCATTACAGTATATGAAAAGAATATATTTAGTATTTTTATTTAGTCATAAAAAACTGAGAACATGCTTTGATATATAGGAGAAACATGGTTTTGTTTTGTTTTTTTTTCTTCAAATAATTATAATTTATTTTTTCAAACTGACAGCTGAACCAGAGAAGCTTTTTATTTATATTTTGAAGTCAATTCTTGAAACTAAAACTACTTAAATCTCCATTTTTTAGGAAAAGAAAATCTTGAATTTTGTATTTCACATTACAAAGGAAAATAATTTCAAAAACTGAAACTGAAGGAGTATGCATGCTTTTATTATTTTATTTTATTTTATTTTATTTTCCTTCTTTTTGTTTGTTTGTTTAATAGTTCAGTTTCATAGTTCTACATTCAAGAAACTAAGAGAAGCTTGGACAGATGTGAAGCAATTTTATGACAAAAAAAATTGTAAGATTAAATACTAGTAATTGAGATGTCTAGCTGCTGTTTATTAGACTAAGAGCCAAAAGGATCAAAGGGTTCAAAGTGAAATAGCTGCATTAAGGTACCTTCACTAAAAACTCCTTCCCACCTTGTTCTTTCCCATTCCTCACATCTGGGTGAAAAGATTGTGATTGTATAAGCATATCTGCATAACCACACACATGAAGACACACACCAACACATATATATTGCTCAGCTGGTCACAGAATGGTGCTAACAACACCATAGTCGTGTGTTCAAACCCTGTATGGGCCATTCACAAAAGAGCTGGACTTAATGTTCCCTGAGTGTCCCTTCCAACTCAGAATATGCTGTGTATTATTCTGTGTGTGATTTTCCTGCTGTGAGAGTCTGCAATGTTACTGGTCAGTGACTCAAAACAGCTGGCTATTTGCAGATGTGGCAGGGTGCTTTGCCAGGGTTTGTTTCACCCTCCCTCCCCAGAACCAGAACCAGAGGGGAGGAGGAGAGGTTTTGGATGAGTAGTGGTAAAACCTCTGACCTGTTAAAGACAGAGAGAGTGAACACCCACTACCAGAGGCTACAGATTGCGGTTTGAGCAACCAGGGGTACCACAACCAATGAGGAAACACAGAAAGGAGAAACCAGGGGAAGTTGGGACATATGGGGAAAGGAATTGGGATGGATCACTGTTATGCAAGAGTCCATGAGGAAGACCTTTCTGTCCTCCCAGATAGGGGGTATTCTGTGGTAAGTCTTTCTGAGGGAGGGCTCTGGGGATTTCCCTGAGCAGGAAAGAATCAGAGGATTCCACGTGGGTCCAAGAGGGACAAATACTTTATTTTCATAGGAAGATGAAGAGATATATCAGCAACACTGCAAGGCCACAATGTTCTGCTATAAAAGGAGAATCTAATTGGGATACATTTTAAAAGAGCTGAGTGACATACCTAGATCACTGACTAAAAATACACATTACCTTCCCCATGACTAACTTCACAACAAATATTCAGAAAATACAATCCTTTTTTTTCATCAAAAGTTAACAAAAAATAAATATGGCAAGTTAAAAGTCAGGACATAAAACACCCATCTATACATATATATATTTGCATGAATTATTAATATATTTTATGCCAATAGTGAACGAACAAGTTCATTATGGAGGGAGCTCCTTATAGGACTCTCACCTTTAAATCCAAATGAAGACCTTGCCTGATTGTACATGAGTTGCTGTGGATTGTAATTCTTCTCTTCCTAATTAAACTGATTTTCTAATTTCATTTGATATGCAAAGATTTGCATCATCCTCTACAGTCCTCTGGTTTATTACTGATCTCCTAGCATATAAAAGGAGCTAATAGAAGAAATGAAGGGGAAAATGTCTGCAACACAGAATGAGAATGCTGTCTTTTCAAATGACATTACTTCAATATTTATGTAAAGACATCAGTCTCTGAATATCATAATTCCATAGCTCAAAAATATTTTAGCCTTCTGTAAATATGAATCTAATAAGTCCAAGACTGATCTACCTCTATTGGATGTCAAACCAGACTAGCTTTATGAGCTGGGTGTACCAACTGGTTGTGTAAGTGGCCTTCATGGAGCTAACTAATAGAGATTGTTGCCTTCTTGAGCTGGCAAACCAGCCTGGGGAAAGTGCAAATGTGGCTTCACCCAACAAAGGATATAAAAACTTAAGAACAATTAACACAGACTTCAAAGAGATCAATGGACTTAAGCTGGCTTCAGCCTATTGTTCCTCTCTAGTGATTGGGAATGCCCAGCATCAGGATGATGAGCATGAAGAGAAACCAATAATGGAAAAGAGATTTGTACTGTGATTCAACTGTATGTTAAAACTGCTGTGTGCCTGTAATATGCTCTCAATAAACTGCTTGTGTGCCCTTCTTAAAGCAAAATACTGTGTAATGACAGCAAATTTGGTATTACAGGTTAATCCTCTTCATGCAGAGGAGGGTTTCTCTGAAAAAAGCTACAGACAGAGCACTGGACACTGACAGAAGAAACCATATACCATACAAGGTGTTATTTCTTTTATTCAGCTGAGTACATTCGAATTCAATCAGGAAATCTTCAGTAAGCCTAAGGCAGACATAGCCATTTCTATTCTGTTTTGAACCTGTTATGAATTTCTCTTGTAGCATTATCCTCAATTTGATCATTTGCATATCTAAAATAATTGCAGCTTGGATTTAAATTTAAAAGGTACTTTTAAAGAGGACAATTATACACACATATTGCTGCTGTACTATATTATCATCATCAAAGAAAGAGTTCATTTACATCAACAGTGTGAAAGTCAAACAGGCAGTCATAGGAACAGTATAATGAATAAAAAAGAAAACCACCTCAGCTGCTAATAGGAATAAAGCTTTGTCACAATAATAGCTTCACTAATTCCAATATGATTTCGTTTTATTCATCCAAATGTCATCTGGATGAAAATTTTCAATAGTTACAGTAGGTAATATCTAAAATAATAACTTGTGGATTCTATCAATTTTTTTCCCTGAATGCATTTAACTTTTAAAGTGAAATCAACGTACT
The DNA here is from genome assembly GCF_047830755.1 of Zonotrichia albicollis. Taxonomy (NCBI): domain Eukaryota; kingdom Metazoa; phylum Chordata; class Aves; order Passeriformes; family Passerellidae; genus Zonotrichia; species Zonotrichia albicollis. The sequence goes on from NC_133819.1 coordinate 75,142,447, forward strand.
AAAGTAATTAATTACATGATTCTGATTCTACTTTGGTTAATTACATATATACATTGATCAAATCACTGTTGATTATTTTTCTGGTAAAAACTCTTCAAAATGGCTAGCAGCAAACTTACTGTGGAAATGCTCCTATCTGTTACTATTGGGCAGTATATTCATATTCTAACATATTTATATAAGATATGTAAAAGATTTTATAAATTAACGCACTGTGCAGGACAATGGGTCACCAGTTCCATTTTTCTTAATTCAGGGAAGGCAATAAGGCAAGAACATGAGAAGTACAAAATTATCCTTACACTGATATATTTTTCACAGCTACAGGCCACAAGGGATTTCAGAACTAGATACTGCATTTAGAATGCTGCATTTAACAGGCACTGATAGCTTGTCTTGTCTATTTGGAAGTAATTTATACCTACAATTATAAGTTGTGTGGAAAAACAGTTATTTTTCTTTTAAGCTTGCTAACTGATAATTTCACTGAGTGGACTTCTTGTGATCAATCATTCTCTATTTTTCACTTTAACATCATTCATCTCTGTGTAGTCTCATTCTTTTGGCCCCTCATCTATTACTTTTTCAGACTGATGAATTCTCTTCCATTAGTGCTTCCTGATTTCGTCCTGAAACATTTTTGCTACCTTTCCATGTTCTGTTCTGCTATATGTGACTATCTGTTCTGCGTGTCAGTGCTCCGAACCATTTTCTATGGTGTGTGGTGGATCCATATCTAATTAAGAGAGAGAGCATGACGGAGCAATAGGCTGATGAACCACTGCAAGGGCTTGCTCTGAGCAAATCTTCAGCTGTTTACTATTATGTCACAATGTCGAAGATTGAACATGAAGTCTATTAAAGTTCATACGTCAACAACACCAAAAAAGAAACAAAACGACTTTCAGTATGAAAGGCACTAAAAAATGCAATCAACACAGGAATGGAAGTCTTAAAAATTGTCTGTCACTTACAGACAAGCGGCCTAGCACCACTGAAAAGTTCGTCTACAGTCTGTGGACACCAAGAGAATACATTTGATTGGAAGAACATACAGAGTTTAAGACGTATGGATTTTACTGTAGATCCTGATATTTTACAGGTGCTGAGTTTCTCTATAACTGCATCTTATTAAAAAACTCACTCTTCTGTGAATAAAGTCCCTTCTAGTTCAGGTGATCATTTTTTTCAGGTGCTCATTCATCACATTTTATTCTTAATGGCTTCACTTTTGAAATAAAACAACATCTGTCAAATAAAAAAAAATTCCTGATGCTTCTCCAATTGTTTTGCACCTCCCAGTCATACACATCTATGGAAACAAGCACATCTTCCACATAATTTCCCACAGAAATATTTTTTTATAATTATTATCAGGTTTAATTTTCACATTCTTCCAAAACTTCTGTGTCTTTAGTACAAAGCTAAAATATTTAATTATTTAAATATGCAAATTAATAGCTCTGTGATATCATATTTAAGTTGCCTTAGAATTCTGTGATGAATGCATTTCATTTGTCTTGCAGAAGGTAAGAATTTTTTCTTACTGTAACACTGCTTCTCATAATGTAATTTCAGAAAAAAGGAATAGGCATTAGTATGTGTGCTTCTATTAGCTCCATTTAATGTTTCGAGAACTTCTGGTTAATGCATTTCAGATGACTGAACTCATTAGTACAGACACTATCCTCTTTTCCAGCTAAATTCCTGATCAGAGTGGAATGTAAAACATAATATTGTTTACGGGCTTGATTATTTGTTTTGTTGGTTCATTTTCTTTCTTATTTTTAATTGCAACATAAGATTCCTGTCTTCCCATAATTGACATGGAATATAAGGTCTTGATTATCTTTTCCAGAGATACAAACAGATTTTCTTGTAGAACCTAGTTAAAAGTGTTTTCAGCATATCCTGAGGAAGAACGGATTACAAATAATCAGTTTATCATAATCCTTCATATATTTAAATATTATGAAATAAAGGCTACTTATAATCCAAGGGGCTAGAAGTGTTAAACACAGGCAAAAATATGCAGGTAATGCCTAGAGAGGCTACCTAGAACAGAGGCTAGACAGTGTTAAAGGAATAAAGTAGACATTTATTAAAAAGGCCTTCAAAGGAAATACTTTGGACAGTGCAAGAGGCTAGCTGAGGCTCTACCCAAGATGGATGCAGGGGACAAGTTTTCACACTCTTATAAGTTTTGGTCCATTTACATACTGCAGTTAATTGTCCAATTACAGCTTCAGGTTATGAAGTCCCATCCTCCAGTTTGCTTTCCTTAATTTGCCATTGTTTATATATTTTGGGCCTAAAGCTGTAAAGGTGTCCTTGTTTCTCAGGCTGGAAAAGGATTGTTTTGTGTAACTAAACTGTGAAGAGAACTTCTTAACACTTCATATGAAGTTCAGAGTTATATACTAATGCAGTACAGAATCTGGAAAACATGAAAGCTAAAACTTAAGGCATTACAGGATGTATGAAATTTTCTTGATTTTTATTATGAAGTTACAACACAATGAGAGTTTCATTTGGACAAGGCATGTCCTATTTGGTTATACTAATATGTAAAGATGGACTAAATGTTAACTTGCTATGAAATATTTATCTGATGTCAGTGAAGCTTATGCAGAGTTAAATTAAAATTGTATTTTTCAACCCTACTGATATGACACAGAGTTGATGCTGCCTCTGTTGGTGTTTGCTTCTTCCTTATTCATTGACTGAAGAAAAATTATTTGTAGCGCGCATGGGAAGAGTATATTTATTATGCCTTGGCTCAAAACCATTTCCTGCACAATACTGCCACAGTATATTTTTTACACAAAATACCAGTACATTGCAATAATTTTTATTTTTCCATGGAAATAGATGTGAGCATTAGTTGACATGAATGAACAACACTTACAATATCACAGTATCTGTATATGTGTGAAATACGGGATACTATTGTATTTATCTTACATTTTCTTTCAACAATAGAGATTTGTTATTTTCAGCTTAACTTCCAGCTGTTATTTTTTGTTAGTATCTATCTTACTTCTTTTATACAACATTAATGAATTTGTATCATCAATGACAGAGTTAATTTTGCCACCAAAGGCACAGTGAGTTACCTGTCATCCTTCCAATTGTTGAATATATCTATTAATTTCTGGTTTTGTTTTGTTAAGTCTTCTAATCTCTTCTGTTGAAAATACCAGTTTTATTGGTATTTTATCCCCAAAGCCACCATATTCTTTTTCTATTATATACTTTACTGTATGAGTATTACTATGTATTGTTTATATCCTTCCTTCTGATGATATTGCAAATTTTTCATTAACTTTTTCTACAATTCTTATCCTCTCAATAGTTTTGGCTCCACATGGGTACAAGAAAGAGAAAATTGGCAGTGAAGTTGAGCCCACGAAGAAAGGAGAAGTGGGGAGAATGTTTTTTTAAATTTTGGGTTCATTTATCCTACCCTATTCTGATTTGATTGCTAATAAATTAAATAAGTTTCCCTAATTTGAGTCTATTTTGCCTGTCATGGTGACCAGTGAGTGATCTCTCCTTGTCCTTATTTTGACCATTTTTATTTTATTTTCTGTACCCTGTCCAGCTGAGGGGGGAAATACTAAATTTGCTTTGTTGGGTACCTGACATCCAGTACATACACTAAAAATAAAATACTTATTATCAAAATTTTTTCTAAAAGTGAAAAAATTTCCATGTGTTGGCTTGGTGTGTTGGCACATAAAATCTCTAAGTAATCTAATTAACTTAAAATACTACTTTATTTCTCTAAATAGAGAATTTTCCAAAATATGTCACCCTTTCAGAAATATAATATTGATGATTTCCTCACCAGATAGAGCAGATAAAGCTGATTGTCCAATATGGAGCCATGCTATTAGCACTGTTTTTGTAAATATACCATTTTGGTGAGACTATTTTTGAGTTTGTTGTACAATTAAGTTTACTAGAACAGGCTGTATGTGCAGCCGCTGTGTGGAGTTTAAGTTTGTAGAGATTTTAGAAGGCAAGCAAAAACCATACATATTCAGGGTATTGAACAACATGTAAATTTTAATTTTACACAACTCATGTCCAGAGCTGTCAGACAGAGATTTTGTAATAGATTTTCTGAAAATTACTTAAAAATTACTTCATTTTTTCCTTATTCTTCTAAGGTATACTATTAGGTCTTAAATATTTTAAGAAAAATAGAATTCTCCAGTGAAAACAAGGATCATGGAAAAGAAACTACATTTTTTGCAAGGATGAAATAGGACTCTGACTAGAATTCCTCGCTAACCATAAATTATTTGTAACTATTCTCCTTAAATCAACAGTAAATAGAGCAAAGACTGGGACAGCTAGAGCATAATCTTAGGGCAAAATTGCTTTGCTTATGGTCTACAACTTGAACACACACTTTTATTACAAGATTCCTGAATGTGGAATCCCAATTGTCAGACCTAATCAGGACTGGTTAAAATGAATTTAAGCATGATAAGATCCTATCTGTCACAAGGAAGGTTGAATATTGGAGGAATAAGTAAAAGCAATCAGAGCCATTAGTTTAAACTGCAGGAAGTCAATTTAATTTCATCGTAAAATTCTTTTTAGGAATAGATGAATGAATAAAGTAGTTAAAAAGCTGGTTTTTAATGACTATGACTGACTTCACTACGGAGAGGATTTTTCATCATCCATTGTAGTGAAAACTTCATATTTATTATGTATAGAGGAAAAAAATCAACAGAAGAAGAGAGCATCAGTCCATCAGTCTAAAATTTATTTCCTCTGATCTCATCATAAAATCAAGTCCAGATGATATGCACACAATAAGAATTCTGAGTTACCCATTAAACTTTTAAATAAAAACCAAATTTTTTTCCTATAAAATCAAAGCAAGTCTTAAATCCAAAGAAGTTGCTAAATATTTCTTTTTCCACCAGAACACGGGTAGACATTATCAGATGTTGCCTACTAGAGAAACTCAGTGGGAAAATTTCCTTACATGAATTTTTAATTACCACAGAGAAATATTTAATGGTTCTGGTTCAACTCTTAAAATGGGAAAAAAAGCACCCTTAAAGTCATTACCATAGTTCACTTCTGTAATAAAAAGCTAGATCTCCCAAGTCACCATCCTTTTCAGAGAGTTTCTCACTTAAGCATCTGCTGTGACACATCCCAGAAGGTGAGGGTAACTGAGGTTCTTATTAATGGATCCTTTGGGGTGGATTAGATTGAAACGACACTGAAGGATCAGTGATATGTATGGTTTATTGGGAACAATTTGGAATGGAAAGGAAGCATGTAGCCATTTTGGTTATTGTTATCTATAGAAGTTCAGCAATGTAAAAGCATAAAAGTAACACTCAACAGAATGTGTAAGGAAAAGGTAGAAAGAGAAAGAAAGAATAAAAGTAGAAAGAAATCACCACCTGTGGATCCAGCGAGAGGCTTGATTGCAGCAATTTATATGTCTGTTGATGGAAGTGATGTCTTGATCAGTTGGGGTTGGGGGAATCCTGTGGACGCCTTGGAGAGGCACCTAGGACAGAGTCGAGACACAGTTGGAGGAAAATGGCAGATATTTATTGAAAGGCCTTCAAAGGGTCCATCCTGGGCAGTGCAGGAGCCTTGCAGAGATGACACCCAAGATGGACGATGGTCATGAGTTTTTCAGATAGATATCACTTTGGTCTATTTGCATATCAGGGTTAATTTTCCAATCACAGCTTCAGGTAATGAAGTCATTTATTCCAAGTTTGCCCCCCTCAGTTCACTGTTGTTTACATTTTTCAGGGCCTCCCTGAGACAGTAAGGTGTCCTTGAGTTTCAGGCCTAGAGAAAATTGTTTTGTCTGAATAAAATGGAAGAACAGTAGCTGAGAGGCTAAGGAGTTTTACAGTTATACACTAAAGCAGTACTGATCTGAAAAATATAAAAGCTAAAACTTTGTGAAACAAAGTTAAATGGGTTAATATACAACCAGGTTCCACTGGGAATGCTCCAGTAGTTCTCCTGAGTGTGAGGTGGAATTCTACGCTGTCTGATGCAACACCGTGTATTATGTGCAGTCCTCTGGTAGAAGGCCCTAGAAATAGGTCTGGGGACATTTTGGGGGTCTTTGGGGGTTTGTCCCACCTTCTAAGACATGACAGCTGCCTCTCACTTGTGAGGTGTGAATGTCCTGGTATTTCTCTGGGGCAAGTTTTCACACCTGAGCCAGTTATGCCAATTATCAGAAGGGGAGACTAATGTGAATGTCCGATTCCTTTCCTGGGGCAGAGATTTACAAGTCGGCAAGTAAAGTAAAGGAGGACATTGGCATGATAAAAATCACTATCCCACCTTGCAGAATCTGCTTCTTATTGGCCTTCCTCCCCATGTGACTCAAACCCCAGCTTGTAGCCCGTGGTGCTGGATGCTCACCCCCTCTGCACCTGGGCTGTTCCCTTGCACATCAGCAGCAAAGCACCTGCTGTTTGTGCACAGGGCCGACTGAGTCATTACCCATTAACATTTCAGTCTCTCACAGCAGCATGTCTGTGCAGAGTCTTTCTTCAAGTTAAAATACCAATACTGTACTTTTTAGAAAATTGTCAAAGACTGAAGAAATACAAAAACTCAGTTGACACTGATTTCAAGAGAACAATGACAATCTACAAGAGCACAAAATGACATTAAAGATGAATCTGTAATGTCACTACTATTAGTCAATTAATGTGTCAAATGCTAACGTTTGATCTATTCCCCTCTCTAAATAGACTTCAGCATTCCAAGGTTAAAAGTTTTACTATCTACAAGAGCACTTGGTTTTCATGCAACAATTTTTAAAGTAAAAAAGAAGTCAAAATTTAAAGTTTTCTAACAATACGAAACTTAAATGTGACAGTTTTACATAATTTTCTTTATGTAAAAGAATGTAACTGGGCAAATAAAAACCTGTTATGGCTTCAAAGCCATTATATTTATCATGCCTGCATTCTTCTCACCCTGAAGCTTCTCCACGTAATAGATTTTCAGGTTCTTGTGCCTGTAACAACTGCAATAGCTCGTTATTTTTAAAAGGTTCCTAATAGTGAGAGCAATTGAGGTTCTTGAGCAGGAGATGTTATTGTTTGATAAATATCCTGAGAGTTTGCAGTGACTGTCCTAACAGTGAGCTGTTTTCAGAGAACTATGGTTTTTAATTATCTGAAGGGTAAGAACAATAAATATATTTTATGTCCGCCCTATATTTGCAATCTGTGGCTGCTAAAACCTTGAGGATAGATATATTCCAAAAACACTATTATTACACATTTTCTTGAACAGATATTTTTGAGCAATGAATACATTTTACTGCATTTCTTAAAAAAACCTTCAGCTTACTTTATTTTAGTAACAATGATTCTGTTTTAACTATCACAAAGTTGTTCATATGAAGTGACACTTCGTGTACTACAGACTAAAGATGATAGAAATCAACCTAATTGTTTATTGAGGATTCTGGAGATACAAATGGGGTTTTACGTGTTTCTAGGATATTGAATCTTGATCTGTTAACTGTTCCCTGGTGGGTTTAGTAACACACTACAGCTCTGTGTTGAGATGAGTGGTTGCAATCTAAACATGAGAGAACTCCCCATGCAGTGCCTGACCTGCTTCTGTCTACACCCCACAGTACTTAACACTAATATATGGAGCATGGGAACCATGTGTGTTGAGGGACAGGATGTAACTCAAGGCTGAAGGGAAAAAAAGCACAGTGTCAAAACAACAAAGTTGCAAGTTTGAGTGTTAAAGGGGAGCAGAGAGAGGCAGATAAGTTTTATCAAGAGAGAAAGAGATCAAACAGTTACTAAAATATTTTTGGGGAGCTGCCTAAATTTTCTGTTCACTGCTGATGCTTTGTGATTTTGCAGTTATTGGCAATGTGAAGAGATACGCTAAGAATAAAAGATCTGTTGCAGGGAATTGTATGAAATTTGACAGAATGGAGAGTGTATTCATTGGCTTTTTAAAGGTAAAAGACACCTAGGTAAAAAGAGAATGATATTTAAAGGATTTTTATGGCCAAATCTTGGAGAAATTATTTTGAGTCTTTGGCAGGAGTGGGGGGCAGGAAAGGAATCTGAACAACTGAATTGGAAAAGAACTTAGAGACTCTACCACTAAGTACTGTGACAGCACTCTCTGAACTGAAGAAGAGTTTTATGAAACTTAATAAAAGTCAATTACTTTCAAAGGTAGACAAAAGCCAGGCAAAACTATTAGAGAGATGTAGGACTGATGCCATCAGAAAGGCCCTCTTTATGTCCATTTGTATGAAAAGCTTTCATGAATTTCAGTAGGCTTGGATTGAGAAACATTTACCAGGAAACAAAGGTCTGAAAAGAGGAAAAGTACGTGCTGAGTAGGGAGCAAGTGTACACGTTCATAGGCAACATCTGGCAACAAGGAGTCCTGCTGGATATGCAAGTATCAATAAACAAAGGACAGGAAGACTTTGCTCAGTCAGTAGAAGGCCACTAAAGCACACCTGACACCAAGAAAAGGTCATGTATGTCAGGCCACATCCAAGACTGCAGTTGGACTTGTGCAGAGGAAGACTGCAGCATTACAGAAACAGCATTACAGAAACATCTAATGAAATAAACATCACTCTGAAGAACTGCCCAAACTCCTGCCTAAAAGCCAAATGACCTTAGTATGTCCCCCTTCTCCTGAGGCAACAGCTAGGCTTTGTCCCCGGCTGCAGCTCCAGCTGGGTAACTAAAGGTGGAGGTGAGAGTGAGAGAGTAAGTGAGTGAGTGAGTGACTGACTACACTGTGTGAATACTTACCTTTTGTTAATAATAACAGTTTGATTGCACTAACAATAACTGTTTAAGAAAAAAACTGCTCCACAGAAAGTCTGCAGATGTTGTGAAGTGTATCTCCCGTTGACTCAATCCTCCATTACAAAACCCCCAATTTATAATCCTCTCAATACAAAGAGAAATACGATATTTATACAGTGTATTTGCAGCAAAAGTACAGTTCAGTGAAAAATGGAAAAGGAAGGCTTCACAGTGATACTTCAATTAGCATAAATTCATTATAAATACATCTAGCATTTCAAATACACTGCCTTCAATTCGGTGCTTCTGATGCCATTAAGTTGAAGAACATTATTACATCTTTGGTACTCAACATTCAGGGAGACAATGTTGGCCAGCTGACAAGTATATTCAGCTGGCTTGGCTCTCAAATCTAACCCCAGGCTTCAAAGTGTTAGTGAAAAACAGTGTAGGCTTTACATATTTAAAACTTGCAGAAAGGGAAGGAAACAAAACACTTGTATTTCCTTTGTAAAAAAATTAATGAATATATTTAGAAACATATATTACCATACATTTTTCAAGCTACAAAGAAAATCAGAACTAATAATTCATATTCTTGTCTGAGTTTCTGCATCCAGAGAGCTTAAAGAAATTTTTGCCTTCTGATTTAACTCATATGGAAAGTATCATTTCCTTTATGACCAGAAGTTTCATAATAGCAGCAAATAGACCATCATGATGTTATGGACTCTGCTAAAGTACAATTTTATTGTGCTTTCTCCAAGTAAACATTTTTGGATTTCAAGTCAGATATTTTGGTACTAAAAAATGTAGCTTTACTGCTTAGTTTGTCTTTGTATTTTCAATAATACATATTAAAACTCTCTGAGGAAGACAAAATAATAAAAAGTAGTAAGTAAATATATGATGAGTTAAAGTGGACAAGGGAAAGTTTGTTTGTTGACAGCATATTAAAGTGAGCTATTTTTCTTTTTATCATTCCTGTATCTGATTTTTTTTTATATATTTTCAAGGTGATTTTATTTATATATCTCTTCTGCTTTGCATTTTGCCTAAGAAGATTTGCACGTTGCAACTGAAAATTCTTTGCTATGACATTTTTTTCCCTTTCTGGTGGGTGTGGACCTCTTTTCCCAGGCAACTAGTAACAATACAAGAGGGTATAACCTCGAGCTATAACTGAACCAGTGGAGGTTCAGTTTGAACGTCAGAAGGAATTTCTTTATGGAAAGAGTTGTTAAACATTGGGGTGGACTGCTCAGGGAGCTGGTGGAGTCACCATCCCTGGACGTTCGCAAGAAATGACTGAACACGGCACTTAGTGCCATGGTGTTGTTGATGTGGTGGCGTTTGGTTAAAAGTTGGACTTGATCTTAGAGGTCGTTTCCATTCTAAACAATTCTGTGATTCTGTGATTCTAGTAATATTATCTCATCTTTTATGTTGCATGTCAGATTTTTCCCCCCTTGCATGCTTGTACTACTCTATAATTTCTCAGTGATCTTTTCCTAGGCCTTTATTTATAAAGTTTAGGTACTGGAAGAAATACTACAACATAGGATTTCCCATTTATTATTTCCTTTACTTGCCATATTTACTTAGTTCTAGAACTAATTTTAGTTCTGTGTAAAGTGCGTAGTAATGTAGATGTGAGCAGCACAGAATCTACTTATTTTCCTTTATCAACACGAGAAAAATACAACATGGTAAGAAATAGCTAAATAATTTCAAGTGCCTAAACTTGAAAATAATTACTAGTCCCATTTTTTCCTTTTCCTTTTAATTTCTTTATTTACTTTTAACAATAATGTAATATAAAATGGGGAAAAAGTAACCTCACAGAAAATACAAGTTTCTGTATAGTTTAGATTTTAGCATAATCTTTAAACATAGATGTGGGGGATAAGCCGTGAATTTAGAGATAAAATGGGCTTCTGGGATTCTGGTTTTTTTCCTTTTTTTTTTCTTTTTGAATGATTGCAGGTCAATCAAAATGGGATTCTGGTCTCTAAATGCTTTGTCATCAGTTCAGAAGACATAAATATTACCTATTTGAATATATACATTAAACTCATTCCAAGACTGAGGAAAAATGCTACAGCTTAAAATTATGTTTTCAGATAACTTAAAAGAATATGGTGAAAGAATTTCACTGAAGGATTTCTGTTTTCTTTTGAGTATTGTTTCTGTACTTTATTTGATGTTGTAGAATTACAGAAAGACTGAATAATTCAGTCTGCTAGGGACTCTTGCCCAACCTCCTGCTCAAAGCAAGTTCAGCTTTGGGATCACCACTCTGCATAAACTCACAACTTCCCCTTTCCTACATAATGGCTATCAGGCCTGAAGGCCCTTAATTCTTACAGCCCATAAGCCATATTTCAATTAAAACAATTTGAAATTAAAATTATTATTTCGCTGAGATAAAGGGTCACTTTTACAGCTCCTAGTCTTGCATGACCTAAGCACAGTAACCTTGATTTACAATGCCATAAGCTGATATTTAAGCAGTGTTCATTCATTAAGCACTAATTTTAAATTCCTCTGTAATAAGCATTTACCTTGCCAAAGTCTTATACAATGTCATATATTTTTAGGCCACTGACATACAAAATTCCCTTCTACCACAGAAAAAAAATTGTATGACACTGAGTGTACAAGTTTCTCAAACCACTGGCCTTTGCATCATTGTAAAAAGCTTTACCCCAGGAAACAATCTTAAGGATCAAGGAATGTTCCCTTTGTACAGGGTTTTTATTAATGTCTTATGACCAAGCAGTAAGCAGTAATGAACTGCATGGACTGAAGCAAAACCTCAAGAAAAGCACATTTTCTCTTCCCATGCCTTTGGGTGCTCCAACACAGCTTCTGGTCAGAGCTCTGGCTCACAGTTTGAATAAAATTATATAATTCATAGGGATTTTTAACAACTAAGATATTAATGTATGTATGTGAGCACAATCTTTCTTACCCACATATTATCAGTATATAGCTTGTATCTGTCTTGACACAAAATAGAATGAACATTACAATCCAATTGGCACTAGCAATTACTAGAAATTGCAACACGAGATGAACTCAACTGGGTCCAGAGAGGTGCAAATTTTAAGCTATTCCTAACAATAGCCTGACCACAATTCAAACAGGAGTGATGATTAAGTTTACTAATATTTACATCATACAGAAATTCACAGCTTTCCAGGAATATGGTGTGCACTACTGCACTGAGTCTTGAGCAATCCTTGCTACAGAGATAAAAAGGGAAACATTTAAGGGAGGAACTAGGATACTGGTTCTTTGAATTGCTATTTATATTTTGATTTTCCTACCTCCCAAGTCAAAACAGTGAGGCTTTCAGCCTTGGTGTGTAATTCATACCAGCACATGGACTCACAAAACCAGTGAATGATGCATTTACCACTCCCATTTATTTAAAGAAACACAGTGCTGCATGGGAATCACCAAAGGAGGCATGCATTGGACAGTCTGTGAGAGACACTTCAATGTAAATTTTCCTGGTTGTCAGAAATGAGCACTTCTGTGAAACCAAATTAAAAGTATTGTGTCAGTCTTTAAACAAGACATACATGCCCTACACAGACAGCCACAAAACTCTAGGGTCTAATGTACACAGAGCTGTCAAGAAAAGGAAGCTTTCTTCAGCAGAACTGAATCACTAGACAGTAATTCTATTTCCTTTACAATGGAAACAAATTTGATATGGCAATGAAAGCATAGATTAACACACCATTTCCATATTTTCTTTCTGATGCTATAGCCATTATACAAGAGTATTGTTTATTATTCCAAATCCCTTTTCATCTCAAGTTCTTCCCAGCCCACTTCAGATGAAACTGTTTTATCATAGAAAAATGATCGTTTTTCCAGGAAATAAAAAATGAAAGAATTAGACTGGCAATTCATAGAAATTATTCTCACTTAAATAAAACAAAAAACTTAATAGGAACCATGGTTTCATAACTTTAGACACTAGCCAGAAAAGTGATACTCTCCCTGTCCTTGTCTGTAACAACTCAAGTAGGTTAGAGCATGGTCCTAATAACACCAAGGTTGTGGGTTTGATCCCTTTGTGAGCCATTCACTGAAGAATTTGCCTTGATGATCCTGGTGAGTCCCTTCCAGCTCAGAATATTCTGTGATTCTATGAAATACAGAAACTTTTTATCTTTGCCTACTTTCCACTGTGCATTACTGTAAGCTGTAAAAAACAGACTCCTCAGTAAATCCTATATACACAACAACCTGAAGAAATTCCACTCTAGCTAAGTGTAAAAGGTGATGTTTTCAAGTACTGGATAAGCCACTCACACAAAAGAGCTCTACAGAACAATCTACAAGAAGAAATAAAGCCGTCAGGGTCAGAGTTTATGTACTCCTTTTTTAGGCCCTTCTCACTGTAATGAGTGTGCAATAGTTCTAGCTCAGTTAACCTTGTCTTATTTTAGCTAGACTTTATTTGATCCAAAAATACAGTGACTTTTCTTCTTAGATGAGATAAGGCCCTGTGACCTAGCTGTGAGAAAGCAAAGAGCAGAGGCATGACAGGACTACATTATTTCTGAAAGCACAAAGAAATATCAGTGTGTGCCTGGAGACATTTCTGTGGAGGTTCAGTGTGCGTGAGCCGCTCATGACCTTGGGCTCCAACTGGAGGCACTTATTACATGGAGAGGTACATTCTCCCTGGTGCTCTTCTGCAGCCTCCCTCCCTCCCACCATGGCTGGGCTGCCATAGCAATTGCCTAATTCCTTCTTTTGCAGGCTCAGACTTCTTATCCCTGTGGGTACTCCATGCCCTTTCCTCATCCTGGTCTCAGGTGTGCCATGCCCTCCACACATTCTGACACTCATTTCTACTACCTTTTTAATGTGGGTCCTTTTTCACATGAAAGTCCTGAAGAGGTAAAACATAAATCTCACACACAGACTCTTCTATTATTTTGTTGGGGTCTTTCTTGCATATTCTGAAAGTAATCACAAAAAAATTTATAGTCTCTGACTTTTCTAAACCTATATGATGTACCTTACTTTTGGCCTTTCCATAGTGCTCATCATCCTGCCAAACAGCCTTTAAATGACTTAATTTGTATTAATAAATACATACTTAAGTAGACTTATAGTTTGTTATTTTCTTATCCACAGTATCATCTTCTATCTTACCTAAACAGATTAGTATTTTTGGATTTCAGCCATATGGATTCCTCAAGAGACAGGCATGGAACCAAATAGCATTGGTTTTTCATCACACACAACTACCACATAACTAAAAGCCACAACTACCCTATCAAAGTGACTTGGAAACTGTACACAACTACATAGGCTTAGAGAAGGAAGTTTCCAGAGCTCCATGGAGTAACCATAAAACTGGAAAAGAACCTTTTTCTGATACTGTGCTCTCTATGAAGCTTCTAAATTTGGAACTCAGTTTGAATAGAATTTGAAGTGAGTTTAAGATGTAACAAGTATTTGTGAATAATTTCATAATTTGAGGTTTCTGTGATCAAAGTATCTCCTAGCTTTATACTTCACCCCACTCAGGAATGGATACTGGTGCATATTTCCACATTATATGGACTTTCAGCTGCAAAGCATGATAATTTATGAGTAATTTTTGCTGTACTTCCACTTTTATTGTTCAGAAGCAGAGGATAAAAGGACCCTAATTATTTTTGGTTTTGTATGAGACATGCTTTAAACTGAAAAGTATAAAAGTAGAAAGTACTCCAAATATATAGGCAAACTTAAACCAAGCTTTTCTTCAGAATGATTTATTCTCTTGACAGAAGTTTACAGTGACTGTGTAGAATTAGGAAGAACAAAATATCACACTGACACTTCTGAAGCATGTGGAAAGCCTTTTGCTGCGATAAAGAAATGACCGAGATAGGCCAACTGTATATTTCAGAGGAAAATAAAAATCCCCAAAAATTATTTAATATGGATAATGTACAGAACTACTGCCCAAATAACAAGAAAAATTACTATCCAACAGTATACAAAACAAAAGGTTTTGTTCCCACTCCTTCCCTTCTGAAAAACAAGCAAAATGAAAAGGCCAGGATACAGAGCTATGTTGATCAGCCATGGTGATAAATAGAAGTTATTACTATAACCAACAGATCTCCTTTTTTTCTCCTTGAAATCATGAGCTACCATTAAATCATATCAATTTAAGTGCACAATGGACACTTAAAGGAAACTACGAAGGTTCAGAAATATTGGTAGACTTTCTAATACTGGAGAACTTTATTTTAAACCATGCAAAGGTCAAATTCTCCAGGCTAAAAGCAAACCCAGGCTAAAAGCAAACCCTCCACAAACACAGATAGGGAGATAACTAAAGTTATTTCCTAAACTTAACACATTGACCTTTAAATCTCCAATCAGAAAATTTTGGTAAATAATAATGCTACTGAATAAAGTAACTGAATAATCTACCTTTCATTGCAGTTTTGACTTTGAAAAATACATTTTGCAAACATACTTTAAAACATCCTGAACAAATCCTGATGGAAAAATGGTTTTACAATCTCTGTCTATGAGCAGTAATTTGTATTATATTTTTGTCATATCAAAGATCCATAGCTATAAGAAACATTCTGTTCCTGTCCACCACCCTTATTTTTGAAACAAAAGTGTGTTTAACTATGGCATGACTCTGTGATAGCATGCATGATTCTTCATCAGCTTGGTAAAAAAATACAAGCAGAAAAATGTATGTCCCAAATGTTATAAGCACCTAATCCTAAGCACTATCCTAATGAAAATATGAAGCAATTGATTTCAAAACTATGTAAAAGCATGTAATCAAGACACTCTTGAATGGAAAATGTCCTTGTATATTAAAAGAAAAGAAAATTGGCTAAGATATTTTGGGGCCACCCAAAGAGTCTCCTGTTAGTAGCTTGTTAACTTTCTTTAGAGTGGTCATTTTAACCCATACCAAATAGCCAGTGAAAGATCGAACTATAACCTGGCCCAAAATAGAGAGGTTTTAATTTCTTCCATTGTATACCATCTATTAAATTGCTATTGAATTTAAAATGCCACAGATCAGAGTATTCTCATTTTATATACCATTCATTTACTTTCAGGCACTCAGAGTACTTAGCTACCTAAGAATAAATGTCAAGAGAAGTAAAATAATATTGTTTCACTTTCAAATCAATGCAAGCCCTCCATTCCATATCCCACTGGAAAGACCCTTCTCAACCCTAAGCACCTGGAGAGACATGTATAAACTTTTCACATTGTTTGGTCTGGACAACTTCTCTCTTCTTTTTCAGAAGTCAATTGTGATAGTTTACCAATCTCTTGTTAAGCTTGGCTCCTGAGTCTCAAGTGCTTATGCTCCATAGGCTAGAACCAAAATTGCCTATCTATTTTGAAAAAGTATTGCAAAATTTTCAATAAAGGTAGCCAGTGATAAACATTTATAATCAAGATAACTTTTATTAACAAATATAGAAGGATTCCATATAATCTTATCATATCCAAGAGCTTAATTTTACAAATGCTCAATTTTACAAGAAAACAAGAACAGACAATAGACAAAATTGCTCATAGAATCCTATAGTGTCTCAGAAAGGTGTCTGCAACTGTCTACTCAGTTATTTACAGAAGATGATGTTTAATATTTATCTTCTCTATTAGATAAGCGGCATGTTAGATGGAGCTTTATTTTTCAGTTTTGAAACACTCATTTCAACAATATTCTGTAAATCATCAAATTTGAACTTCTATTCAATAATTTTAGTAATCACTCTGGAATATCTCTTCACAAAAAATACTTTTTTATGATCAGCATTCTTTGTGAAAGAATTAACACTGTATATTCTTCGTTTCTTGTGAAAATTTGAGAGAAAGACTGCTTTTGAAAGTCAAGGGAATTGTCACCTATAATTTTCTTACATATCAATATCTCGGCATTCTTTTAAAGCATGTATTCTGTGCAACTGACAGAAAGTGTTAGATAATGCAGATCTGAAACAAGTAACAATAATAAAGAGAGTGAATAATAGCTCCGTGGCAGATTTATTTTGGGTTTCAGTAACACTATCATCCTATTTAAACATCGTATTTCCTAGATTTTTCCAAAATGCTTTGATGTGAGAAAGCCTCCTTTTTTCTTATTGTCAATGCTGTACATGTAAAGAAAGTGAACTGAAATTTATGCCATCTGGATAATCAAACTATTAAAGTTAGCAATCCTCTTCTATTAAACCATCTTGAGTTTGGTTTTAAAATTCATAGTTTATTTGAAGAAAATTGTCAGCATCCTATTCATATCAGATTTGAAGGGGCACTAATTTGTTATTCAGATTCATAGTAGTGCCTTTATATAACATTCAACAAGCCCACAAGCTAATAAATATTAAATAAATAAATTATTCTGATTTACAGCACATCTCCTTAAAGCAAATAGATAAGATGAGAGATAAGGGGAAGGAGCTCAAAAGTAATTTCATCACAGTAAGTATGTAAAAATTGGAATGTTTTATCTGGGCAATATCTCAAGCTTTCAAACCCCTTAAGTTTAAAAATATCTGGGATGACTTCATTTGTAAGACACTCATGGATGAGTTTCGAGCTGGAATTTTTATGAAGGAGTCTATCACACATAGCTTAATTTTACATGTCTAATTCCTACTTTTAAAAAAGATTTTTCTGTTGAGCAAAACTGGAGTCCATTGAATTTTTTTTGGTTTTGTTTTTGTTTGTTCTTATTGTTTTTGGTTTTGGTTGGTTGGGGCTTTTTGTGGGTTTTTTTTGTTTTGTTTTGGTTTGGTTTGGTTTTCGTTTTATTTTGGTGTTGCAGCTATAAAGAAATTGATCCCTTTCAAACAGCAATTTGAGTGAATGCAAGGTAAAATTTCAGGCACAAAATAAGTTAATGAAAGAAAAAAAAAAAACCCAAAACCAAAGTGCTATTTGTTTTTTGCATTTTATGTCTGGAAAAATATTCATACCACACATTAGCAAGAATGATTTAAATAAAAAGCAGAAGAGGAAACAAGAATTTCTAATTATAAAATCTTGTGCATTGTCTGTCTGGAGATGGAGAAGGTTATAGTAGATTTTGACATGAAATTCACTCACTTGGTGCCTCATTGACTCTGGACACAAGATGTGCTTTTGAAGTGCACAAGTATACAATAAAATATACATAGCACAGGAATCATAGCAGCGATGGACCCTACATGGGAATAATGTGCATTGATTCCATGATTGCAGAAGGCTGATCAATTGCTTTATTAAGCTATACTGCATTAAACCATACTGAACTATACTATGCTACACTATACTATCTTACTAAGAAGAAATGCATCGCCCTTGACAGACAGTCACGACACACACGTGGATCCAACTGGTCAATGAATCAAAACACCATCACCAGAGTCCAATTAACAAATCCCTCTTCAGTAAATAATCTCCATAACACATTGCATGTGTGCACAACAACAGATGCAGCAAGTAGAAATAAAAATTGTTTATCATACTTTTTCTGAGCTTTCTCACAGCCTGGAAAAGTCTTGTGTCTCTCTCTGTTCAGAGAATATGTGGATATCACACACAGGAACATAAAGTTGTAGTTGTAGTGGTTAACACACTACAAACAGACAGCAAGGAATTCCAATGTACTGTATGAAGCAACAGTATGCCCATGTAAGTCCCAATTTTTTAAGACATGCAAGCAGTCTGCAATGAGGTGAGGATGGGGCTGATTCCCCCACTCCCTGAAACTGCTCCCTGCAATTGCCAAGTCACCACCTTTCAACTTCTAGAAGATAGAAATTATCTTACTAGAGGCATAACTACTAGGAGGTCATGATAAAAAGTAATGCAGAACCATTCAATCCTGCTCTCTCACAGAGCAGATAAATCTTGTCCCTGTGTCTAGATCCGCAAGTAACATATTCCTTAATAAAATGAACATCCCAATCATGTCTTTAAGCAGAATTCTCCTCCTTTTATTTTGTTGTAAATGTAATCTGATAGTATCACTCTCACCTTTAAACTCCCTTTTAAATGCAAATAGGTGTTACCATGCGTGTTAAGCAGGTGTTGCTTAATATTTATAGAAATCTTTGTATTTTATGTCCTGTTTGGCATTTTTTTAAGAAGTGAGGCTGGGGCCGCCGATCACATTTTATTTGGAACACAGTCTTGTGTTTTGTGCATCCTAAGCTGAACTTTGCTTGCTTGAATCTGAGAAGCGGGCACCTCCCAAAACCATCCCCAGAAACCACTAGAGACCCTCAAAGAGCCCATGCAGATGCAGCCAGAAGCACTGCACAAAGTAACCCAAGCTAAATGACTGTATTATGTAGGTGGTGACTATGTATTAGATAGGAGGGTTTATGCAAATTTTAGTTCATTAATTCCTTTTGTTTTCCTCCCTGGCATGCTCAATTTGTGGAAAACTTCTGCCTAATGCCCTGCACAGTCTTCTTTCTAAACCTGAATCATTGTCCATGTTCAGAGAATTATCAAAATTAATTTTCTGCACAGCTCACTCTCCCCCATTCTGCCATGGGTCAAAGACCTACTGCTCTCCTATCAAAGCTTTCATTTAAAGAAAAGAAAAATGAAATAAAATTTCTTGTTCTGTAATTATTTTATTACTGTAAGAATTTGCAATGTTCAATCACTGTAATATCTAGGAGGGTAGTACTTTTTCAACCTGTTACTATCTGTAAAATATGTTCCATTTCCTATTAGCAAAGCTACTGAAGGGCATAATGAGAGGCTAAATTACTTTTCTGGAAAATGTGCTTTTAAACATTGGTGAAATCCTGGGGTTTGTCTGATCTAAACCAAACCAGAAATGTTTTCTTGAAGTGAAGCAGAACACTGCCCATTCAAGCCACCAGACAATCTGATTTCAAATGTTTCCTTATCCAAACACAAGAGTGATCTTTTCTATATGAAACAATTTCCTGAACAGCATTTTTTCCTTATTTCTTGACGTTGCTTCCAAAGAAACCTCTTATAGAACTAATATCATATACTTGAAATGAATCAAACCTGTAATGAAACCCAGCTAAGATCAGAGCAGAAGAAATATTCTTCTGGGAAATTTACTAACTTGAAATGCTGCAACTGGATCTTAAGGCACCTACATGTTTTCAGAGTATGTGACAGCTTTGAGCACTTACATTCTATAGATCTTTTTGTAGACCTGGGCCAACATAATTAAGAATTCTAACTGATCCCACACAGCGGTTCAAATGAATTTTAACTTCCATTTTCAGCTTTCTAACCATGTACAAAGTAATGGACCCAAGGGAAAGATATAAATCCCTGTATTTCAGGCCAGACTGACCTCTAACTGTCAGGAGTTGGGAGGAAATTCTGTCTGGAAATGTTATGTCTTAATTGTCTCTTGCAGAGATTCTTGAGCTTTTCTGTGAGGCACTAACCAGCAAAATTATTTGTTTGATTCAGAAAAGCATTGCCCATGCCAATGTCTGAGCTTTTCAGCTACTAGCCTCAAAACCTAGCAGATAATTTTCATCTGCCTAACTACAAAACTGTAAGAAATAAGAAAGTTAAACCTAAAATGGTTTTTATTATAAAGAATTGTATTAAGTAAAATGTTTTTCTACTATGAATACTCGAAATTAGAGCTATTTTTTGTTAGTGTTATAATATTCATTAAACAATGCCATCACTATACGCCTATTATTCTGCATTTAAAAAAGAACTAATACAGAGGGAGATTTTCAATATATAGTTGCTCTGAGGTAATCCAGTGTGATCAGGGAAAAATACCTCTAAACACAAAATTTGGACTCAGTTGAGAAATGTTTCTTGATTTAAGAGGAATTTCTGTATGAATGCAGCTTGTCATGCATAGCATGCAATTTATAATAATTACTTTTGTACTATCTTTTAGAATTGGAAATTACATAAGATTTTTAAGATCTTAATGCAGGATAAATATTGACCCCTGAAATGTTTTTGCACTGTTTTTTTGAACAGTAACACTTTTAAAATATATTTAGGAAAAATGTTAATGTAGAAACTAGAACTGCCTAAGTGGTATCAGCTAAATATACAGTGGAGGGAACCCCAAACTTTTATCTATATAGTTTGCATGTCAGCCTTTTTTGGATTCTGTTAGTTGTGCAATATCTGCAAAGATTACCGAGTCTGGTTGTTATTTTAAAATTAAACAGGATAACAAGCCATATTTCACATAAGAAAATCTTGGTTCAAGGATTATTACCTTTCAACAAAATCAATAAGGTAATCACTACAGATCTGTACAGTACCTTTACTAGTCAGCATTCAGGAGACAGTAATAGATTTATTTAAGATCAAATTTAGTTATTTTAATCTGAAAGATTAAAATAGTGGTTTAGCGCTTTGAAAATATTTATAGGTAAGAAACAACAGCACTTATGGGACTGGCGTGTTTGCTATTACCTAGTGGCTCTTTAGGACTTAGTTCTGGCAAAATGTCCCTGAACACTTCATTATTGTTGTTATCCTGTGTGCTAATTATCGCTCTTGTCTTGTTGGAGCTCTGAGACTCTAGAACACATGTATTGAAAAAGTGTGCTTTGCCAGTTGGGGCTGTCATTATCCATCCTTTACACTCCTTAATGCCTATGAGAACATTAGCCTAAAAGAGAAGTTGTCTAGATTGGAGCAGAGAGTTAAAATAGGACTGACATCTGTCCTGAGCAGATTACATAAGGGCTGAAATTTTGAAAAGAATTCCGTCTTTCAATTACATGAAAAGTCCAATTTTTCAGCAAGGAATGATGAAGCTATTGAAACCATGTTTGGGGAGGGCGGGTGTTATTCACTATTCTTTGCCTTTTTGCCTTGTTAAGAAGAAAGACATTTTTCTACAAACAGATAGATGGGAAAAATTTTGTTCTGTGCCACAATCACTGTGACAAGTTAGGCTACAAAAACACTATGGGAAATACAGCCTTCCTAATCTTAGCTCTTCCTTCTCCTGAATTAATAGGAAGTGTTAAAAAGCGATCAAAGAAAAGAAAAAAAAAAAAACAAAACAGATCAAAAGAAGACAGCTTTGGATGCAAAACAAAAATGGAATCCAAAGCTTCTCATCTAGTTTTGTTTTTTGAATTTTTTTCCCCGTGAAAAGATACAATTGCTGGCTTTTAATTCAGGTCTTATTCAATATCTTCATGTTAACATAATCAATTCTATCCTTATACTACTCAAGAAATACAATTTTGGGAAGGCAACTTAATAAGAACAAGTTTCTTGCTTATCAAGTCTGCCTTTCCAGTGAAACCTAATTCCTCAAGAGTCATCTGCTTCCTTCCAGCACATATTCTCTCCTGATACTCATTCATAACACTGTTGAAGTATTGTGGGGGCACAGAATTCTTTCTGCTTAAACTTTCTGCAAGTCTGGTACTTCTAGATTTCCATCCTATGTACAATGGATAGTTACCACAATATTATCAGGCATTTGGTTTGTTGTCAACCAAACACCTGATAATATTGCTTTTCTGAACTATAGTTCAAAACAGTTATTCCTTTATTCTCTTTTAGTTGTCCAGAGATTTTAAAGAAATAGTAGTATGCAAGCCTTTCTGGCCTTTCTGGCCAGAAATGTGTATTCCAGCCTTTCTGGCCTTAGAAATGTGTATTCTGAACAACAACTGATCCCTTGATCTTTGTTTATACAAAGGAAATAAACTAGTTCCAAGCAGAAGTGAAATTCACAGCTTTTTAATGCAATAAATTGAAGTTTCAGTAGCCATGGATCTATCATGGAAAAAAACATTTTCAAGCATGTCTCAGTGTAGAAAGCATTGGAAAGAGCAAGGAGATTATTTTAGTTTTCCCATATCCTGCATTAGCAATACGTCCATTGTATGATTTAATTACAGTTTAGCCTATTGATGTATTAGACATAAAAAAACTACAGGAAAAAAAGTTTAGGAAAAAAAATCAACATGTCATTGTATATAAGGAATAGCTCTGATATGGGACTGATTGAAGAGTCCTTCTCTATTTAGCTTTTGAGACAAAGAAATAGAAATTTGTAAGCACAGATGTAGAAATTACTAAGAGCTTAATAAATATCCATGAAATCAAATGTGGTGAAGAGAACACAAATAGGAGATAATAGTTTAAATATTGCATTGTTAAAATAGAAAGATTACACCAATAGAAGTCAAAAGTTAAAAAAACATACAAGAAGCTATAAATGTTTTTTTCTTTTCCCCTGCACAGGATTTCTGAAACCAACTTCCAAAGGATGTGGTGGGACCATTTCCATACGACAGAAATATGTTAAAAAGGATAGCAGACACTTTTTCAAGGATAGGATTTTTGATTCTAAGGCAATCTATTACTTAGAAAGTCTGCAAATGGATGAATGCTGGAACCTGAGAGGGTAATGAGAAACCCCTAGATCAATGTTTGCCATTAATTTATTTTTTCTAAAAATAACCAGGGTGATGGTGAAGGCTGACTTGTATTCTAACTCACAAGGAAAGTAAATAAAGTTTCATTAGTTAGATTGGTAGAAAAAGCAAACCCCCTGGAAATATTTTTCGATTGTATAATCATTATAGAACAAGAGATGGATTGTGGGAAGAGGACAAAGATGCCAGCAGAGTCACACTGCTGTCTTCCAACATAGTGATTTCTGTGTTTCTTGTGCTAATTGTAATGCCCAGATTATTCACTTTCTACCTAATTGGTTTGCAGTGACATATTCTACTTTGTTCTGGTTTTGCCAATCATAATTATGTAAAGAAATCTATTAACATTCTATCGATGTATTAGTAACATGTTGATCATCAAAATATATTATTATCTTTGCCACAAAAATATATTCAATTTGTTCTTTTATCAAGTTTCCTGGCTCATTTTTATTTTAAGGGCTGTTATTTTAGAATGAAAAAATAAGTTTCTTTACCAAATTCTGCATAATTCCTACAAGTGCTAGAAAACCTGAGCACTTACCTGCACAGTACTTCCACATGAAAAACATTAAAACAGGAAAACTGTACTCATTTTCGAATCTGAAATTGAAATTAATCTAGACAATCCATGTAAAAAGCTGGAATTGCTTTTGGCAGAAAAAGGTCAGTAACAAATGATTGCAATGGAGTTGCTCAAGTGAATACAGATTATTTGACTGAAAAGGTAATGCAGCCACAGATCCTGAGCTATTAAAACAACACCTGTGAGGAGAATGGGTATACTGAGAATGCTTACACTGTCATCACTGACATCACTGTCATGATGTCAAAGGCACAAAATTTATTTATTTAAAAAAAAAACCAAAAAACAACAAAAACCCCAAAACCAAAACAAAAGGAAAAAACCCCTTATATGTGGGATTAACATTCAAATAACATCATAAGCGTGCATTCAGCTAATTGCAAGGGAGCTGCATCAGTCTGTTTTATTATTCTGAAATATCCAGTCAAAACATTAGTTTGCAACAGGCTTATAGTGGTGGCAAGTGATAATATTCCTGTCCAAATAATACAGGTATTATTTCCTTCACCTATTCATCAAAATCCTTCACTTTTTCCTTTCGATAGTCACTCTACAGTAAGGAACTCTAATGCCTTTGCAAACTGCCAGATTCAAAGCATCCATCCTCTTCCACAGCAATTACGCGGCGAGACCTCATTACAAAATGACACAGCGTGAGGAATGCAGGCGGCGCCCGCGGCTGCAGCGGCCCCAGCGCAGGGCACGGCTGAGCCCCTGAGCCCCGGGGAAAGCCTGGGCAAGGGAGGGCAAAACGCTGCCCGGCAGCCGGGGCTGAGCCAGGGGAAGCGAGCGAGAAACAGCCCTGCGAGCCCCGAGGGGACAGCGGGAGCAGGGCCGGGGGCAGGAGAGACCCTGCGGCCCTGCTCCCGCAGGGTGGCCCTGCGGCCTGCGAGAGAGCCCGGCCCGGCTGGGCCGGCCCTGCGGCCCCGGAAATGGGCCGGGCTGGAGCAGGGAAATATGCGAGGAGGGAAAACAGTGCAGAGAGGGGCTGCGATGGACTGAGAGCAGCCGCGCGTTCCCCATCCCTCTGCGCTGCTTGGGTTGATGAGGAATAGCAGTCACGAGGGAAGGAGCAAAGCTGAGCCTGAGAAAAGGGAAGGGGTGAGAGTCAGGAGGGTTTTCCCATATTTCTCTTAGCTTCTCACCAGGTTGTGCACTTTTAATTTTCAATAAATGCATTTTTCCACAGTCGAATCTGTTTTGTCTATGTCAGTAGCAGAAAAAGGATCTCCCTGCCTTTATCTCGATTACTTTATTTTCTCCCCTGTGCAGTTGAGGAGGTGGAGTAATATAGCATCTGTGAGGCATATGGCAGCCAGCCAAAGCCAGCCCTCCACAAAAAGTACGGTTAATTTTGTAACTATCTACTTATGGAAATCAAGCACATATTCCAAAGCTTGCAGTGCTCAGTAATTTAAAACTGGCCTCTTTATTAAAAAAAAAAAGGTATCCATAATGCTGTCAAAACCACATAAGTTCTCTATAGGTAGTTCCTATTTATAGTTATAATTAATATCATTTTATAGGGTGACTGTATTTACAATAGGACTTCAAGAGACAACTATAAAATAGCCTTTATTGTTTATTTGATGGTTTAAAATCTTCACTTTTTAAAAAAGGTTCAGTTTTAAAGGTAATTAGTAGCTTCAGCTAATCAGGAAACACCCCCCCCCCTTGTGAACAGAAACATGACTTCTCTTTAATTTACTTTTTTAGTAGTTTAACAACGAAACAAGACCATTTTTCTGCCAAGAAAAAAAAACAAAACATTAGGTAAAGAAACGGAATTGTCTCCAGCATCACTGGAGTTTGGATCAGCACCTTGTCTTTGATTTGTAAAGACTAATCTATTTGCAAGAACTAAATTGAGATCTTGGTTTAATAGTTCCACCAGATATACAAGAAAATGAAAGATCTTCCATTCACTTTTTATGAAATATTTTTACTTTGCCAAAGATTCTGTTAAGAATGTGAAGATATGTATCAGCAGAATATACTCCTCTCACACATTACTCTGTATTAGGAGAAAAGATTACCTCTGTCTCAAATGTCCTCAGAGGGTTGGAAGTTGCTTCACTGCAAAGATACCTGGAATCCTAAACTTGCCTTTTCTTTTCCTAGAGCCAATTTTGAGCCTTCCCCACCCGCAGCTCTGCTGAGGGACCTTCTAGGTTTCATAAGTTCTGCTGGTAGTTTTTCTTTTGACAGTTACATTAGTTCTCCACAGTTTCTATAATGAAAGGTGAACAAAGTCTCTTCTGAGTTCTTTCTAGGGCTGGGGATTCTATAAGATATCACAGACAATCCTACAGGATATAAATACATATCTTGCACTGATCTTTTCAGCTAGTTTCAGTGTTCGCCCCCACTGTGGCTGTGCTATTCAGGATCTGCTAAGGAAAACTGTGGTCTCTTTCCCTTATATCAGTATCAACTCCCAGTCTTTCTCTACAGCTTAATCATATATCTGTGTCTGCTTCCTCATGTTGCAAGACTAGAGGACTCATATGTAGCTTTTGAGTCTTTGTCTATCAAATAAGCATTTTTGGATGGAAGACAGGTTTCTGTTAAAACATAATGCACAATCTATTTTAAGTTTGAGTTCACCAAGTTCCAATATATGGCCAGAAAATTATGGTTGTGAAAGGGTAATTGGCTAGCCATATAAAAAAGCTTTAACTCCCTTCACATCTTTAGCTTAATCACTTTCTTAAGGGCATTTATGTTTTTGTGGCCTCAAAAAGGTTAACAGAGATCTGCTCTAAAATGTGTTAACTCTATTTAGCCTTAGCTCGTTACCAGGTCAGCCCAAACAGAGAGGAAGTTCTGCAGCATAGTCCCAGATTCCTTATTTCCCTTCTTTTTTATTTGTTTTTTTCCCTTTTAAAAAGTGCATATATTGCATTGATTATGGTCTTCATGTCCTTTAATAGCTTAGTATACAAGTACTAACTAAAATTTATTTATTCCAATGCTTTAATTATTTTCCTTTTCCTGACAGAGACACTGAGAAAGCTTTTGTCCATTATTTATTTTCCTGGAATGTAGTATAGCCAGTTTTTGCCAATTGATATTGCAGGGGCTGACACCTATCACCAGCTCTCAGACACCTTCTCCTGTCCGGTGTTACTCAGCAACAGCATGTCTGGTACTGCAATGCAATGGCAAACATTCTGATCACTATTTCTGTGGAACTAAGTGGCTGACATTTTTCTATACTTGATCTTTTTTAAAAGCCTTTGGCTTAATTCAAAAAAGGAAATTCAGCATAGGTTTGTTTCACATACAGTACTGCAACACAGATGCAGTCTGGTCTCAAACTGACATAATGTTGATAGTTTTATATTTTAAAATTTTTTCTGTCTTTTCTGCTTCATTAAAAATATATATGTATTTATTTATTTTCTATTTCAAATTAAAACATGTATTAATATTTTTTCTAGAGGATTTCTAATTTTTGTTCAGGTGTGCAAATGCATTTTAATTCCAACAGCAACAGTGCAAATTTAAAGAGCAGGTAATATTTGCCTTAGCTCCCAGGTATGGATCAGTAAAAATAGACAGAGAGCTTTGACCCCTTTCTCTAGATAGTCGTAGATGGGACACATGCTGGTTTAGACACCTGCTGTAACTTACAATAGACTGAAGATACCTCCAGCTGTGCTATGTGTTGAGCACCTCAGGGGAGCATTGCAGAAGCTGACTGCCATCATGGCACAGGAGAGTTTTTCCTGCTCTCTGTTCTTGATCTCTGTCACCTTCTGGTCATCACTCTGAAGCTGGCTGCCAACAAGATGAATGATGTAAGAACTAATACCACAGCACTATCTCAAAAAATCCTGTCAGGTTGGGTGTTCTGCTAGTGGAGGGTCATGTCATGATGATATGAAGAAGGGGGCGAGGGGAAGCTATGGAAAAAAAAAAAAAAGAAAAGGAAGATGTAAAAAAGAAAAGGAAGCTGTGATAAAGCAGCTGAACTTCGGTGCTTTTAGACTCAAGTTCAATCAGTAGTGTTGTGTGCATTACTTAAAGAACATTGAATAATATGCAATATTTACATAGACTATCAGGCCAAAGAAGAGCAAGATATCATGTCTTTTCCAGTGACTTTTGGTGCACTAATAAATACAGAACAGTGTTCTGTAAAATATGTTGAAAGGTACATAGTAAGACTGTAATTCCATTGGAAGTGTTCTGACAGACAAGTAAAGAGAACAGGGAAGACAGAATTGTCTCTTAATGGAACTTTGGAACTTTGACATAGAATTGTGTCAATAAACTGCAGTCATGTCTTTCTTTCTCATTCGTACAATGCAACTTAGATTAATAATATGTGGAAAATGAAGTATTGATGACAGCAAGTAATTTTTTAAAGGTCCTTTTTGGAGGGGCTGCTTTGCAATAACCCATTAATAATTGGGGGAAAAAAAGTCAGCAGGATTTGAAGTCATTCTTCCCTGTAATGTTTTATGACATTTTGAAATCATTCTTTAAATTGAATTCTGAAAAGATTGAACATTACTTTTTGAAATGATCTGCAAACTGAAAATTCCAGCACTGCAAACCTTGTCTTTCAAACAATACTTTTTCTATTTAAAATATTTTTTAATTACCAATGGATGTGTAAATAAATTTTGAGAGTTATTTGGTATGAAACAGTGACAGAAGGGCATTAAGTTTCCCTGCCAAATACTTCAAAGCACATTATGCAAATAAAACACAAATATGTATTTTTTGATTCAAGGCTGAAGACTGAAATTTCAAGTGCAATAGACAATTGCAAGAAATACAGTTCTAGCAATATGAAAGAATGTTACCTAAGGGCCAAGTAAAACAGCATTTGAATTCTCCTTCCTTCATTTTTCTGCACATGCACAGAAGGTAGATTATGGTAAATAAAAAGAAATTATCAGCTCCCACTTGGCTTATGTATGTAAAGTTATAAAACTGAACATCAAATTTGAGATCAGTGATGACATATCTATTAACCCATCATCCAAGTATTCACATTTGATACATTAACACTTGCTAAACCTCACAGCTGCATATTAAAACTGAAGTATAAATCATTAACAGCAGTTGGAAATAGGTGGTGAGACTGATTTTCTTTGTTGGCTTTTCCACTCAATATATGAGTCCTCTTTACCTATCTTGTCAAGTTTTGGTAGGAAAATCACCTCTGTGGTTCTTTGTTGGGTTTTTTTTCTGTTTTAACCAGCAGCAGAAACAAAAAGTCTTGTAAGATTGTAATCTTTTGCTGTTCTCTCTCTCTCAGATAGCTTTCATTTCTTATGTTTTCCATGTAAAGCTAACCATAAAGAAACCTCTCTTCCAATCCATTCAAACAAAACAGTGTAGAGTCATGGCATTAGGCATCTTCCTCAGATGTGTGGAACTATGCTATTCAGTGCTAAAACACAGCATTTGGTGATGTCTGCCATACTGTAGACCAGTATCCTGGTCTGTGAATTTCCCCCTCTCCTCTATCCCTATCTTACACTAGAATGGAGGAGAAAATTTTTCACCAGTAATTATTTGCCCCTCAGGCAAGACAGGATAAGAAAAATAAGAATAGGATAGGATAGGATAGGATAGGATAGGATAGGATAGGATAGGATAGGATAGAATAGAATAGAATAGAATAGAATAGAATAGAATAGAATAGAATAGAATAGAATAGAATAGAATAGAATAGAATACTTCAGTTGGAAGGAACATAAAACAATCATGTAGTCCAACTGCCTAACCACTTCAGAGCTGACAAAAACCTAAATTATACATTTAAGAGCATTCTCCAAATACCTCTTAAACACTGACAGTCAAGGGGCATCAACCACCTCTCTAGGAAATCTGTTTTGGTGTTTGACCACCCTCTTGGTAAAGAAATGTTTTCTCATAGAGAAGACCTCCTGTAAAGCAGCTATGAGCTATTCACATGAACCCTGTCACTGCATAACAGGGAGAAGAAATCAGCACATCCCTCTCTCCTATCTCTCCTCAGATGTCTGTAGAGAGCAAGGAGGTCTCCCTCCATCCTACTTTTCTCCAAAATAGACAAGCCCAGAGTTCTCATCCATTCATCAGCAGGCATTCCTTTCATCCCTTTCATCAGCTTGATTGCCCTTCTCTGGACATATCCAAGGACATTCACATCCTTCCTAAACACACAAGGTGAGTAAGTACACCAACATTGCAGGACGATCTCCTCTTTTGATGCACCCCAGGATGTGATCTGCCCTCGGGACTTCCAGGGCACACACTCCTGACTGACACTGAGCTGCTGCCAACCAGCCCTCCCCGGTCCCTTTCAGCAGGGCTGCTTGCCAGCTGCATGTTTTCCAGTCTGTACTTCACTGGGGTATTGTTCCATCCAGACAGCAAAGTTCTAAAAGTCTACAGGCAGTTAAAGTTCTTCAAAATGGTATATATTCTCGTCTTAAATTCCAGTGATTCATATTTAGCTTTCAAAGCAAGCAGCATGACAGATATTTCATTTTCTGCCACCTCTTTCTTAATGTTGAAACAAGCAATTGTTTCCCTTGATGTGTTACACATGTGCATTTCTGACAATTCCAGTGTCCGAATTTTAGGGCTTTTGATCACACATCAGTTTAGGCAACATCAGGACTGCTGGCAACAGATGGGGTACACTGTCTGAAAGGGGGAAAAACAAAAACTACTCAGGTCTTAGCAGAGATCATTTTACACTTTTACAGTGAGAGCTTTGCACTAGATTTGAAGAGGAAGGGGATAAAAATCAGGACCAGACTGTCTCCATGTGCCAAATGATGAGCCACAGGGAAGAAGACTTGCCTGGTTGAAAAGAGCTGTGTCTGAAATTCAGGAAAACAGTGAGAGTTTATGAGATTTGGCAGAATGAGCAGCCCACTCAGGAGGACTGCAAGGATGTCATGAGAATATGCAGAGAGAAAATTTGAAGTGCAAGAACTCAACTAGAATTTCATCTGACTACTGCCATTACAGACAATAAAATTGTTTTTACAAATATCAACAACAACTAAGAGAGCTAAGGAGAATGTTCATGTTTTATTGGATGCAGGGGAAAATAGTCACAAAGGATGAAGAAAAGGCTGAGGGACTTAATCCCTTCTTTGCCTTAGTAGCAAGACTGAGCTGTCCTTAGGGTACCCAGCCTCCATGGCTGGAAGACAGAGATGAGGAGCAGAGTGAAGTCTCCATAATCCAGGAGGAAATAGTGGCCTGCTGTTCCACATAAACTTGCACAAGTCTATGAGGCCAGATGGGATCCACCCAAGAGTACTGAGGGAGCTGGCAGAAGAGCTCACCAAGCCCCTCTCCCTCATTTTTCAGCAGTTAACTGGGAAGCTCACAGATGTCTGGAGGTTAGCAAATGGAAATACCTATCTACAAGAAGAGCCATAAGTGGAATCCAAGGAACTACAGGCCATTCAGCCTCACCTCTGTGCTGGCAAAGACCATGGAGCAGATCATCTTGAGTATGATCACACATCATGTGCAGAACAACCAGGATATCAGGTCCAGCCAGCATGGGTTTATAAAAAGCAATTCCTGCTTGACTAACCTTGTCTCCTTGTCTCCTTCTATGACAAGGTGACATGGCAAGGTTGTGAATGTTGTCTCTTTGGATCTTGGTAAAGTTTTTGATTGTCTTCCACAACTTCTCCTGAAGAAACTAGCCATTCACATCTTGGTTGGGTGTATTCTTCAGTGGGTTAAAAATGGCCTGGAATGGTCAACTCCAAAGAGCAGTGATAGATGCTTGTCACAAGTA
Organism: Zonotrichia albicollis; assembly: GCF_047830755.1. Lineage (NCBI taxonomy): Eukaryota > Metazoa > Chordata > Aves > Passeriformes > Passerellidae > Zonotrichia > Zonotrichia albicollis. The sequence goes on from NC_133819.1 coordinate 75,174,079, forward strand.
AGCTTCCCCAGGATTCAACACTGAGGCCAGTTTTCTCTTATATCTTTATCTATGATCTGGATGAAGGGATCAAGAGCACCCTCAGTAAGTTTAGAGGTGATGCCATGATGGGTGGCAATGTTGATCTGCTGGAGGGCAGCAAGACTGCAAAGGCATTTGGACAGGCTGGATTGATGGGGCAAAGCCAATTGTATGAGGTTTAACAAAATGCGTCATCCTGCACTTTGGCTATAAATTCCCATGCAGGCTGGGGGCAGACTGTCTGGAAAGGTACTTGATGGAAAAGGACCTAGGGGTGCAGGTTGACATCCAACTGAATATGAGCCAGCGTGTGCCCAGGTGGCCAAGAAGGCCAAAGGCATCCTGGTTTATGACAAAAATAGTGTGCTCAGCAGGACCAAGTCATCAGTCCCCTGTACTTGGACCAAGTGAGGCCACCACACCTTCAGCCCTGTGCTTGGTTCTGGACCCCTTACTACAAGAGACATTGAGGTGCTGGGGCATATCCACAGAAGGGCAGCAAAGCTGGTGGAGGATCTGGAGCACAGGTCTGACAAGTGTCTAGGGGAGATGGGGTTGTCTAAAGGGAGAAAAGGGAGCTCATAGGAAACAATATCACTCTATACAGTTACCTGAAAAGCAGTTGCAGTGAGGTGGGAGTTGGTGTCTTCTCCCACGTAACAAAAAACAGGACAAGAGGAAATGGTTTCAAGTTGTGACAAGGAAGGTTTAGACTGGATATTAGGAAAAAGATTCTTCATGGAAAGGGTGGGCAGGCATTTGAACAGGTGAATGTTCCTGAAGTGGTGGAATAACCACCCTCTGAAGTGGTCAAAACAATCTGTGGATGTGTCACCTGGGGATGTGGTTTAGTGGTGGACATGACAGTGATGGGTTAACAGGTGTATTCTGTGATCTTAAAGGTCTTTTCCAACCTTAATGATTCCATGACTGTGTAACAGGCCTATGGGAAAATTCTATGGGATATGGAATAAATCAGTATTTAGTAGACTTGGATGCTTTCATTAGTGATCTTGCTTGAAAATCCATCCTTTTATGTAGCAGTACTGTCTGAAATAAGTTCAACTACATTTCACTGAAATCAAAACCGCTGAATTTCCCGTAATCTTTCCATTTAGATCAAAATCCTAAAATTTCCAAAATGACAGAAAGAAAATCATAATTGCGTCTCAGTGAAATTCAGAATTTTTTCACTGTTCCAATAAATTTTGTAGATAACTTTCCAACATATTCAACAGATATAAGCCAAAATTAAAACTGGAGATTCCATCATATTATACAAATGTATGTATTCAGTTTGCCCACAAATATCGAACTACCTATGCTGGCACATTCCTAAATGTCCACTTTATGGCAGAAACAGAATACTAGACTATAGGAACCCAAATGAACAGAGTTTATTCCAATTTGAGATACTCAAATTCAGAAACCTTCACTGATCACCTTAGTTTTACCCTTTCCTTTTTAGTTCTATTTTCATTCTCAAGCTTGTCACTTTCAATTTTCCTACTGATAGCCTTCTTCAATTCCCTCCTGAATTTGCTTGTGTTCTCTTAGTTTCTTTCTAGTTTTCTCAGTACCTTCTCAAGACATGAGAAGGCAACAAATGGGCAGAGAGAAGCAGAAACTTTGTTGTAAAAGCAAAAAGTGGGAAAAAATTCTCATTTGATCATTTATGTTGAACATAAATTTTAAGAATGACAGCTGGAAAGTATTCTTTTAATATAGTCAAAGCAAAATATCTTTACTTTATTGAAATTCCTTTGTGACTTTATTTTAAAATAAAATTGTGTCTATACTGAGAAACTCTAAAAATGTTTTGTGGATTAAAAATCATATTTTGCAGTGAAAAGAGATTGTTTTAGAAGTTTTGCACTGACTTACTTATGTAAAAATAACTTGCAAGAAAGAAAATACTTCAAATATTTCTTGGTATGTGTTTTATGTACCATTATTTAATTTTCAGAACTTTCATCTCGAAACCATGTTAATTACACATTGTAAGTCAATGTAATGCTTATGAATAAAATATAGTAAGGAAAACTAGAGAGTTTGACTATTGATACTTACAGACTTCATGTTGCTCTAGCACAATGAAATATTTAGGTGTTTCCATAGATCAGTGAAAAAAAAAATCTTCAACACAGAAAGCAGATTTTTTTGGTATATAGATATTTTTGGGTTAAGATAATATTCAGGTAAAGTAGATTTTCAACTCTCATGTTATTTTAACTCTGAATAAGGGTATAAAGAACAATTTTATCCTCTAATAGAAATAATAACATTCTAGTCACAGTCATGAGAAGCTGCTCAAATTCCTGGTTCATCCTCTACCTGTTTTGGTTTGAATTCTAATTCTTTTAAAGCTAGTGGTCAGAAATATGCACAAAATTTCAGAGGATGATTTATTAGCCCATGTTCAATTGTACTGGTATTTCTCTCTATTGAGAAAAGATATTATTGGCAGCCATAATATATTGGCACTTCACATCATTCAGCAATTAACTGCAAAAGTCTGTCTTTGGCCATTTCCAGTACTGGTAAACTTCATAGATTAACACTAGTGTCTGTAATTACATTGATGTATAACATAGTATCTTCTGCTATCAGCTCTAAAATTTATTTTGATTACTCTAGTTTTCAGGAAACAGACATTATTGAATGTTGTTTTAACATTCTCCCTCCCTCTTAAGAATACTCATAATTTGCTATTTGTGTCACAATACTTCTGAAAATTTTATTTACTATTTAAATACTAAAAAAATTCCTGTATCTACCTAATGCTGAAATTAATGTCAAAGCTGTTCTGTTTTAATTGGATACTTTTTTTCACAATCTCTTTACTAATTTTCCTCTTATCTATTTCCACTGATTCACCTTGTGGTGCTGTACCCAGTGCTTTTTACCAGATAGGAGAGAGCTACATTTGTTTTGTCTGCAAAAGTCATTATGCTTGTTTAAAAAGAACAAACCAAGCATCACCTTCCCCCCACCAAAGAAAACAACAAATAAGAAGTTACCTTGCAATTATCTACTTTTCCATTTAATCTCAGCTATTCTTTCCCTCTAGATTAGTTCAGAAGTAACACTCACTCTTGGCCATGAATCAACTTTTTGTTCTCCCTCTTGCCAATGCAGATTTTCACTTAGCAACAAGTGGTGCTATTTGCAGCAATCATATGAATCATACTTTTGCAATTTCAATATAAAACTCTCACCCATTGTACAAAAAAAAGAATCCTATAATTAGAGTTATCTGAAACTTTAGGGTTATACAAAGTTTAACCACCATTTTAGACAGAACAGATAAAGTGTTGCAAGAACATATATCCTTATTCAGTGACAGAAAGTCTAAATGACTGCTTTTAGCCTGGTATGACCTGCAGTAACTATAAAATTATTGCTTAGTCAAGCAGGGAGATAGCTGCTAGGAATTGAGCCACCGAGACATTTTTGGATAATGGAAGATATAATCTGTTGTGAGTGTGGTTCACTAAAATGTCAGGTTTAAGAATAATTACACAAAAATGTCAGGTTTAAGAATAATTCTAAGTGGTGAGAATTTGTTACAAAATAAACTGTGGCCATCTTTAAAGTCTATTTGTCTTGTTAGATTCATCACCTTGCTCTGCATCATGCTAAACATAAAGAATGTTAATGTACTAAGCAAAGCTTTAAAGAAAAGCAAACCAATACAACAAGCCACAAACCAGAAAAAAAAAAAAAGAAAAATACCATAAACAGGCTAATTCCTATCATTACTTTTAAGAAATGACACTATTTGAACAAAGAGTCTTTAGAAAAAACCTCTTTCATAACAAGTTTAATCTGGAGCTTGCTTTCTAAGCTCAGTTTTTGAAAACGAAGTCAATTTAAAAAGTAAAGCACATTGAAGACACAAATTACTAAAGCTGACAAAAGAGATACAACACTGGTGGTGATGCTAGAGTAGGACCAATAGTGGCTTATCTAGTCTAAGACTTTTCCTCAGCAATATCTTACAGCAGGTAACCGATGGATAGATGCAACACATTATCACAATCTTCCCCCAAAATATTTAAATCAGTCTGTCCTTTCTCTGACCTCTCTCCATGGTCTTCTTTTGCAAGATGATTGCTCTGTCCTATCCAAAATCTGTGGGATTTACTAATTTTTAATGCCATGTCGTAACTTCAATGTTTGTTTCTTTTTCATTCACTCCCCTGTTCAACTTTTTAAAGCCCTACAATGTATCAGCTTGTCTGAAATTTTGTGCAATTAATTTTTCAGGCTCCTTTTATATTCCAGGAAAACATGTTGTATAGTTCAGGAAAATATCACCCTCTTATTGACTTTAAGGCAGACAGTTTTAAAGTTTATTAAATGTAATTCCATTTTTGTGAGGGAGTCAGAAAGCAGCTGTATGTTACTTAGCTGCCTGTCACAGTCAATTTATATGCAGGGAGGAATAAATGTGATCTCACTTCTAAGCAAAATAATTAAAAAAAAAGTTTTGGTGTATTTAGTTATCTTTATTCACTCTTAGGCAATGCTGAATTTTCTTCTCTCTTTCATTAAATAGAAATGTTCAGAGGCAGTTTTAAACAACAAAGGCCAGTAGCCCGTTCACTGAGAGCTCAGTTTTTCTAGTTGTAGAAAATTTACTCTGGAACAAAAGAAAGGGCACAGTTAAGTGACATTTCTCTCAGTGGCAGTGACAGCTTTAAAAAAAATATCAGTGCTCTTACTTACCTGGGAGCATCCTTGTATCTAGTTCAAGACTTTGTGCAGCACACCTGTGAAGGCATGAGGGAGGAAAAGGGAGCAGCAAGGGTCATAGATGGCTCTACACTGCCAAGAGCTGTACTTTGTCTCCTGTCTGGCTATGTATTATTCCAGAAATTCAGTCTCTAAGCCTAGGTACTTTGCTAGGTACTTTGCTAGGTAAATTGCTGAGGTCGCCAACAAAAAATAAACTGCATTTGGGATGGAACAAGGCTTGCTGTCCCTTAAATGTATGATAAAGACAATTGTCATCTCACTAGCAGAACATCTAGCCTTAAAGTAGAGCATGGGCAAGAGAACATTCCTAGCCTTCTCTAGCCAAAATTAACTGCTCCTTTAACCTTGATTGATGTAATGGAACTGACATTTGCCCAAGTGCAACACTCAGAAGTGCCTATCATTTTTTTTTAAATATAATAAACTTATTTTACCCGTTCCTTTAAAAGGATGCTAATTTTCCTTTTTCTAATTGAAATTTTGATTTTGCTTAAGCAATATTGCTTCCACACATGCAAAAAATTCCTGAATTTTTCCTCAGGGATGTGATGTGGTCCCAGGTAGGTACAACATATTTCTATTACATTTACAGTGAAAATTTTATATTTATAATAATTTTGCTTATTAAAAATAAAATCTAATTACCCTTATGAATTCTCTGAGGTTAAACTGACATCTGTCATATAGTATATAACAGTGTTTTGCTTGGTGCACAAAGAAATAATAAACATACTACATAGGAGTAGATTAGAATGTAAAGACTGACCTGCCTCACTGTGGGTCTTAAATAAGCCTCCTCAACAGATTACAATGACTGCAGGAATTTTTCCTCTTGTTTTGACATAAAAATGCATTTTAATTCTATTTGATCTATTTTTTTTCTCCATTCAATAGATTTTGCTACCTGTTTGAAGAAAATCTCCATTTCAGAACAAAGTCACAGGGGTTTTATCTCTCATAGAATATTAATGCAAATAATCAACAGTTTTTCTCTTCACAAATAAACACCTCCTTTTGAAATTCCCTTGAATTAAGCTAACATAAATGCATGCTTTTGGAAAGTGTTGACAGTGTAAGATGGAACAGATATAATATGCCAAAACATTAATACTGTGTCACTGTAGCTTTTTATTATTATTATAATTTCCTGGTTCCTTAGGAAACTAAAATCTGTTCAAGATGCATAAAACAAGACAGGATACAATCCTGTGCAGATACGTAGAAGGTACACATAATCTTCTAAGATTATTAAGTGTTTTCTAAAGCAAATCCTAAAGTGAAGAAAGCTGTCCTAAATGTACACTGGTGGCATTAAGAGTAGTTTTTGGTTTCATTGTTATGTAACACAGTTCAGGTGCCATCTGGATGGGTTGCCTCCACATATCTTGTGTGTTCATGCTCAGTACTAGCATGTTGACAGCTGAACAGCAGTCATCTATATTAGCAATAGTTGTCACAGAGGTAATTTGTATATTCACCGCTTTCCTAATCTCACACTCCACATATTCCTCTCTCAAAACAATTATGCTACTATTCTAATGTCTTAAAAGGAAGCATAACTTTCTCCTTTTAGTACTGCCCTTTTTTTTTTTCTTTTGTTAATTCACTGAGAAATGGTGTAAAATCATGGAATTGTTTAGGTTTGAAAAGATCTTTAAGATCAGCAAGTCCAAATGCAAACCAGCACTTCCAAGTACCATGCTGCTAAGAGTCACATCTACATGTTTTTTATAAGACCTCCAGGGTGGTGACTCATCCATTTCCCAGGACAGTGCTTCTTGTAAATCCTTAACAGCCATTTTCTAATGTTGCTTATCATTGCAAATTAAAGCATAGGATGCTTGGGCGTTTGTTTTCAAATAGGCTCAAATTGCAGTACAACTTGTAGAGTGATTTCAAATTATTGGAGGACTTCAAATTTTATGGGCACTTCAGTATGGAATTTAAAGCACTCCAATAATTTTAAATCGCTCTGTCTTGCACAAAGCAATTTAAATTTATTGGAAGTGAAATTTGGCAGTGATCAGGGCTCTGGGCATCTCAGCATACATTGGTTTAAAATTAAAAGAGCACTTTAAATTTTTATAAGCACTTCATTTAAAGATCGGGGCTCTGGTCTGGGATGGTGCAATTTACAGCTGGTAAAGGTTTTCTCACTTGCACTCAAATAAAAATAATAATAAAAAATGCTTCTTTATATATTATTTTATTATATTATTTATTAAAATAATTATTTATTAAAATAACTATATTATTTCTTAAAATAATCTTTTTTTGCTTAACAAGAGATCTAAAATACAATTTAGACAGAAAACTAAAAAAAAGCAAATAAGGTACAATCCTGTTAAAGCTACCTCATTCCATTAGTTTCAGAGAAAGCCGTTGCTCAACTAGAGAAACCAAAACCCAAAGAAATCCAGACAAAGGTGTAATCAAAATATACAGAAAATGATACCGTGCAAATAAACCCCAGCTATCTTTTTGCCTCTCCTGTTTTTATCTGCCCCTATCTAGAATAATCTTGTAAACATCACAGAACAGGAGCAGGTTTTTAGCTCTGCTGGAAGAGGTTTAGGACAGTACAGGTGTTGACAGCTGTGCAATCCTCCATGTTCCTACAGCTATCCAAGTGAGCACAAACTAAAATAAATGCTTGCAGGGCAGTCTCCTCCCTTTTCAGGCCGAGGTGCCCCTGTGCCGGGGCTGTGCCGGGGCCGTGCTGGGGCTGTGCCGGGGCTGCCCGGGCCGGCCCCAGGCGGCGCCAGCGGCTGCAGCGGCCCCAGCGCAGGGCACGGCTGAGCCCCTGAGCGCCGGGGAAAGCCTGGGCAAGGGAGGGCAAAACGCTGCCCGGCAGCCGGGGCTGAGCCAGGGGAAGCGAGCGAGAAACAGCCCTGCGAGCCCCGAGGGGACAGCGGGAGCAGGGCCGGGGGCAGGAGAGACCCGGCAGGGATGGCCCTGCGGCCTGCGAGAGAGCCCGGCCCGGCTGGGCCGGTCCTGCGGCTCCGGGAATGGGCCGGGCAGGAGCGTGGAAATGTGCGAGGAGAGGGAAGGAGCCGCAAGGAGGAGTTGTTACTCACTGACAATAGTCCCTCATTCTTCATCCCTCTTGGGCAGCTCGGGAATGGAGCGAAGTTGAAGAGGGAAGAGGGCAGCAGAAAGGGTGGGGTGCATGTGGAGTGAAAAGGGAATTTTTTTCATATTTACTTTTGCCTAACACCATGCAATTTTCTCTTAATTGTCAATAAATGAATTTTCCAGAAGTCGAACCTGTTTTGCTTGTGATGATAACTGGTAAGGCATCTCTTTGCCTTTATCTCAACCCACAAGCTTTCTAAGTCATGTTCTTTCTTGTTTTCCATCCCATCCCATGGAGGCTGGATGTGGGGTGGGTAGCAGAATAGATGCTTGAAAGTTTGGCTGTTGGCCAAAGCTAAATCACAAATCCTCCTTGGTCTGAAGCTACTTCAAAGACTTTTCAGTAAAACAAAGACTTTTACAAATCTGAACTCCAAGGGTAATCCCAAATACCCTAGTAGAGAGAGTGCTAATTAGTTCAATTGTTTTATTAAACTAGAGAACTGTGTCTAAACAGCTAAAAGGGTTTACATTATGGAGAAACACTCCATTTATGAAGGCAAGCATAGCTTTTTTCTTCCAAGGCTCAGCAATGCATGTTACAGATTTTACACCATTTATTAAGACAGCACAGTGAGAATAAAAAACTCTACCCAAAATTTCTCTTCAGTTCTATTACCCTAGATGGAATGTGATGGGCAGAATACTTAAAAAATATTTAGGAACAAAATCTATGAAGTCAACGTCTTCGCACAATTCAATTATTGCTTCATTATGTGTTTTTTATAGGATACCACTCCAACAGAGTGATGTCCGTGGATTTGTTACAGATTTTTTAATTATTTTTTTCTATTTCTCTTCTAATAGAAGTCAGCCTCAATGCATATTGTCAATGTATATTGTCACAAGTCATGAATAAACTGCCTGAATGGATGCCATGCATATGTTTGATTAGAAGGAAATATGATTCTAGTAGACGTTATTGGGTTCCACAAGACTAACTTCTGGTAACTGAACATTCGCAGTCTGGCAGGCACCTTCACAAATGAATCCAGAATGGTTGTTCACGGTAATTTGCTTCCAGTGCTATTCTTGGTAATTTAATTGTAAATGAAACAGTTTTACTATAAACAGATGCAAGATTCCCTCGCTCTGCTGCCCTGAGAGGCTGAAAAAATTAATAATTTTTAACATCAGCTTTATAACAATTCTGTATCTACCTACAGATAAACTTTATATCTTCATATAATGATAGCTTTGGTTACTTAGAACCACATAGTAATTCAAGTTGAAAGGGGCCTCTGAAGATTGTCTCATGCAACCACCTGCCCAAGCAGTCTCAGCTACAGCAGGTTGACTGGGACTGTGTCCAGATGAGTTTTGAGTTAATTTAAAACACGCTGACATCCTGTACAAAAGTTGGCAAGAAATCCTCAGCTGACTTAAGGGTGGGTAAGCAAACCCTTATCATGACATTAGATTCATCATTCCCATGAATCCCACCCTCATGTCTACCACTGGATTGCCATCCATGTGTGATCTGTGCTAACCATTGGTGCCCCTAGCATTAATGAAAATTGCCCAGCTCTCCACTGCCTTGTAAGTGAGCGTACAGATGGGTCTCAGTCCCTCAGAACAGGGCTGTTGTGTTAGAAATCCAGGATTATCCACAAGAGGCTAATGCAGTGTGTTCCATTTCCATCTAGGACCTCCCAAGCATGTAAACCCCTAGGTTTTGCTGGGGTTGTGGGCTCAACACCAACAGAAAGTTGCTTCAGCCTGACAGGTCAGCCTACATGTATTAGTGGAAACTGATTCTTTTCATTGCCTATGTAGTCATCAACTTTGGTGGCTTTATAGAGCAAACATTCTGATTTTGGAGCTCCAAACACTTCTCTACTGGTTAATAATGGTAAGAATTGCTAGTGTGAGCTTAGTGTCCCAACTGGGTGAGGTGACATCAGCATACCTTTTAATCAGGCCATTAGTCTGCTCAGTAATCCCATTCTCTTGGGGCTTCTATGGCAAAAGAAACATCCACTTAATACCCACCTTTCAAGCCCAGTCTTGAAACACTGCATCAGCAAAGGATCTGGACATGCTGACTGAACATGAGCCAGCATGTGCCCAGGTGGATAAGAAGGCCAGTGATACTCTGGCCTGATCAGCAATAGTGTGGCCAGCAGGACCAGGGCAGTGATCATCCCCCAGCACTTGGCACTGGTGAGAGCACCAATTGAGTATAGTGTTCTCTTCTGGCCCCTCATGATAAGAAGGACATTGAGGTGCTGGACCGTGTCCAGAGAAGGGCAACGGAGCTGGTGAAGGGTTTGAAGCCCAGGTCTTATGAGGAGAGGCTGAAGGAACTGGGGTTGTTTAGCCTGGAGAAAAGGAGTCTCAGGAGGGACCTTATCACTCTCTACAGCTACCTGTAAAAAGAGGTTGTAGCCAGGTCTCTTCATCTAGCTAATAGGTGACAGGACAAAAGGAAACGGCTCCAAGTTACACCAGGGGAAAGTTTAGACTGGATATTAGGAATAATTTCTTCACTATAAGGATTTTCAAGCACTGGAACAAGCTGGCTGGGTAAGGCATTCAGTCACTATCCTGGGAGGTAGATGTGGCACCTAGGGACCTAGTTTAGTGGTGAACTTGGCTGGGTTGACAATTGGACCTGATGATCTTAGAGCTCTTTTCCAGTCTCAATTATTATATGATTCCAAATGCCTCTTAAAAACTGATCGTCATGGGGCACTAACAGCTTCTCTAGGAAGCCTGTTCCTCTGTTTGATTGCCTTTTCTGTAAGTACTTCCTAATGCCAGGTCTGAATCTCTTCGGTTGTATCTTTGAAAATTCCCACAACTTACAGTTGTAAGAGACCATGATCAGGATGTCATATTACTAACACATAACTACCACAGAATGCTACAACATTTCTCCTTTCCATGGATGACATCTGAAGACTATGTAATGAAGTAAACTGAATCTTGTTAGCAAGTCTAAGGAACCTATTCTCTACTGTGGGCTGGTGACATAGATTCATGCAAATTCCCTTTACTAGGAGCAATATCATTATGGCCTGAGTTCAGAAAGGTAAGGTACAGAGAAGGAACAGTAGGAGGACCTAGCTGCCGCCAGGTCCAAATTTACCTGATTTGTGTCAGAAGCAGATGAGTCAGCACAGCACACTTGTTGGCTCCTATCCTTTGTGATGACTGAGGCTCCGAAAGGAAGAAATGGCTTGCAGTGGGTTATAGCACACCTATGGGCAAATCAAACACAGAAAGGTGAAAAAAAAAAGAGCTGACATGGAGCTCTGTGTTTGCGTTTGGCTGTGAAGTTGCCTGACTACAATAAATCACTGTGTAATGAAAGGGGTGACTTTGCACCCTGACCCTTTTGCATCTCCTTCTCCATGTAGATCCAACATAATTCAACATTAGCTCTTCTCAGATTTTCCTATATATGCTTTATCTATGTTGCAAGCTATAGAGTGAGCCTTTCTACAGTCACACTTTCACAAATTCATGTTAAAACCTGTTTTTTGCTGACACCTTTGATGATGATTCCTTAAATGGCTCAAACCACTCAGTTGAAACAAGGATAGGGGATGGGGGTTGCAGTAAGTTCACAATGCTGTGTTTCTGCTGCTCCTTCCTCCCCACACTCTTCCCCTGCTCTAGCACGGCACCCACCCTTGTGAAACCGCTCTCCATTAACTTCTCCAGTGTGGATCCTTCCTACATTTTTCAGTTTTTCAAGAAGTGCTCCAGTGTGGGTCCTTGTACAGATTACTGTCCTTCAGGAATGAGCTGTCCCAGCATGGGTCCTTCCAGAAAACCTACTCCATTGACACCTGTCTGTGAGCTATTGCTTTCCTCAGGGCACATCCCCCTATTTTGGCTTGGGATCTTCCACCAGGCTGCAGGTGGATCTCTTCACCATCACAGTCCCCCATGGGCTGAAGGGCACAGCTGCCTCACCATGGTCTTCACCATGGGCTGCAGGAGAATCTCAGCTCTCGTGGCTGCAGAACCTCCTCCCCCTCATTCTGCACTGACCTTGCTGTCTGCAGGGCTCTTTCCCTTACATAATTTCACTCTCCCAGCTGCTGTTAAAAAATATTTTTACCCATTCTTGAATATGGTATCAGAAAGATGCTAACAATGTCCCCTCTTGGCTCAGCTTTGGCCCGAGACAAGGCTGTCTTGAATCCTGCGGGGAATGGCTATTTTGCGGAATCACAGAATATTCTGAGTTGGAAGGGATACACAAGGATCATCGAGTTCAGCTCTGAAGTGAATGTCACATATGGAGAATCTGTCCAACATGAGGACAGCTTCTGATATCTCTGCACAGAAGCCATCTCTGCATCCCCTTACCCCCAAAACTTTGCCAGATAAACCAAATACAGTAAAGAGCAAAGGCAACGACAAAGATCTTAAATGAAGTATGGACAGACCAATTGGAAACATCATTAGAACTACAGAGACAGGCAATAGAAAATCTGGCAGAACAAATGACAAGTTAAAATTATGCTGAACTTTTTTTAAACAAATTTAAAGTGACAAGTCAAACATATGCTATGTCAGAAATACACACTGTTGCTCAAGGGTTTTTTTTGCCTCTAGTACTATGTTCCTTCACAGTAATTTTGTTGTCAAAATTGAATGTGAATTTCTTTTTAAAAATAAAACACAACCACAAAACCACTTTCTATAATCTTATATCTTTTCTCTGCCTTTCTCTCATATTCCCCCATTATTTTACACCTATTCTTGCTGGGCCTTTTTCTGCTAATATTTTCATACTGAAAATCTTTATTGGACATATTCATACCATGTATTTTAACCCTCTGTTTTTCTGGTAGATTTCATGCCACATGATGAAATAATTTACCATTAGCTCTCTATCTTACTAATTCATCACTCTGTCAGCACTTGCACTGATAGGATGTCTGCAGTGCTCCAATCTGTATCAGCCTTCAGTAGTACTATGTAGATCTTTAGAGCCATTGTAGATTAACTAAAGCAAGTATTATATGTTTTGGAAATGGTATTGAAGGTGAATATGGAGCTGAAAGTGGAAATACCTTATTTACTAACACTGGAAGCTTAATCCTGTTCCTGGATGAATATAAATCAACTGCCTACTTACTTTTCAAGACTCTCTACTTACTTTCCATTGATCTGTGTTATAGCTAAACTACAGAATAGCATCTTTCATCATTTTAGCTGGTTTTGTTTCCACCATGGGAACCTTCTTTTCCAGAACAAATGGCTAACGATGCTGCTTAAGCATCCCAAGTTTAAAATGCCCTCCCAAGTTTAAAATTGGCCTTCACGTGCAAGAGTTATTATTTTATCAGTGGTTATTAAATGACTCCACAAATCCTTGAAGATATATTTGCAACAAAAATTATATGTCACTTCTCCTGTGTGACTACTTTATGAATTTTCCACTTAGATTGTACCTGCTCATAAAGCGCTGACTACATAGATTTTAGGTTATTTAATAGACGTAAGGTTTCTGAGGAACAGGAGAAGATCTGTTCTATAATATATTCTCCCTCTGCCTCAGACAATCTAATTTTGGTTTTTCTTTTTAAACCTTGCTCCCCTCTCAGCTGATTATTCTGCACATTTATTAAGTTACATGGGAAAAAAAAAGTCAAAAAACCAACCAAACACAAAAAATATGCTTCGTTTACTTTGAGTTCTTTAGATTTTGCCTTTATCAGATGCACTTTAAGAATTTAGGCGAATGTCCTGTTTTCTTGTTTCAATTCTGTTGGGGCCATAATTGTGCTGTGAAATATTTCCCATCTAGCTTGTATTCCAGCTCTCAACCCGAAAAAATTTAGAACAGTAAAGATACTGCTTAAATAAACTCCATTTTCCAAAATATGGTTCGTAATGAAAATACTGACAGGCGCTTAAATTTAGTTACATTATAGCCAATAAAATGCTAAAGTATATTCATTTTAAAGCATTCAATGAAACATGACCTAGTGTCAGCTAATTCATGGTTACTGGAAAATCTAATTACGTCAAATAACGATTGTGTTAAATTCCAAGTTTAATTGCATGCAGTGTATAACACACCCTCCACACACCCTACCCCCTTTTCCCCTTTACAAAGCACTGGATGACTCAGTTGCTTGGAATCAAAATTTTGTGGAAGTTAAGACTGAAAAGAATACATAAACATTAGACACTGAATACCCTGAGATGGATACAAATTAAACACTGAACAGCGCCCCCACACTCCCTCCCACCCACCCTAGCATTTTTAGATGCTTTAATACCCTGGAAAATCTGGAAACAAGAGGGATTTAAGAACAGCTGCACACCGCTTTGTAACATGTATTAGATTTAGGTTCCCAAATCTCATTTTTTTTCAAATATGATTTAAGAGTCCAAATTACTGCAGTTTCTGTGCAGATCTTTCTTATTTACTGTCACAAAGCCATCTGAAAGGAAAAAAGGTAACAGAAAAATAATTTAAAAATACACAATTCTTCCACTTGCAAGAAAGTCTTCACTAATCTGCCCCCTTCATAGATAAAACATTCTATTCTGCACACTCAGATACAGAAGTGTGTGCTTACAGCCACTACCACCTTTCTAATTAGGCCTGTGGTACTCTACAACTTGTAATGTATCCCCTTTCCATAATTTGGCCATTTTTAAACTGATCATTCAGGTCAATTCCCATTTAATTCTTTCCTTGCAAAGGGTGAGGAGTGAAAGGAAAAAGGGTTAAGAGCACCTTTTTTCACAACTTCAAATGTAAAGCTATCTTTTAATACAAAACCTTAATTCCAGTAATAAATTCAGTCACCTGTAGTAGTATTTATAGGCAACACAAGACATTCCTCCCTTCCCCACTGTCTGTCACTGAGATCCCCCTAAGCTAGAGACTGAAATAACAAATGGCCCAAAAGCTACTCCTGATAAGCCTTACTTTATTAATATTTTCTGGCATGAATCCCTTCTCAGAAAGATGATAAAAATGGAGCAAAAATAGCTAATACCTGCACTACTGAAAGGTATCTTTCATCAGGTGAAACCATTTGATCAAGCATTATTTTATGACCGAGTCAGAATAAAAAATGAAACTTTTGCTTTATAATTGTCTTCAAAATTCCAGAAGTTTTTCCCCTCTGTGGTGAACAGATGCTGAGAATTACCTAAACAACACTAATGGATGTTAGCATTTAGATTTAAATACCTCTATCATTTATTGTTAGCTTATTCACCAAATCCATTTTGAATTACACTTCAGCCAGTGCAATTGTATCATTTGAGAATTTTTTTTTTTTTTAACTCTGGTTTTACCTTTAACTTGAAACTAGGTTTTCACCATAAAATTACACCACAGAAATCACACAATACCATGTTGGGGATTACAGTAGTTTTAGTGGTTAGAACAGACATGAGGAGGACAAGGATTAGATGATCTCACCTAATGAATAAGGTCAAGAACTAGGAGTGGGAAGAAATTCCAGTGTCAAAAGTTAACACCCAGGGTCAGGGTGGCAAGCTAGAGTCAGAAGAAGAGATTACGAGTTAGAAACATTTTTCAGACAGAAAATGACTGCTTAAAGAAGATTTTTGCTCGATACAATTAGGGTCACACCTTCAAACTCTGTGGCTGAGATTCCCTGTGTTATATAATTCCCTGACTATATAATGTTACTGACAACACCTCTATTCTCAACAGGGCTGCACGAAGAAGAGAAAGAACAGCTCTGCCAACTCTGAGTTACAGTTAAGTCTTCTCTCACATTGTTTAAATTATGTTTTTGTTTAATAAAAGCTCTACAATTTAGCAAAGATGCAAAATTCTCACAGAAATGAGAATTTTACTATGAGAACTCTAATTTTACTAATGAGAACTCTACTAGTTACAGACTTCAAGTACATAGGCTTTCTTCCCCTGCCAAATGATGATAATGTTTTAGAAGACATAAAACAATGTATTATGGAACACAAAATTTCCCCAGTTAAGTTGTACTTGATTTGGACATAGAGCAGTGACATGTTAAGCTTAAAAATGTGAAAAAAAAAATTATTTTTGACAATACCACATGACAGGTGAGAATTCTAACAAAACTCTTAAGCATTATTGATAATAATAGTTATTGTTAATATCAGTAAAAATTATTGCCTGAGACTATTTCTATCTCTATTTAAAAGAGGAAAGATTTCCTATTGATGTAAGAGGAATTAGATTCAGGTACAAGATGTAGTTATTTTTTATTCCCCAGTGCTAAAAAGCTTCATTTACTGTTTGGAATATTCAGTAATTTTTTCCAAAATGCAGTTTCATTTTCATATCGCTGTGTTCTTTGCAAGTACAATTCAGCCTTATGTGACTTTATTGGTCATATATTGCATCATAGCACTGACAAATGCATTCACTTTGCAAAAGTGGAACACCAAATATTTCTGTTTCAGTTAATGTGTTCTTTCTTTAAGTTCAGTTTTTGTATGAAATAAGACTTAGGTGACTGTGCCCTGTCTTCATCTGTCATGGATGACAGGTACTTTTGAACACATTGCTGGATCTCAACAGGATTTGACAGAAAAATGTGAAGACAGAGAAATGTGAAGCCCCTATCTTGCTTATGAAAACTGACAGCTGAGTGAAATGTATAGGCTTAAATTAATTTTTCAGGCTGTAGAAGGCAAGTAGAATTCAGTGCCTAAACCTGCTCACTTTGGAAAGCCATAGTGTGAATTAGCTGTCAGCTGCCCAGTCAGAACAGGGGCACAACCAAACAATCCACAGCAAATGACTAATTTTACCCAGCAAAACATGTAAAGTATATAAGAATATACATCAAAATATTAGATAAAGGATGGCATGGCAAAAATTCCTTATGCGGAAAAAGTCAGTCATTTTAGCTTAATTATTTCTGGAAATATTTTTCTCTCTCTTCTTCCCCCGACCAGCCTTTTCTTCCCTCATTCATCAGAAAAAAATCTGAGAACAGAATTAGCTCCTTTGTGTTAATTTCTGTACACCATCTTTATATCTTTATATGCAGTACATATGGTAGATAATGGGAGGGGAAATAAAAAAAGATTTAGTTCTTGGTCTTGTCCTCTAATGCATCTCTACATCTCTAACTTTTCACAGGGCAGACCTATTGACCAAAAAGACATTGCTTCTGTAATCATGTAACACAGTAGAACTGGTGTGAATAAGACAGGAGACATAACCTTTGCCAGCAATGATGCCATGGGAAAGGAATTAGTATGATTTTATTATAGAGTACTCTTCCAGGGAATATTTGACTTGAGTTTCTTAATGAAGCTTTAATACATATCTGTTATTAGACTAATAGCTGTGCACTTACACACACACTCTCAAAAAATGATTTATACCTTTTATACTGAGACAATGTCTAGAGGGGATATGGATTTATGTATATATGCTTATGACAGAAAGATCAGCCCCTAGGAGCAGAGATCTTAATACAAGGATAAATGAAATATGTGGCTCAAGAAGAAGCCATCAACGGAGGTGGTTGGGCTTGTCACTTTGCATGACATGGCTGTCATGATCCGTCCTCCTAGTGAACGGATGACGTGACGGTTTGTAGGAGTGATCTCAGGGTGCAAAAACCCAACACGGTACAAGGGGGTTTGCAGTAATAATCAAAACAAATACACCTTTATTGAATGACCACAGCAAAACGCGATAGAGGGATTAAGGGAGAGAAAAAGATAGAGAATGAGAGAGAAGAGAGAGAGGGGGGAATATGGCTACCAATGTAGAGACAAAGTCCTTTGGTCCAGTCCACTCGAGGATCCACCTGTTACGCTGGGGAGATCTCAAAATCTCTAGCTAACTCAGAGGTTTTTTTTATGATAATTCTATTGAAAATTGGGGGGGGGGGGGGGGGAGGGAAACAGATACAATAAAGAATAGATGTAACAAGTAGTCCATATTCTCAGCAGTAAATGAGAGCCATTGTTTTCTTGGTCCAGTGGTCACAACCTGTCGACAAACATCTCGGTTTGGTCAGCTTGCTTTCCCCACACACCTCCCCTGTGTTGGGGGTTTCAGTCCCAGTCCTTGGAAGGAGCAGAGGGGCCTTTTTACATAGGAGTTTCATGTCTCAGTCTTTGATGGAGAGGCTTCTTACATCTCAGTCTGTCTGTCACAGTGGTTGTAAAGCAGATGAGGGTCTTCCATGGGAGACCACCCAAAACTCGGGAGAGGTCCAGCCAGGCCGAGAGATGGGACAGCTTCCAGAGCTATTGTTGCAAACAGGGCACGGTGCTCCCTTCATAGCATACAGCAAACACTCCTGTGAAAACAAATAGCTTAACACTGTGCTTTCAGATCTCAGGGCCTTTGGCGTGTGACATTCTCCTTCAGAGACAGAGATTCTAGACAGGGGAGTCTTGTCTTCAGCAGTCTCCCAAGGACGATCATGAGGCAGATGAGGAAAAGTTCTGAGAGATTCTCACAGTGGCCCAACACACTGGCAACAATTTTAAAATAATTTTATCTGATAGAATCCCAGACATGCAACAGAAACAGCCCTGGTACTGTGAAGAAATACCTTTCAAGAACAGCAAAAATTAATGGAGAAGTTCAGAGGCAGCCAAGCTTAGTTATGATGAACACCTCTGTGGATATTCTGATGCCTGGTAAGAACGAGAATCCTGCAAAATTTCTGTTATTGGGATGTTACAGAGTGTCTCTTTGCTCTATCTGCCTATTTTAAGAAAGTATGTCTTGAGACTTGTAGGTTTTATTTAAGTTTGCTTGAAAGTGGTTAGTGGGTCCAAGTGGTTAGTCTGAAATAAAATATGAGGGATGAGACATGAGAGACAGTGCTATTACATATGCCTCTTACCTTTAAAAAACTGTATTAAAGAACTTATTATTGACATTGCAAGGTAATAAATTAAGATATATATGTCTTTACTGAACTGAGATACAATATACCTTACTATGTACTTTAAGTAATACCAAGAGATGATCTCCCAAGGAACATCTAGTGTCCTTTACTGAATAATCCCTTCAATTCAGTTTTGTGTCAACAGTTATGAAATGTCTTTTGAATATTATCCAACAAATGTTCAGCTGAGACTCAAAATAATTGGGAGGAAAGTAATCACAATTATTTCCCTTGACCTTAAACATCAGTTATGATGACACATACCCCATCCCTTCTCTCAGGGAATTACTTCTTTTTTGGTGAATCAGTCTCTGTGATGGTAGAACTCATAGGAAGCACAAACGTAGCATTATCTGCTGCAAAGGCCTCAGTCCAGTAACACACAGTAACCTTAAGGACAGTCTTAAAAGATATGCTGAGTAAGAGTGGATCTACATGAACAATTAAAATTGGGCATGATCATATGCTTTGGTGACTTCAGCTTTGTATGCAATGCTGTAAGGTTATGAAAAGAGATTGTCTGCCCACGTAGTTGAAAGATTAGCCCATCTGAATACTGATGTTGTTAACCCTGGAAAGATATTTTACATAAGGACTGAGGTAATAACGTTCTATATGTGTATTTGCTATATATATTTCTGCATGTATATCTATATCTGTATCTATATCTATATCTATATCTATATCTATATCTATATCTAATCTATATCTATATCTATATCTATATCTATATCTATATCTATCTATATCTATATCTATATTTATATCTAAACATACAATATCATTTTACAGTCACAAATGGAAGAGATACCAGAGGCTTTCAAATATAAGAATAGAAAAGGTAGCTTGTTTCAAGTTCTACAGATACACCAAAATAGATATGCAGGATATCATTATGAAACAAAGTGATCAAGCTACCATCTGAAAATGTCACCCACAACAAAAATAAATCTGCTCTGCAATTGACTATATTTAGATGAATTATGTAAAATCATAAGCAAAATGCTAAGTAGTCCTTTATAGTATCTTGAGCTGAGATTATTTATAACTCATTAAGAGATTTATGGTAAATGGGTATGTGTTGGGGTTTTATTTCTTCCTTAATCATCCTGGTGAAGGAAAGTACTGTGAAGGTCTTATAGGACCTTCAAGGCCAGAAAAGTCAAGCATATACATTCATCATAGCATATCTGTATATAGTCTCACACTTTCAGTCTAAAACATTTCACTGCTAAAGGGTTGCAAGTGTGAGTGGAATTTCACAATCTATCTCTTCTGTGCTTACTCAGCTGCCCTTAGTATAAAAGTAGCTGGTCAGAAAAATCAATGGGTTCCAGAAGTATCAGGATAGACATAATTAATGTTACAAATAACTGTTAACACTATACTTGAAATAGTGGCAAAAAGTATCTGTTGATGAGATTTACTGAGATTGTCAAAGTTTTTCAACTCTGCTTATCATTCATTCTTGCAATGGATTTTATCAGTCTTATGATGTACCAATTGCAGCAAGAATGCAATAATTAATTAATTGTCTAATTATCAGCACCCTTTCTTTGGTCATAAAAAAACAAAGAAAAAACAAAAAAAACAACCCACAACCATAAAACAGCCTAATGTCTCCCTGTTTTTAAAATAATCAAGTCACTCTTTTTTGAAGCTTGTTGACCTTAAAGTCCAGTACATCCAAATATCCTGACATCTACATGTCCAGTCATTAAATTGGTACTGGATAGAAAACATTTTCTGATCACTGTTGATTTTCAGTGAATAATACACACAGGCATAAGTGGAGGGGTCACGGGTAGCCTTGCCAGTTCTTATTGTTATTCAGTCAAACTCAGAGGCCAACATTTTACCATATTACTATATGGTAATAGAAGACTTTCCTCTTTGGCTACAAAATAGATAATAATGCAAGCCCATCAGTTGTGTTCTTTGTGGGTGCAATATAAGCTGTGCAACATTAAACATTATATAGCCAGAATTTAATATAACTTGTTTAATTTTCTATTTCTTTTCTATTCATCCTACATTTATAATTTGTGGTGGATGCATGGAATACATGGCATATAAATACATCTATTTTTTATATAATTAACAATTTGAACAGAAAATTAAAAGCAGCAGAATGTTTAAAGTAGAAGTAGTATTTTAGCATTTGCAACTATCCCTCATAAATCTAGTTTATGGGTGTAAAAACTGGTGGTAATATTTTTGAATAAAAAACTTTGTGCTCAGATTCACTACTGCAAAACAAGAATAACAGACACAATTCTTGCCTGTTTACTGTCTGCCAGTTTTAATATGACCTGGTTTAGGGTGAAAACCCAGGGATTTTTTTTAAATTTTATTAAGTCAAATAAATTACACTCTAGGCATTTGAAAGGATGGAATATTTGTGCTGAAGACAAAGCAGAAAGAGGTAGGGATGGGAACTTTCTTCTATTTTCCATCAATTCTTTTTGGCTTTTTAGATGCCTACTATCAGCAAAATATTCTGGCTTCCAGTGGAGTGCTGAGACCTCATCTGAAGGTGTAATATGGGAATAGAAATTCTGGGAAAGAGAAGAATTCTGACAGAAAAGTAGTGACTTCAAAATCTTGCTGTTAACCTTTCAGCCTAGGTCATCTTTGGAGTATTTTCAGATTCCCTTATCTCTCCTCATTGACAGACCTCAGGAAGACACAGTGGTGTGGTTTATTCTTCTAGAGCTAACAGGATTCTATTTTCCCTAAGTTTACAAGGTTAATTTAACTATTTTTTGTCTAGATTTTTTGAGCTGGCACTTGATCTTTGGTGATCTTCGGGTACTAACTTAATCCTTCCAATCCTTTTATGAGAAAAATATTGTTCACATCAGCTTGCCAAAGAAGGAAACAAAGACTTTCTAGTGTCATGACTGTTTCTTAGATCCTACCAGCCAACTACACAATTTCCAGCTATTAAGCAAATATGTAATCCTGAACTTTACTGAGGAAAGAGTTGTAGACTTACTGAGAAAATTATTAAAATATGATGTGATGGGACAACCAGTATTTCCCTTTAATTTCTTGCCTTCCAGGATTATTATTACATTCTAACAGCTCAGAGTCTTAATAGTGAATATTTTAACTCCCATTTTTTTTTCAGAAGTATTAAACTGGATTTCTAAGACAAAATATACATTTCTTCTTGCTCAACATTTTTTGTACAAGAAGTAAGGAGAAGGGAGAAAACAAATCAGCTTGTGAATTTTAGTAAGTACATAAGAACAAAGAAAAGTACTTCAGAGTATACATATCTGAGCTAAAAATAAAAATTAAAAAATTAAATAAAGTCAGCTTGCTGAGAAAGTAGAACAGCTTTTATCTGGACTTCAGAAAATCCTATTTTAAGCTTTTGCAGTGAATGAGGCAGTCCAGGCATGTATGCTGCCCCACTCTTAAGGGGAAAACAGCACCCAAGATAGGTAGATGCCTGTGGTCAAAAAGGAGTGGCAAAAGTCACATGGTCTACAAAAACTTAAAAAGTTTTATTTGGAAATTACAGTTGGCATGGAAATTGGTATAAATAAGTCTCTTATCCTGTAGTATAAAATTAATTACAGCAGATTTGGAATAAGGAATAGGGTGAAAGAGAGACAGATTAAAAAGAAGCAGGGAGAAAAAAATGAAGAAAAGAAGATGACCACTCCTGGCTGCAGTGTCGATGCAGATGGTGGGATGTACAAGGTTCTGGGAGCACTGCCGAAGTTTCATGAGGGTACCTCTTTGTAGACAAGCTTTCCCCACCCTGGACAAGCTTTCCCCACCCCAAGTTTCTAATGTTCTTTGCAAATTAGTTATCATGCACAATTCATTCATCTAACCCTTTCTGTAATGGGTTGAGGGCTTCAGGGGTTTTTGATGGTCTTGATTCCCCTCTACTGGATAAGCCTTTTGTCAACAGTCCAGGGCCGCTCCTTGACTTCATTCCTGCTCTTGTGGTTTACTGTGTAGTGCTTATGTCCAGGAGCTAGAACAAGGATGTTTGTCCCAGAAAGAAGCTGCCCTATCTCTGTGTATCCCCCTCTTCAGCCACATTCTGTTCTTCCTCACAGTGTGGCCTCAGCAGCAAACCTTATCTGGTTCCATGGCTATCCACCTGGTGGTGTCTGAGATACACATCAACCCCTTTTCGTATTTCCAGTGCTTTGAAGTTATGGAGTGAAACTGGATGACTTCTGTTGTGGTACTTTGTATACTGCACTTCAGTACTAAGGAAAAGACACTAGTAGGATGCCAGAACTTTTAGTCTAAACCTCTGCCCCACTGAAAGCATGAGAGGACTGCAGAAACAATAGTAAACACCTTTACAAGTGTAGCAGCTGTCTCAGCTTGGAGCAGGAGCCAAGTGCCATTGGACAAATCCAAATCCAGCAATGATTTGCACAGGCTGCAGCTTCCAGCAGTTCACTGAAACAATTAATTTTATTCTGAAATAAAATAAACCATTTATTTAACTGTCACTGTTGAGGAAGATTAAAACAAAAATTTAATCCTGCCTCTGTTTGTAGTAGTTTTACTTAAATAAAATATTGTCGGTTAAGATATATCATTGTGTGGGATTCATGCAAATATAAACTGCCAGGCATTTGCACCTGGAGCATTATTATTCCTAATTTTTCTTTTGTACAGCAAGGTCTGTCATAGCATGCCATTGGAGATGCCAACCCTTAAACTCATTGAATTAAGATAATCCTCCCACTCATTTGCACTTTGGCTTCTTGATACCAGATGTTCATTTATGAAAGAAATCACTTGGTAATAAACTCTCATTTCCAAGCATTTGTAATTTAAAACATTTTTGTTTAATAACTCAGATTTCATCATAAATGAACTTCCATATGGTATTAGTGAAATGTCAATAGTCAAGAAATAAAAAATTCTAATGTAGAAGCATCAAGAACTATTTGAATTGAACATTTCTAAACCCTGTCTTTCTGTAGTCTGTGGTTTTCAGAGCACCATTCCTATAACCCTGGGCTGACCACACACAGGATAATGAAGGGTAGCTGAGCTCTGGCTCCTTCTGGCAAGGTCAGAACTGAACAGGTAATAGACAAAGAACCTCTCATGGAGTCAGGAGGAAAGAATGAGAGAAATAAGAAAATATTATTGATGATTCTGCATGTTTCGGCAGTTCTGTTTGGAGAAATGATATAGTCCTGGCAGGTGTGTACACCCATGGGTGTGTAAGTAGGATTCAAAAAAAAAGGTAGAAGAACATTTATGTTATTAAAAATGTGTTTAGATTCTTTCCAATATCTTCCCAAGCATGCTGCTCCCATGGGATATTTCCCAGATTGCTGTGTCCCAGGGGTCTCATCCAGGAATCCCACCCAAAACAAAGGCAAGTTATAAATATTTTGTCTAATTTGAGTATGTTGAATCACTGTTCTGACTCAAACCCCTGAAAATGTAGTTAATTACTACACAAACTGCCTCTTTCTTCCCAAGAATCAGCACTGAATTCCTTGATCTTACTTCCCTCTTATTCTAGTATTGTGGCAATATTTTTAGTGTGCATGTACCACCAGATGATAGACTGTAATAAGATTTTAACTTTCTGGCACATAAGAACAGATAAAGTGCTGATGACATTATAGGTTTTCAGATACTGCCAACACTTTAACAATATTCTCAAGTTAAAAGGTTCTTAAAATGTGAGCCACTGTAGGTGCACTCAGTCGAGCCTTCACCACAGGTATAATAACCATTCACACCTTCAATCTGAGGCTTGCTAAACTCCAGGGATATCTTGTGCTGCACCATGGGGATGGCCACAATTCTGCAGTCTGACAAGGTATACTCTTCCTCTCAAAGAGTGCCAGACACCTGAGATTCACACTGATTTCACTGGCAGAGAGAAGAAAAAAGGTGCTTGACTACTTCACACACTGGGTCAGGTTCTGAAAGCTTTTTTTTAGCCATTAGAACACTCTGAAAACCAAATCTACAGCAATTGCTGTAATTGTAATTAAGGACTTTTTTGGCCTATAGGCCTTCCTACTTAGCAGTCTTGTACAGTCATCAGCACAAAATTTAGCATTAAAAAACCCAAAGTGCAAGTAAGCCGACAACCTGCCTTGTCTGAATAATTTCAAATTATTTCACTTTCCCTTACCCTTTTGGTAAAGGTTTGAGACAGATGAAAAGCCAGACAGCCAGCATGACTCCTTTCAAAATGAGATTGGGCAAAATAATCACCTTAGAAGCCTGCCTAGCCCAATGCAAAGCAAGACATAGTGTTTAAAATTGATTTAAAAATTAAATTAGAATGTACTGGGGACAGAAATAGTTAGTTCTTCAAACAAGATTTTAAGTTTTAGACAGTGGCATAATGTCTGTTATGCAGAAGCCTGGAAAGTCTGAAGGTTCTGGTAGACTACTTTCTTAAGCCAGTATTTGCTGTGAGGTTTGGCAAATAAAGTTGCAATCCAGTGAAAGAGTAACAGGTAGGCTTTTCAGGTGGCATTGTTTTTGAGCAATATTTTCAAATACCAGTACAGCCTAAATTTTCAGTTGGTATATTTGATGCAGTTCTCCTTCCTCCATCATTCTTTCCAGGTACAACAAGCATGATCAGGGGTTCATATTTATTCCATGACCACTGAGCTCTGGAGAGCAGAAGCTAGGTAAAGTTAAAGAGAGTGAAAAAAAAAACAAAAAACGTTAGTGTTACTTGTTTATCCTTTCTAGACTCAGCAGATCCTGATTATATTTGTTCTGAGCTCCTAGCCTTTTCCTGCTGCCAGCTAATATATTTTCTGAAATTTAGGCTTCTCTTGGAGTTTGAATCTGTTCATTCTGCACAGTGTAAAGTTTGCTTCAGTTAGAGATAACATAATTTACTTTACGGACTTCTAGATTAAGCCGTAATTTAAAATACATATTTTGCACTGCAATTTCAGCTAGAAGCTCTGAGATGTCAGATACCCTTGGATGTCAGATACTCTTGGATGCCCTAGATTGGCCCTGTAACGCTGTGATTTCAGGTTCACAATTGCCTGAAGAGCTGTCCACCTCCCCTGCAGGTCATCTGGACCAACCACCCTGTTCAAGGAGGGCCACATAGACCAGATTGCCCAGGGTGATGTCCAAATAACTTTTGAATATATCCAAGGATGGAGACTTGACTACTTCTTTGGGAGGCCTTGCCCAGTCATCCTCACAGTGAAAAAGGGAACCTCCTGCTTTTCAGTTTGTGCCCATTACCTCTGGTCCTGTCACTAGGCACCACTGAGAATAACCAGATCCCTTCTCTTCACATCCTGCCTTCAGGTACTTGTAGACATTGCTGATATTTCCCTGAACCTCCTTTTTTCAAAGCTAAATAGTCTCAGTCTCCCTGCTTCATGAGTTTACAGTTCCATTTTAATGGTTAGGTGAAGGAACTGAGTCAGTTTCAGACAAGGCTCTATGCTAATAAAACCTCAATGCAAAAAGCAAAACATCTTTTATAAATGAAAAAAAAAATAATACAAGTGAACTTGGTGATACTTTAGTTTTTTCTGAAAGGGTGGATGCTGAGACTGCATTTGAAAAATAAAGAAAAATAATTTGTCTTACAAATAGAGAGCTGTCGAATTGAAAGCTGTTGACATTTGGAAAAAAATATCTCATATGCTTCTGAATACATTAGAGTCCTAAATTATGCTGGGGTTTTGTATTTAGACCGAAAAACAAGTGTGTTGGAAGTAATAATAAACAGACCTAAAATCACATTTAGATTAAATTCACCAAGATGCAAAAATGTATATTTTCTAAATTTCATTATTTTTCTTTTCCCTTCAGTCCTCAAGGGAAAGCTACTGTTTGTTTTAAGTGGAAACCAATACTTGCAGAATACATTGTTATCCAGAGGAGCAATGGAGTCTTCTGATGGCTACAAGGAAGACACCCTTACAAAGAATCTCTGGATTTATTTTGCTCTCAGAAAAGCATGAATGCAAAGAATATTCAGGATTCTGAGGGGACCTCTCTAACATAGTTTTCAAGTCAGTTGATTTATAAGATTAGAACCAGAAAACCCAACACTTCCTGCTAATTAAAAGATGACAATTTATTTTTTTACTCTGTGGCACATACAGACACAAAAACTCAGACTTTCAGCATTTGTTGCTCTGAGACTTTTTCAAAATAGAAACAGGTTTACAAATTCAACACAGACTTCAGACAGGTGGATTGAATGTTCAGGCAAAAATCCTGGGGAAACTCCACTGAAATAAATGGAAATATTCAAGGAAAAAGGTGCAGTCATAATCCAGCAAGTATTTTCCATGAGGTGAATGTTTGTGGGTGAATTGTTTCATTTCCACAGTAAACAGAAAATGAGCTCATTTTCAGTAGGGTAATTAATTTTGAGAAGCTATAAATAACCAGTACTTCATTTGGTTATATATTCTGAGAGACAGTTCAGGAATAGAAAAGTGTTCTCAAAGAAGACAAATAAGAGCTAATAGCTTTTTATTCACAAATAAGAGCTAATAACTTTCTATTTGCTTGCATTCTTTCTCAACTGAACAATATATGGGTTTTTGTAAGTAACAATGCATCATGGACATTTGTCTAAGTAACCAGTTTTAGCTGGTTGGAATTGCATAGATGCTGCCAACATGTGTGACCCAGTTGCCATGAGGCCCAAGGAACACAGATCAATGAGCAGCAAATTTTACAAATACAAAGCGCAATTCCTGTGTAGGAAAACTCAGTCAACTTTTTTAGTTCTGCCACTTCAAAAGGGTCATGGGACAAGCAAGCTAAAAAGAGTTCAAAGCCACCGCCGCCCAATCCTCTAGTGCAACAAAAGGGCAAAGGCTTGTTTTGCCTTCTGCTAATTAAAATAGCCATTCACTGGAAGCTATTGTGGGAATATACTACGCTTACAATAAAGTCTGTCCTCAGTTTGAGTTAAGCTACAGGATTGTTATAAAAGGACTTCAAATAGGGGAAAGAAAGGCACTTTTCTATGTTCTCTGTAGTTGAAATGCAGTTTGTAGGACTTCCTGTAAATTTGTTTTGTGATGAGTTTCATACAGAAAATTTAAGCAAATATTAGTAATGATGCATATTTCACAAAAACAACAGATGTGCCTCCAATGGAGTTCCTGAGATTTGAGATTTTTATCACAGAATGCTGCTCTGCAATTCACCTGCTCCCAGCCTCCTCACATTTCAGTTTGGTGTATGTTGCATTAGGGTTTTCAAGCACATTACTTACTGAGAAAAGGCATTCCAAAAACTATGATACTTGAAACATTGATTTAGATAATCTAATTTAAATATATAGTATATCTGATGTTTTAGTTCATATAATTTCTTTAAGAAGAGGTACATTTGGTATATTTCTCATAAGCATTATTTTAATTAGAGTTAAGGCCAAGTGATAATTAATGGAGCTTGAAAAAGAATCTGATACACCAGATTTATTTACATTTTTTAAAAGAAATAATGAATATTTAGATGTGTGTGAGACACAGAAATTTAAGATTGAGACTCAAATTTGTTTTGACATTTCAGGAATACTAGATTCTGAATTCTGTACTTGTTGTTTTTAAATAGTCCTACCAGAAATTTACAGTGCATTTTTAAGTAGATTATTTTTTTTAACTTGTGCTCAGATCCCTGAATAGAGTGGCTTATCTCTTTTTCTATCAGATAAAAATAGGTTATTCTAGCTGCACAAGTTCATCTTTTGATGTTCTTCTAGATATCAATCTTAATAGATCACTGCTCAGGAATAATTTTTCTCTCTTCTTGGATGTTGACTTGAGATTTTGTCCCATCAATTTTCTCCATATTTAGTTAGTCCTAGGATAGCCATTGCATTCAAGAACCAAAATTAAACAATCAAATTTGCTTATTACACCAAGAGTGTGGGGCAGTTGACATGCGGGATGGAAGGGATGCCATCCAGAGAGACCTTGACAGGCTGGAGACATGGACCCATGCAAACTTTGTGAAGTTCCACAAGACCAAGTGTAAGGTCCTGCATATTGGTCAGGGCAATATCAAGCACAAATTCAGTCTGGATGCAGATGGGATCCAGAGCAGTGCTGAGGAGAAGGACTTGGGGCTGTTGGTAGATGAGAAGCTTGGCATGACCTGTCAGGGAACACTTGCATCCCAGAAAACCAGCTGTATCCTGGGCTGCATCAAAAGAAGGATGACCAGCAGGTCTGATTCTACTGCTGTACTGCACTTTTGTGACCCTGCCTGGGGTACTGAATTCAACTCTGGGGCCCCCAAGACAAGAAGTGTGTGCACCCATTGGAGGGGATCCAGGGGAGGAGGGTTATTAAGATGATCAGAAGGATGGAGCACCTCTCCTGTGAAGACAGGATGAGAGAGTTGGGGTTGTTCAGCCTGAAGAAGAGAAGAGACGTTTCTGGAGAGACCTTACAGCACTTTCCAATACCTAAAGGAGGCTACGAGAAAGATGGAGAAGGACTTTTCACCAGGGTATGTTGTAATAAGATGAGGCTTTAAACTGAAAGGGAGTAGTTTTAGGTAAGATATAAGAAATGAATTCTTAATTATGAGAGGGGTGGTGTGTTGGAACAGATTGCCCAGAGAAGCTATGGATGCCCCATCCCTGGAAGTGTTCAGGGCCAGGTTAGATGGGACTCTCAGCAGCCTGATCCAGTGGAAAGTGTCGCTGCCCATGGCAGAGGGGTTGGATCTATATAATCTTTAAGGTCATTTCCAACTCAAACCTTTCTGTGATTTTATGGTTATATAAATGTCTACCTCATTATATAAATAACATACTTAATACAGCCAGCTACTTGTTCTTTATTTGCAGCTTTTCCTATTAAAAATCATTTTACAATACATTTTGACTCCTAATTTGTATGTCTTACAGCACCTTTCATGGAAAACATTGATCACTTTATCAATAAAAATGATATTTCAACTATACAATCTTTTGTTGTAGCATGTCAGTAGTGGGGGTCTAATTCTTGCTTTATTTAAGAAATTGTTTGCATGTTTTGCCTGAGATGGTTTATTTTAATGTAGATCACAGAGGTGCCTATGAACATTAGGTACCTGAAAAGTTTTGGCATCATGACTGCTTACTAATGGCATTGTTTGACACTTCTATTCCTCCTAGACCATTCCTTAGACCAGTCTTTGATGTAGCTGCATATACACATTGTGTATGTATTGTATGAAAATATTGAATGTTAATTGATTTTAAATAATGTTATTTCTATCATAGTGAAAATATCTTGATTGTGAAAATAACAAAATGGGCAATACAGAGAGTCTGCAACTGGGTGCATGGGCATAGTGATGACAGTTTTGAATCTATCAGATTATGAGTGTCATAGTGTTTTGCATCTGTGATTAAATTCAGAAGTTAAAAAAAAAGCAGGCAGGGAGGAAAACAGTGAAAAAAACCAGGATTGAAAAACCTGACATCTGCAGAGGGTGAGGAAGGATCTACTGAGAATTGTGTTTCTGTCAGTAAAGAATTATTGCATGACAGCAGACCATAAACTGTAAGGTAAGAACCTTTACATTTTTTGGTAACTAGAAGCACAGTTGTGTCTGTTTCTGATACTCAGAGCCAGACTTTCCTGTCACCAAGTATTTTCTCTGAACATATGTCAAGTGCTGCTGAAGGTATCAGCATAGCAGACTGAAAAAATCTGCTTTGGAACAAAAGCATCAAGTGTCTTATTCTTTGTAAACAATATCACAATGAGATTCCTGCTTTTAACTCACAAAAAGGTGTGGCAACTTTTGTAAAACATCATAGGAAATGCATCATTTATGAAAGGCACAGAATTTAAAGGATGTTGTATTTTGAACCTCTTTTTGTGTTTTTTTGCAGAATATACAAAATTCTGATTTTCTATGCTGTCAATTATTTCTAATTTTTGGTAACTCAAAATTTTGAACTTGGCCAAAGTTTTAGTTTGTGTGTTAACTTTTTATAGTTATGCAAAGATGTTCCAAAAATCATAAATGACAATAATTTTCATTATTTTATCTTTACTGATGCACTGCAATGTAGTAGTAGTAGTAGTAATAATAATAATAATAATAATAATAATAATAATAATAATAATAATAATAATAATAATAAATACATACAAATCCCAGATGCCATTTGTGTGAACTGTCACAACCTTCTGTGTTTTAGCATGTTCCAATCAAAATAAGTTCATGTGATCTGTGAAACATATATTTGATAAACTCTAGTTTACATAACAACAAAGACATTCAGGATACTGGGCATAAGGAACTCCTAACCATCTATTTTAGGTCTGCATGGTCAGCTTTGTTCCAAATGCCATATTTCCTATTCAGACTTAGGTGGAATAACTCATAGACCTAAATTAACAAGATAGTCTCCAAACTTTTGCAGGCATTCATTGAAGAGGCAATTGCCAAAAGACAATTCACAGCTAGGGACCAAATTAGATGCTCTAAAAGATTTCTTGAGAAGCTATTTTTCCCTGGTTATGTCTAAGAGAAACTCAGGAATGTTTCTTGGGATAGGAGCCCTGAACTTGTCCTGGTTTCATGATAGGATATAACATAGCACACATATCTTCCTTTCCTAGTTATCCCAATCTATATGCTAAGGGTTTTATATTATTTTAGTAGAATAAATATGTCATTCAGGATATCCTCCAAAATAAAGGGTTCAAAAGTTCAAATTATTAATCATACAAAAAAAGTTATAGTACAAATACATGAATCAAGATCCAGTGAAGTTCGAAGGAGCATTTTTATATCCCTTTTCCACAAAATATGAATGGTCCTTAAGAAGAAAATCAAGACGAGAAAAAACTCCAGGGGAACACAGCAATGACATTCATTTGTTTAGTAAGCTTTGTTTTGTTACATAAGTGACTACTATTGAATAATTCAATAAGTAGATATACATTCTTAGGTGAGTCAGTCTACTTCTGTTCATCAAAAATGAATACTGATCTGCTCCTATGAAACTTGTGCACTAATTTAGCTTCTGAATAACTTTTCCATAGAAGTTAAACCAATTTTTTTAAGTTCTCCATTTTCAGTTAAACTCAATTTTATATCTCATTTTCTTTTTAATACTTTTGATTATATAAGATTCAACTCCAAAGTAAGTTGCAAATTTTGGACATTTTGCATGACCTAATAGTCTGATTTTATAAGACCCACTTGTCTTCACTGACAATTAATAAAACCTGCAAAAAGTCCCACAAGCTGACTCGTCTTGGAAGACATATCTAGCATTTACTTCACAATCACTATGTGGAACATGACCATCTCCATCAAATGTCTGGAATTCAAGAATGAACTTCATAAAGATTCAGACAGGTCCTTGTAGTTACAATCCAGTCTGCACTGAGTCCCAGGGAAGGACAATGCCGCTCTTTCAATGAGATTGCTACATTTGTATTTTATTGCTTTGAACTTTGGAGGACAGGATAACAGACATCTAAACAATACCAAAAATGAACAATTGGATCAGTTAGTCTGAACTCAGGCTAGAAATGCTCCAAAAGTAAATTCACTGAAATTTTCTTTATGGATGTTTTCTCCATAATTTCACTGATTTTTTTTCAATGAGTTTTAATTTTGGCTGTTGCAATATGAAGAATCTTCTGGCATAATGACAATCTCAAAAATTTAAAATGGTTATACTGAATGTTATCTATATAAATACATGATCTTTATAGCAATTAATCTTTAAAGTCTTTAATATATATGTGTATATATATATATATATATATATATATATATATATATATATATAGCAATTAATCTTTAAAGCAATTAATCTCCAATGGAAATAATTTTCTTAGGTTCAAGGGCTATGATACATTTTCCCCAAGCTGTGTAACATATCCATGTCAACAGAAGGATAAGGCTTGAGTAAACTTTTAGGGGAGGAGACATCTGTTAATGCTGAAATATCACCCCTGTAAAAAAGACTTCAGCTACAGCTTGCAAGTACCTCTCTAACACATAAGGTAGAAATAAAGACAATCTGTCATCATACTGGTCATGAGCAAAAAGTTATTTCAATTGCTCTCCTTCTGTAATACTCAAAATCCAATTCTAAACAGATTTTATACATCTACAGAGACCCACCAGTTTAACCATTATTTGATAACTCTATTGTAAAAATCTTATGAATTGTGTACATAATATCAAAGCCCAGGACTCTGATTTGGTATAATTCAGGTTTACTGGAAATTAATAGGCTTTGGGTTCAAGCTTATGACCAAGGCACAAACCGTTCGAAAGCTGAGTTCTGACCTCCCCAGTTAACAAGTCATGCAGTTCCTAAGCTATCCACAGGGATCACGTGCTTGCTAACAGGAAAATTACTACTTCCCTCAACGTCATTGGCTATTGAGAATTACCTGCTTGTGAACAGAAGGCACCTGTCTATAAATCTGTGACATAAGCGTTGGAATTGAAGAACATATAAGCAAAATAAAGTGATCGTGTCAGCAAAACACCTTATTTGTGTAAGGAATAACTTATGTATTACAGACTTAGAATGAAGTGTATGACACATTTCATTTTTTTCTTTCGCAATAATAAATGAAATACATTTAGTAAAATGGTAGATCTGGCTGAACAAATAACAAATAATAATGATGATGTCTGCAGAAAAATCCATAAAACCTAATTATTCTGGCTTTTATCCAGCATATATAAAAAGCTGGAAACATTTTTCTTTGCTGAAGCAAGATGTTTCCAACAAAAAATATCAATAACTTTATTGAGATATTTTTACTTCGGATGTGAAATAGTAATTCCTCGGAAATTTGTTTAGCAATGAATTTTGTTGTCTTGATAGAACTACTTTTAAACTCCAGACTTTTTAATGGAAATACTTAACATGAGAGGACTATAACAAAAATAGAAGGGGCACTGTAGGAGCCAAGAAATAGCACCACATAGACAGTATAGTATATGTGAATACTGTATGGTTAACCTTGATTTTATTGGATATAACATAATTAGTAGAAGTTTAAAAAGAAGGAAGGAAGAAAAAGGAAAAAGAACAACTTGATATTTAAGAGTCCAACCAATCAAGAAAATGCATAATTTTAAGAATTTATAAACTAGAAGTTGACAGTAATTTTCTCAAGCACTCAGACACATTGCCCCTTTATATTACTATGCTTTATGAATTATGAATTTTGGCTGATGAGGAAGCTTAAGGGTAACAATGTAGCTTCAGTGTCAGTAATGCATTGTCATTTCACGCTGTGTGAATTCCTACTATACCTAGATGAGTTTTTCAAGCTTAAATAATGTTACTGACTGCCAAAGATTTTATTAAGAGGTCTGATGATATTATATGCTCTGCTGGTAAGATACTAATCCCTATTAACGAGAAAAAGGTCAAATACTTTGAAAGATTGCCAGGGCTTTTTTTGTCTGCCTGGGGTGTTCAGATGTAGTTATACTCCCCCACCACAATTCACCTACTTTGAGTCAGATAGTGAAATAGAAAACCATTTTTCCAGCATCAAGAAGAATGAAATTTGAGTAGAAAAGACAGTTGCTCTGTGAGATTTTACATGGCTCCTGTTACCAAGGAAACTATTTTGGCTTTGGAAGGTTTGGTAATGGTTGCCCTAGCTACAATTCAGGCAGTATAGAACAAGAGGGGCTATTTATCTCATGTAATTATAGATATATACACACATAAACACATTTACCCTCATGTTAGGGTGGGACAGATCTAGTAAAATGGAATTATGAAACCACTGAAGTTAGGAAAACATTCTGAACAACATTTGAGGAATGTGTTGGTAGAGGAGACTTAAGCCACTGACAGTGGCTTAAGTCAATCCTATCCCACACCTGAAAATATGATGTTCAAAAGTTAAAAAGAAAAAGGAAAAAAGAAGAAAAAAGATAAAGTGCAAATTAGAGAGCTTGTACATTTACTTAATCAGGTACTTAATATTTAAATTGTAGAATCAAAAATGATGAAGAATACAGAAAATTTCTAGTTTTGAACCTGTGGAAACAATTTTTTTTACCTTAAAACCTCTGACTGAATTTGAATTGGAAAATCAGATCCATTATTTTATATACAACTTTAATATTTTACTGATATTTTACCGTAAAACTTTCTTTGAGTTAAAATGGAAAGGACAATTCCTAAGGATGGACTTTTAGACATAGGAGGTGAGTAAAATAATGATGCAAGTAGAAATTCATTAGCTGATTGGAAAATTGATTGATTGTACTGAATCACAGAAGGAGAAAGTTTTGCAGGTGCTGATGGGGATGAAAAATTCTCCAGGAATATCAAAATAACCTATTTTTTCTATGTAGAAAATACAAATCCATTTTTAATGTGATCACATGCAAAATTAGGACAAGTTAGGGATATGGGCATAATAAAAGCTTGCATAATATTCGGTTCAAACATGTAGTAACAAATCAAGAACAGTAAGAAATGAAGACAAGAAGAAGGAGGAGATGGGTACAAGTATAAAAGGAAGAAATGCCTGTCATATAAATTATAATTCATCCAGCTGATGTCTGGATGAGTATCACAGACTCTACATGTTTTAAAACAAAAGGATATCAAATGATCACCAGATTTGTGGAGAAAAAGGAGACTGATTTATTTGTTTTCTTCTTATGAAGACCATGATTGTCATTCTAGAAAATATGAAAAAAAAAAGGAGAGAATTTTAAAAACATCTTCTGTGTGTTGTGGATTAGTGTATTTTCTGATATTCATTTATCCCATTTAGATTTCAAATGACCAAGGTGAAATATTTGCATATGGAGAGTTTTATTTTCATTGGAAAAAAAAAAAAAAGATATACAAAATATCCACAATTTTTTTCTATACTAAGTCTTAAAATCTAATCTGTTCTTTCAAAAAACTCTTTATGAAAATAAATACCATATAGTAGATGTTTAGGAACATTGTTTTCTTCTCTTGTGAGGCTTCAGTGTGTAAAGGAAACAATATTGATTCTGAAATGATTTTTTTTAATTCTGATATTTTATTTGATTTCAAAACACTTGAAGTATCTTCAGAAAATGTGAAAAAAAAGGCATACATGACTCATACAATAATTTCAACTTACAAAGGGATGAATGCCAATAAGTCAGAGAAAGCTGCTATGTATTTCAACTGGTTTTAATTCTATAAAAAATATTGTCTTTTTATTATGAAGAACTGCAATATGTAACCTTGAAACAAATTTTGTTTAGCCACAAGTGAAACTTTGTATAAGGGTATACAGTGATAGGACAAGGGAGAATGGCTGTAAACTGCAAGAAGGTAATTTTAAATTAGGTATTAGGAAGAAATTATTTACTGTGAGGGTGGTGATGCACTGGAACAGATTGCCCAGAGACATAGTGGCTGGCTCATCCCTGGAAGTGTTCAAGGCCAGGTTGGATGGGGCTCTGACAAGCCTTCTTTTCCATTTTTTCCTGTGTATTTGCATACCAGGTGAATTTATTTATTTATTTATAATAGTAGAAGTTCTAGTGGGAAGTGTCCCTGCCCATGACAGAAGGGCTGGTACTAAATGATGTTTAAGATCACTTCCAACAGAAATCCCAACATCGTTTTATGTTCAAGAAAATGATTACTTTTCCTCTAGAGCCAGAAGGAATATCTGGGGGGGGGGAGGGTAGGGTAGGGGGTGAGGAGGGGTTTCTTGTTGTTGGTTGGCTCTTTAACTTCTGCTCTTGATTTTTGCTTTCTAACAGCTCATTACTGCTGAAAAGTCTGGGTTTCTTCTGTGGTCAGACATGATGCTGATGAGAAAGTGAAAAACTACCCATTCATCTATTTTCATGATGTTCTCTGAAAAAGAAGCAAAATGATAACTGAAAAAATGTTGTCCAATATCAGTACAGTTGGAAATAAGAGATAAATTGTGAAGGTATGAACTTCTATTTTCTGAAATACAAACTCATCTCTCTCAGCATCTCCAGCCAATCAGACTTGAGACTACATATTTTCTTAAAAAAAAAAAAAAATCCAAACAACAAAAAGAGCCTAAACAAAACAACCAACCAACCAAACTCAAACATTCATTTGGATAATAAAGCTTTGGAAATACCTTAACACAGAGTTGAAATAAAATGCTAACAGTTTTCATGGGAAAACAATTGAGTCTGCGAGAGTAAGTCACTTTTAGAAGACCAACTGCCTGTTTTGAGTCTTAATCAAGTATTCAAAGAGCTCATATAGAATGAACACACTGTATCTGTATTATTATCATAAAATAATTCATGCTGAGCTTCTTTTAAACTCAGACCCAAACAGAAAACAGGGAATATTTACACTGCCCTAAAAAATCTAATGAAGTATTAAATAATCTACATAGGATTTTAAGAGGTAGTTAAGGAAAACAAACTTCTAAAGTTACAAATATTGTGATCATTATCTTGCTTCTCTGTAGTACAAGATAATATTAAGAAAACACTTCAAATATTATATAGTTCTCAATATATTGTGGTTCTTAACTAATAAATATGTTTTATTATGTTTTTTTCCATGTATCTAGTAGTAACAAAATTATTTTGGCCATTAAACCAACAGCAAGACCAACATAATAAACCAACTAGACTTCCAGAATAGTCTCCCTAAAAATTTAAGCTGCTTGTCCCAACTGCTTATCTGAGTCAGCTTGCATGCAAACACTTAAAACATTCTTTTGCTTTGGTTTTCTTCTCACTTTATTATCCATGGCAAACCTTCACTGCAATTGAGGAAGCTTATACACTTTTAGCTTTTAGAAGGAAGTACACACTGGGAAAAAAACCCAAAAAAACAAGCTCTAAACTTCAACAGGCTCAAGTGAATATTCCTTTCTGGGGGCATCATCAAGCCAACACATTTCCCCATTCATTGAGTCAAATGATACTTTTCCTTTCATCTTAAGTGGAAGGAAATGGTCTCCCTCAGACAGGAACAATGTTACTTCTTTTTGTTTGCACATTATTGATTACTGCATGGGGAAATATTACACCTGTTCTTTTGAAGAGCTCTTCTCAACTGAATAGGACTCTTCTGGTACACTAAAATATAGACTTAAAAAAGGCTGAGGCACATAAGCACATTTTTCAATTTTGATTTAAAAATACATGTGAATGTTTTTATCCTTATTGTAGGCATAATTGTGATCAATAAAATGTAATGTAGCACATAAATAAATTCAATATTCTGATTCAAACAGGTGTCTATTCCTTTAAAGTAAAATAAGGAAGAAAAAATAAACACATAGAATTCAAACCACTGCTTCCAAGAAGTGGACAGGATTTGAAGTAATACATCACTGCCTATCCACAAAAAACATTTGATTTACAGCCACTAGGTGTCAGCATATAAGTATTCCTAAAGAGGTTTATCTGCCAGCAAAAGTCGTTGGCAATAAACAAATATGTAAGATTGTAGGTGGTTGATGATTCCTTATAAAGTCATGGAAGAAAGCTATAAACTTGTCAGGCTCACTGATAAATATTAGGACAAGCAAGGAATATTTTTTCCACATGATAAATGAGTCTGGAGTGGCACCTTCTGTTTTTTGATAAGATACTCTGGATATTTTAACTTAGACCTTTAGTGGTTTGACTTCAAAATAAATGACTTTCCAACCTAAACCATCTGATAAGAGCAGGTGGCCTTGTTGTTGTGAGACAGATTCTTCATATTGACATGTTTGTGAGCTGTTTGGTTCTTGTACTGGAATTCCTCAGTAAAAATCAAGTTTTTGTCTAGTAGTATTCTGTTGTCACTAAGACCCTAAAGGAGCCCCCCAGTGAAGATGACAAGAGCACAGAAATGGAGGACAAATTTAAGTCATTTATCTTACTAATGGTCTGTTATTAAAGTAGAGCTAATAACTCAAAAAAGCAAGATGCTTAAGGCAGGTAATACTGCTTTAGCAAGAACACTGAAATGACAGTGAAATGAAACTTCAGTCACTGTGGACTGCTACTTTTGTGCTTCTTCTTCTTCTTTATATGCTGGGGGGAGTCCAAGTGTCTGGGCACAGTATGTGACCAAAACTGATTAGTACTCCTGACTCATCCCTAGATTTTTAGCTATTGGCAGACTCCTGGAATGTCTCTTCATGTAATTCACTTAAGGTGTTTTGTTATGTTTTTGTTTTAATAAGTAGTGACATTTCCTTGAATTTACATTGTACTGTTTATTGGATGTACTGTAACTACCTAATGAAAACTGTAGATACACCTCAGAGGATTCAGGAAGGATCTGGAGGGGTTTAATAGCTATTTAAGTATGCTTAATGAAATATCTAAAAGACACACTAGTTTGAGAGTGATCTAGATTTCATAGCCACACTTGCATAGAGCCATAAAGATTGTACGCTGATGTTAAAAGAGTTGGTGTGTATTTTATTCCTACCATTTTCTGCATAACTCTGCAGACTGTGTGACTAATCATAGTGAAGATATTCTAAATATAAACAAGGTGGGTCACGCTGAAACCAAGCATAAATGTCTCCATTTTTGTTAAAGTATGGGGGATGCTTTTAGGTAAGGAACAGCATGGTGATTGATGAGAAAATAGATGAAATAGATCTGGCATAAA
The DNA here is from genome assembly GCF_047830755.1 of Zonotrichia albicollis. Classification (NCBI taxonomy): domain Eukaryota; kingdom Metazoa; phylum Chordata; class Aves; order Passeriformes; family Passerellidae; genus Zonotrichia; species Zonotrichia albicollis. The sequence continues at coordinate 75,213,454 of NC_133819.1, forward strand.
GTGTAGCTCATTTATTTAATCTTCTAACACATGGTAAGGATGTAAACTAGACTGTGTCCCAAAGCTGATAAAAAATTAACAGATAAAGAGAGGTATAGAAAGAGAGCATGAGAGTACATGCAGCTCTGACAGATGAGGAACAAAGTCAGAAGATAGCTACCATCTTCGGCAGCTTGAAATGAAAATCAGGCAAAAAGGCACAGCAGCTTGCTTTTCCCCCTTAATGTTGACCAGACCTACTTGTCAGTGTTGTGCTCCTTAAGTGATTTACTGTATATGTGTATAGTAAATTCAGCAGTGTAAGAGAGAATATTTGGCCCTCTGTCCTCAAGTAATCAGGTTGTCCTCCTGTTCCTTGCCCCAAGAAATAATTCAGAACAGTTGCCTTACACAATGAAGCCATGTAGCACTGATTGATGATACAGATCTACAGAGAAACTTTTTAAAGAGAATTGTAGTTTTCAGGCAATAAATGCGCTTTTATTTTCCATAATTTTCTTGAAAATTCCCCACTCTTAAATGCAAGGATATGGGCAACATTTTCTCTCACACTGGAGAAACAGTCAGAAATAATAGCATTCTCCTAGAAAAGGCTTTTGCACTTCTTTCTGCTTCTGAAATATAATGCTGTGCAGTTGTCCTTATGTAAATTTTCTGACAGAAGCCCGAGTATTGTTCTAAAAGAGTTTGTGTATCAACAAATTAAGCCTTCAAAAACATAATGGTTCTGAAAAAGGTTGTGGAGAGATCTCCTGTCGCAGGGACTGCTGACTCTTGAGGGCAGATGCTGGCAATGAAGTATCAGAGAGACGTATTTTTCCAATCATCTTGCATCTTTCAGCACAGAACCAAAATGGATGAGAGGATTCACAAGATTGTGCAGTTCTTTTGAGGTAACAGCAGAAATCTCATTTTACACCTGTCTTCAGAATGGCATCACCTGAAGCGCTAGGGGGCTTGTGGAGCAATGCTTTGTGAGTGAGGGGCAAGGAGCCTGCTGCCATCCTTGGGAAGTGTCTCACAGCCCTGACCCCACTCTGGCCACCAGCCTGACTGCCCTGCTTTGCTTGCTGGGGCACAGTGGGACAGTGCCAGCAGGGAAAGCGAGTAGAGGGAAAAAAGAAATGAAGGAAAGCAGTGGGAGTGAAGCAGAGGGGAGGGGTGTGGATGTACAAGGGAGTTGCCAACCTGAGCTGACCTCCAGCAAGAAATAATAAGACCTAAATGCCAAAGAATTCATCAGAGAAGCTGAGGTTAGTCGTACCTTGCAATCTACGTGCAAGACAAAATGGTGCCATGGCTGATGTGTCATTCACCTTGGTTCTGTCAGAAAAACACAGGTTTTTCATTGTACACATATAAATAAACCTGGGTTGATGAGGACATTACAAATGTAGGGCAACATGCACTCTGCAGAAGCCTAGTAGATCTGGAGATAAATGCTTTGGAACTTCTGGATGCAGATGCCTCTCCTCTGTCCCTACCCTGTGTTTCTGTCCACTCTCATCACTGCTCAGCTCCTGAACCAGGAAGCAGGAGTGCAACTGGTGATGAAAAAAGAAGGCAATTTTTTTCTACCAAGAGAAGGGGGCTGCTGCTGTCCACTCCATTTCATCTGAAAAACTCAGGAGAAGGAGATAGATGACAGCAGCTTGAAGGAAATGCAATCTGAGCATGGCAGAGATATTATGAGCACATTATTCAAATGATCATGTGTACTTGGCAGGAATATTTTTAACGTGTCTTAAGTCTTGATTTCAGAGTTCTGAAGGGATTCTGTTTCTTAAAGCCCAAGTAGCTTGATAGTTATAGAGACGTATATCTTAGTTGTTTCTTCAAATTTTTAAAATGTGTCAGCAGCTGCAATACATACACACACACATACATACATACAAACATACATCTTGCATTGGTAATTACATTTCCTCAGCATGGTGACAAGGTCCTTTACCAAAGGCTACACTTCAAAATTATTTAAGGGTTACCATCAATTCACAAAGCTTTTACCTCTTTACACAGGAACAATTTAAGTGTTTTGGTCTAACTGTTCAATAGGTACCCTTTTGCTTCTGAGTGGTGAGACCTTTGTTCTTTCTAGTTTGGACTGAGAAATTCCCAGAATGCCAGACTCTTCAGTTGTACCCCAGCAGCAGTGAGAAAAGATGCACTTGTAATGAAAATCCCTAGCATCTAAGATGTTGTGAGCAGTAGCCAGGTGGCCTGTGTGAGGAATTTGACTGAATTCTTCCACCAATAATTAGAGGTAATGCTGACCTTTAGGTGCAGTGCAAGCCATAACCCTTTCCTTATTTATTGCTCCAGAAGGAGTGAGAAGAAGTCTGCTTGCTGTAGGCAATTTTTATTTTCTTTCTGACAGATGTAAATATCAAAGGATATCTGGGTTGCTCAGGGTATCATTTAATGTCATCAATATTTTTGTGCCTAACAAAAGCTACTGGGGTATCCATAAACATGCAACAGCCCTGGAGAGGCCAAGAGAAATAGGGAACTAATTGTGTGAATTGGTTCACTCTGAGAGTTAGTCAGTGGTTTAAAAAAAATTATTAAAAAAATAAATTCCTGATGCTGTTGGCAAAGGAGCACTGGACCCATCTTCTGACACATTCAGAAGCTACCTGGAGGGAACTCTAAAATTGGCTGCCTTTTATCTGCTAATGCCCTAACCCAGGAGAGCACTGGATCTGACCCAAGCTGGGAGAGCTGGCTTTTTCATTCAGAACGTCTCTTCAGGAGGCATGTGTGAGGTTAATAAATCTGCCTCTTGCTGGGATGCCATGTGGCGGCTTTAGCTCTTCCTCTAACACACTTTATAAAATCAGTGCCCTTTTGTATTTTGAAGCCTCACAACAACAGCGCAAGCCCTTTGGATCAAATGGACGATAATTGTAATTTTCTCTTAGCAGGGTTGCAAGGAAAACTGTCTGTCAAAAGCAGCTGTTCTAGAATGCATAATTACACCTGTCTGTCTTAGCCAACATTGTCTGTGAAAGACATGACAAATTATTTAAAACATTATTATATATTATATTATATTATATTATATTATATTATATTATATTATATTATATTATATTATATTATATTATATTATATTATATTATATTATATTATATGAAGATGAACTGTGAACTATATTCAAAGTGTCTTTCTTGAGCCTTGTCATGAGGTAGCTGAGACAACCTACACTCACCATTTCAAACTTTTTTACTCAAATAATTTCTGCTACTATTTAAGAAGCTTATTTCTATCCTGAAAACATATCTCTTAAGTATAATACTGTTAAAGTAATATGAAACTCTTCCATGTCACTTGCTAACTCTTGGTTTGGATCTGTGTGCCTCCTTATATCTTCTGTTTCACCTGAATTTCAAGGTTCTCTATACAGTGTTTATATTTTACTTTTCCCATTTTTACATTATATAAAATGTAAGTACCTCATAAATATAAGGATCAATTATGCATACAGGTTCTTGAAGAGGAAGAAGGTAATTTTGTAAAGGAAACTCAAAACAATAGAATCTCAGTAGCAAGAAAATAAATTAAAAAGTCTTCTTCTGTAATTTCATCTCAGGGAAATATTGCTATGACTGAATTTTTAAAGGTCTATTTCAAACATGACTTAAAAAGATGAGCAAGTAGTGCATAATCAATAAGATAAAGTGGGACAAGGTGATCCTTTCCCTCCTAGTGCTCATCAGAAAGGAGAAATACTCTAATTCCAAAACTGGAGAGGTGCTTCAGGGTTTTTTTAGCATTGCAAGTTTATACACAAAAGCAAAGATATCTGGTGAAAACTGCTTCACCAAAGCTCAAGATTCATAGCAAGTTATGACAAGAAATACAAAACAATTCTTTTCTTTTTCAATAAACAATGACTCAGGCAACTTTTGTTATGTGTAATCACAGTTGCTTTCTTCTAATAGTGTTTCCAGGGAAATAAAGAAAAAACACATATTTGTCAAAATAGTCACTACTAACATAAAGTGACATAGAGAAGAACTTCTAATAATTCAGCATAAAGGACAAATATGGTAAAACTCACATCATAATTAGACATGACTAGGAAGATCATTGAGAAAATTTTTCCCAAGGAAATAATTTAAAATTTGAAGGTAAATTCCCTGTCACATTTGTAACATTTTTGCTTGTAACGTTTTCTGCTTGTTTTCCATGAAATACAGGCTTGTATATTATTTCTAAATCCTGTCTTCTGCTCCAGTAATTTGTTTCTCAGGTATTTTTATCTCCATTTGCAGAGAATCCAGTGCAATATCATCTTCAAACCCGCAAGGAATTTCTTGGACTTAATGTGGTATAAATGTTTATTTGTAATCAAGGAAGCCCTTTTAAAGAAATCACATAACAAATTATATTTAATTTCTGATTATCTGCCATGAAGTATTCACAGGGCAATCTAAGAGGGGAAATATTTCCTAATTAAAGTTAAGAAAAGAGTTTTGTGCTTTCACTCCAGGCAATTAAATGTAACATTTGCATGCATATAATTCCATGAGAAACAAAACCCAGGAAGTGGTTGTTTGAGTGTCTATTAATTAAAAATATCTAGCACTTCACTGTTGTACTGGCTGGCCTTTTATACATTCTCTGTAGGCCAATAATTGAATCAAAGTGTGCACAAAATGACACCAATAAAGAGTTTCTTAAAAAGAGCCAATCTCTGTTAATAGTAAGCATATAACTATTTTTATTTCCATTAATAAATATGTGCAGTTCAAAGGAGTATATGATTCCATAATAAAAGATGCCATGTATCAGATCAATCAGGTCCCTGTCACGCGCACAGTGACAGAAGAATTTGGTAGCCTGCCCTTGGTGCTGTGCTTTTCTTTTTTGGTGATTTCTAGCCTGAAAAATGAAGCAAAGGCAGAAATCATTATCAATATAGAGAAAGCATTTACTTTGGAGAAATTCTCCTGTAACACAAAATGGAAAATTGTTGAGGAAAATACTGCCATTTGCTACTCAACCTGCAGTTATCTGTAGATAGAAAGCAAGTTCAGCTAAACCGTATGAAGCTACAAAGCACAGAGCCAACAGTCCATTAGTGTAGCTAGATCAATATAAAGGAAAGAAACATGGCCTTCATTTTGCTTCAGCCCTTTTGAAGATGACCTGCTGAAGATTTATCAGTTTTATATTGAAGGATTTGCCATTCCTCCTCCTCTTTATTTCCTGAAAAAAAAAAAGCTGTACAAAATGAAATACAGGAAAATATCTGGCCAAGAAAAGTACAGTTTGAAGACATGAGGACATTCTTGCTTCTAGGTTCTGTCAATAAAAGAAAATTGAGCGTTGATTTGTAAGGCTAAGTGTTTATTTTCACATTATGACAAACCATTATGTGTTCTGTAGTTCTCCTCTGCTCTTCCAGTGTGCTAGAGATTTTAAACAGGATATCTTTTGGAAGTGTACTTATTGCTTAAACTTAATAGGTATTATTTTATGTTCATTTTACAATGGTGTTGTAGCACTATGCCTCATTTGGCACAAAAAACCCAGTAGTCTTGTTCATTGTGGTAAATGAGAAAGTAATAACGATGGAATTAATGTATAATGTACACAAGGAAAGCATGGAGAGAAAAATGGCAGTCAGAAAAGAAAGATGAGAATGTTGGGATAAGAGGACAAGGGGTTGGTGCACTGAAACCAGATGGAGGCAAGACAAATGGAATGGCTAGAAACATTCAGGAAAAAAAAATCAAGTTAAGACCAAGAAGATGTTTAGTTGATTCATATTTGGAGCTAGTCAGTAAGTTTTTAATCAATCAAAATTTCAATGATTCAATAAACTCTATACCTCTCTTAGGGAATTCAAACCTATTTTATATTTTCTCTCAACATATATTTATCACTAGACATATTATCCAAATATGTAGGAGAATGACATTTAGGATAAACTCCAGAGTTGCTCTCTGAGCATTGTCTTTGTACTCTAACTTGTATTTGGGGATGAAAACTCCTGACAAGTAGCAAAGTATAGGCAAAAAGCACAAAGGGTTAGCAGTTCTAGCACTCTTAGAAATTTGATATTATTTCTATGTCTGATTAAATCCTGGATTAGATTTGACAGAGACAGGGCCTTCGTCTCCCTTTCTTTTTTTTAATACACACGATTGAAGCTGAATTGTCAGTATTATTTTACTGACATTCAAGTGTTTATCCTGTCTTCTCATGTAAATGAAAAAAGCAACTTTCTTAGAGCAATGTGCCACTTAAATACTACCCATATCATCAAAAGACTGCAGAATTAGTCTTCTTAAGTAGTTTTTTTTGTCCAGGTAGTGTGTACAGAATAACAATTATGAGAGGAAGCTATATAATTAGTAACTACTGTTATCTTCTATGCTTAAAGTCCTTTTCTAAAAATTCCTTGATTTTTTTTTAATTATTCTCCTGTAAGAAACATTTGTTCAGGCTCTTCAGTTTTTTGGTGGTGGCTTTTGTTGTTGTTTTAATTTTTTAAAACTGTTTTTTTTTGTTTTGTTTTGTTTGTTTTTGGGTCTTTCCACAGGTTTACAATTTTAAATGGCACCTGCCCTACTGGAAAATTTTTAAAAATAATTTTAAGAGTTGTTAAAAAAGAAGGTTATTTAAAACATGAAACAGGGAGCATGTTAATTTAATTCAATCATCCTGGCAAGGATAAAAAACCACTATCACTCTTATGCTACCGTAAATGGAGCAAAGATATAAGTCAGTTTAGACTACAGAGGTCAGAAGTTTTACTAATTAACATCTACAGGGACAGCAAGCTATGGCTGCAAAAGAGAAACTTGCCTTTTTTTTGATCAGTGGAAAAAATATTTCAGAATGTTTCTAGGTATCATTGAACAGCACATGACATCTTGCTAGGCCTGCAGCAAAATAAGCAACAACGATATGTTTGAAACAGTTGTCTCTGATTTCTGGATTCAGCAGCTTTTAGACATCAAAGAGCTGCACAAAATTAAAGATGATAATGTGAAAGAAAGCGAACGTTAGTATTTAATTACTTTAAATTGATTAGGAAGAAGCAAGCTCTTGATTGGAAGCACTTTAACTTCTGTCTGTGCAGCATACAAGGTAGTTTGTTAGTGAATATACCTTTTAAAAACATGAGAAAGTTAATGATGAAAACTACCTCAAAAGTATTTGATCCAAGGCCTACACAGTTATTTCACTCCCTTTTTCAGTTTGGCAAAGAAAGGCATTTCTCAGGTTTTTGAGAGGTAAAAAAATGCATCCAGTCACAGTGACTAGAAATGACGTATTTCTCTCTATCACGGACATGAACTGAAGCTGTTTTCCATTCTTTCCATCTGCTCATGAAAATTGCTTCTAAAAAAAAAATCTGCTTTTGACTAAAATAGATATCTAAGTTGTGATTTCAACATATGCACAAATCATTTTCATTAAACATAAAATGTAATGTGCAAAATATATATTATATATGGAAAGCAATTTTTTACATATTTGTAGCATTCCACAGATTTAGTCAGAAATGTAGCATTGTTCAATATTTAAAATACAGCAGCTCAGCTAAGAGCACATGCAGGCCTGGTATTAGAGATAGGGTAGAGTAAATGAACCTGGGCTAAAAATGTGTCCTTTGTTAGCCACAGTTTTTCAAACTATGAAATGGCAGAGTACATACGTTACTCTGGAAGGTAAATATATGCCTTAGGGGGGATATTGTGAGGTTTCCTTTTCTTGAATGACTGCACAGGGTACCTTGCTTGGGAAGAAGCAGAACAGTGTAAGGTACATGATTGATTATTTCAGTCGTTTCTTCTGAAAATAGCTTGGTCATCATACTACTTGATATTAATTATTCTTGTTGAGATTTCAGTGAACAACTGATATTTTTCAGATTTACTATTACTCAAGAATAGTGTGCCCGATGTTCAAGACAAAATGTGGAATCTATAACATATTTTGAAATGGATTTTACATCTCAAAGGAGCCTCAGTTTGACTGATGAAGAAAAAATGTCACCATGTTCCATTGAATCTGTGAGACTAGTAAATGCAGACATTTATGTGCTAAACAGTCTCTCTAAACAGTCCAGTAAAGAAACTTTAGGTCCAGTCTTTAAAACCTCAGAGTGGAAGCAACTCATCTTATTATTTTTATGTTATGATTTGTTATATAATGACAAGAATAATCTTTATCATTTAGTTCCTTACTTGGCATAAAATTACTTTTTGGACTGATCAAACACCTAAGGCTTTGCCTTAGTGTTTAATCAGTTTCAGCAGCTGTTCATAGCTTCAAATACTACAGAGCAATAAAATTTAATTGCTTAATTAAACTCAAACCACAGTTGTCTTTTTAGCAGGCAGAGGCCTGCCTAGCTTTTGGATACTCAAAGACAACCAGAGAGCAAAAATGACATTGCTCTTCTCTCAAGGATGGTTGATCTAGTAGTTTTATGTAGGTGCAAGGAAAAGCCAAAGGCCTCATTTGAGAAACAATTAGGAGTCTTCTTTCCCATTTTTTAACCTATTTTTTATCAACTCAGCTGCTGTACAGACAAGTGCACATAAATTAATTAATCAGTATGTATAAATTAATGGGAAAACTGAGCAGTGCAAGTGAGTTAATTGAAAAACTTGGGGACAGATCTTTGAACCCAGTACACTGACTTGTTGAGCTTGATTTATCCTTGTCAAAATTCTGACTCAATGGGCTTTTTAATTTCATTTTCTGCCTCTGGTATTCAATGTCAGCAGTTCTAATAAGCAGGCACAAACATGCACTGAAGTGAGGTGGCCACTTCAGATATCAAATTGGAAGAAATAAGCAAATTTTGTTGAATTTTGTGCTAATGTAAATGAACCATGTTGAGATCTACTACCTTTACTTTGAGAACGTCTGTCTTACTTCTCGCTCTTTCTTAAGAATTCTTTTTTTAAAATTGTGTATTTGCAGGAATCCTGCCTTTTATTTAATATAAAAATCTAGTAAGACTATTAGTATAATGTGTCAGATTTGGTTTGTCATGGTAATATTCAAAATTATTCTATCCTCTATATATTGCAATTAAATAATTATAGTTTGCAATACAACTAATTAGGGCGTGGAAAAAATATCAGAAGGGAAAGAAATTGCACTTAAGAAGCATGACATTAACCTAGATAATATTGTATAGAAAATTTATATAGTGAATTTGTTAGCCAGCTTCCCAATTACCATAAATCAGTATGATTCGGTTTATTTCAGTGGACCATTGCCAAGTTCAGTAATACTTTACAGTCAGATGAGGTTCTAGGTATCTGAGGATACCTTGTCTAATTTCTAAGACCTTAATTTCTTTAAAAATATGTTCTGAAATTATTGAGAATGTCTACATGAGATTTCTTTAACACAGAGAAAACTGGAAATACCTACAGAATTATTAAGGTCCAAAAAGTCAGCACTAGATTTTGAATATGCTTTGCTTTTGTTTTAATATATTGAAATTCATAGGGCATGTGAAAAATATTTATCTCCTTTTTCCTTAGTTCCCTGTAAATGTCTATGAATATAAATGGCACTTAAACGCACATACACAGGTAAATAATTCCAAATAATTTTTCACATAGCAATAGATTTTGATATTTCATCTTTATATCTTGCAAATTTTTTTCAAGTCTTTTAAAAGATGCCCAAAAAACCGAAAACATTAATTTTTGATAATGAAGCTACCATCTATTGAGAACTTTCCTTCATAGACTGTTCCTTATCCTGCTGGTGCTTCAATTTGGCAACAAAGATAATCAGAATACACCCTGAGTTGAAGAGGCCAGTAATTTGATACTAAATCATGAAAACCTCTCCCTGAAAAGACAAAAACCTAGATGAAGAACAGTCTTCTGTGGTCATCAGTGGTCCATGTAAGTGTCTTGTGGGGCTCACCAGCAACTTATAAATTTCATAACACAAAGTTTCAGATAGAATTTTCAGAAGTGCATTTATCTTTTATTTCACTGTATTTTCCATATGTTATGTTTCAACCTTGTTTTATACAAAATGTTAAATTCCTTTCAGATGATCTCTGATATTTTAACTCCAGGATGTACTCTGAATTCTTTCTAGCCTTAAAGGTATTACCAATTTTAAATTATTGCTCGTATATTTTATTACTTCTGAAAAGTAACAATAGGTTTGACAACTATTTCACTAATATTGAATTCCTAGTGTCTACAGCTTCATTTTCACTGCCTTGCATTTCAGAGTAGCTGTAATCAAAGGCATCCCTGAGTAGCAAACTACATGTATATTTACACACACTAGAATTACTATCCTCCACCCCTCAAATATAACAATCTGGAGCCATGTCTTCTGCAGAGAGAAAATGAGAGAGTTATGTTGGATACTGTATTAATTCCTCCATTCAGCCACAAAGTGCCACAAATATATGTTCACAGACTTATATAGTTTCCTGAAATGTACTTCAGTGGTACTCATGAGTAAGAAAAAAGCAGCAATTCAAAGATAACATGCAGTACAGGGAGGGGGTCATGTAACTGTGGTTGTTTCTCATTTTAAGAAGTTTTCTCTGAAAAGGCTGTTGCAGGGAAATACAGAGGCTTTTAGGGCTGCCAAAATATCACAATATAGGAACTGAGTGGAAGAAAGAAAACCACATTTCTTATTTAACAGTGTTGGTAAGAATATGACTTTCATGCTACAAGAATGTGGACATTCTAGGATCTATTTTCAGCATTAATTGAAATGGGCATAAAATTCATAAGTGAAATGTGAGAAGAATCCACTGAAAACCACTAAAACTTCTATAAATACACCACAGGACTACAGACTGCAGTAAGATAACTAATAGTAACTAAAGTTAGTAATAGTATCTAAAGCAACATAGAATGGGTGATATATCCTCTCCTGTTTCAGTGTGGGGAATACACAAAATAGCCAAAATCTAACTAGAAAGGATTTTTTTTCTTCAAAAAGGAGTTTTGCTATCAACTTTTGACCAGGCTTATTGATTATTCTTTGGCACTGGGAACCTAAGATTGAGGATCTTACATGGAGCCAGACTGTATCATGTTCTTGGCAGTCCTATTAGAGCTATGATGACAGGGAAATCAGATGGACTGCTGACAGCTGGCATTACAATGAATTGTAGGACTTATATAAATACCTTTGTTCAATATTCAGAGTCAGTTTTTCTCCTCCTTGGAGATAATGGAAAATTCCTCCTCTCCATGTGTTCCAAAACCAGGCATTACCAGAAGTTGCAAAAAATTTTATATAAATACTACCCCTTTTCCTGATTGTGTACCTGTGATAACCTGGCTGTACTCAATGAGTGAGTCTTGATTTTATTCAGTCTGTCTTGTGAACAGCAAATGTAGTCAGGAAATTGGTCTGGATATACCAACAGTAGCTTATTATGCACCACTCACATGGAAGTGGTATGAAGATCAGCTGCAGTTCCTATTGAAATTACTGACATTTTGTCATAACCATCTTCAAAAATATGGTGAGTTTTATAGATGTCTGAACTACAGACTTCTGTGGATAACTTTAACAGTCATTTTTTGGAAATATTTACAGAACCTGTCCCTTATTTCTTTAAATAAATATTCAGGACCTCTTTAAGCATTTGAAGTTGTTCATAAATAGAAGTATGATATTAGTCAGGAGACCTTGGGAAGAATGTGTTCAAAGTGCTGAACTCCTACTGTTTTGACAGACTGTACATACTGTTAAAACCTTGCATGATGGTTGACTCCCAGAGAAGTACACCAAATTTCTTTCCAGAATAAAATTCATATACATTCTTTCTAGCAGACTTATTTGAACTGTCTTCCTATCGTACCTTTTATTTACTCTAGGAATACCAACAAATGCAACATCAAAAGAATTATTAAAACTGATAAAAAATTTGATGGAGAAATATATTTGAGGATGTGGACAGGATCTGTAATTGTGAAGCTTTCCTTTAAAGGGAACCCTTTTCTCTTTAATTTCATGGTTGACTGGAATTTTCAGCTTGAAAATATATCCAATGCTCCATGAAATTTACTTGTCTATAAAATGTCTACTCCTGTTAACATGAACAAATAGATTTTCACTATATTGGATATACAAAATTAAACAAGAAATAATTCTGGTCTGTTCAGAATCTCATCCTTTGACCTCAAAAGAAGAATACATGAAATGCTTCTGTTTAGCAAGGAAGGGTACAAACTTTTATGCAGTGGCCTTACTTTGTCACTTTAGAAAATTTTCTTTTTTCTTTCCTGTGATGTGCTTTGGCAATAACCCAGAAAAGTAGAAGCCCTATAGACATCTAGTATTGAGACAGAAATTGGAATCTAATCTTTATTAATATCACTGTACAAATATAACCAATAACATTAGTTAATGAGGGCAACAAATCCAATAATCTTTAAGACAGAAAATGAAACATCCTGTCTAGAAATCTACTAATTAAAGTGTCAAAACATCATTAAAGCTTCTTTTGATAAGCAAGTAAGTCTAGTCCTGTCTTTTTGCAAGGCTATTGCAACTGCACAGGTAAGTACAGAGTTTTCATCCAACCAGCCAACCAGAGAGCTAGGATCTCCCACAAATGCATTTCACCACTGCTTTGGAGATTAGAAAAGTGACAGTAAAGTCAGAAGAATTCTGTTTCTCTAAGAGGCAAATCTATGCAGTCTTCCAGTCTGCGAATGCCATCCCCTTGATTTCTGAGCTTAGTTGGTTTCTCCATGTATTTTATTGAACTCTGCAGGGGTAAAGGGGGTTAGGACTAGCAAAATAAAAAAAAAAAAAAAAACAACAAAAAAAATTCCCCCATTTATTATATTGCCTGTTGCTCTTCTTCCAATGAAATCTCTGAACTTTCAAGTTCCATGAACAAGAGCACATATCCCGGATTAAGATATATTAGGATCGCAATCAATACATATTGACATTTTTTGATTAAATGGCCATGAGGTTACTATTGTCACATAATGACAAAATTAGTATGTCACCTCTTTTGCAGTGACAATCTAAAAATGGACCTACTACAAAGTTGCATGTTAAGTTCAGAATCACATCCAAGTATTGGTACTTTTGGATGAAGAACAGAGAGAACATAGACCCTTCTTGATATAAAAACTTAAAATATTATCTATATGCCTAATTTTAGGTAGAACTTGCCATATGTAAAATCAGTACTGGTATGCAGAGGTTTAAATGTGTGTAGGGAAAAAGCCTAAGACTGGGTTGTTCCTGGGTCATCAGATGTCTCTTTTTAGTGCTTATGTGCAAAACACCTAGCAAAGTTCGACTGCAGCTTTTTATACAAAATATCACATCATATAGCATTGTTCAAGCATCGTCAATGATGACCTGAAGCAGGTAGACAGGTAACGGTGATTAAACCAGAGACTGTATTGTAGTCAGGGATGGGAACCACATGAACAGGTTTCCACAAGAACCAGTGAAAAATTTTGCAGAGAACTTTGCATGCTGTAGCCCTGAAAACACATTCCCAACTTAAAAAGGTTGAGCTCTTTTCTTTTCTTTTCTTTTCTTTTCTTTTCTTTTCTTTTCTTTTCTTTTCTTTTCTTTTCTTTTCTTTTCTTTTCTTTTCTTTTCTTTTCTTTTCTTTTCTTTTCTTTTCTTTTCTTTTTTAACGGAGAATGCTGCTGCTTGCAATATTTTTCTTACTTTGAAGAGTTTAATTAGAAACAAATAAACTGAGCAAAAGAAATTTTTGTTGGTTACTCAGACAAGGATATCTTTGTCCTCATTAAATCACATTCTCCATTTTCAAAGAACCTTGTCTGTGCTTTGTTTCTGACTGTAGTTTTCATCCCAGCTCAAGCACTGGTGGCACTCTATTCCTTACGGTATACATTCTTTCATGTACTTTGGTAAAAGCATAGTGAAAGCAAAAGACTAAGCAACAGCCACATAGAACAAGGAGTTATAATTATTCACAAAAAAACAAAAGGAAATATAATGGTCTATATCTTAGCATGTATAGGTGGAGAACAAAATTCTAATGCCTCTTGCCAAGAGAGTTTTAAATCTATATAAAACATTCTAAAAGCCAATCTTTCCCTGCTGTGAAAGTTCCTAATTACTGATCTTATTAAAATACCTGCTACACTATAAAAATTTCAGCACAGATGTTCTACTTCAGGAGTTAGCAACAATAAGTTGATCAATAAAAAAATCACTGTGAATGTATTTTGCCCATATAATCCTGGTTTATTTCTTTTTTTGGCACTTAATATATTGGCAGTATTGCCTGACTTGACAGAAGCAGGGCAGAGAGTTCCAGACATAAAGCTGTACAGCAAATATTCACTGACACATGAATATTATGGTATGTTCATTACTATATGCTCTTTGCAAAATAAACAATGATAATTGCTCCCTGCCTTTTTCCCCCTCATCTTTTTTTTTTACAAGTACTGAAGACATTTGGCCACAAAAATTACTGAATACACCATTATTGACATTATAATCAACTTTCTGTTCACTGGCCTATGCTTTAATCTTGCTGTGCTCTACTGCTCTTTTTCATTTGCTTGATACTCTTGAATAAAAAATTTCAGAAGAGTGGCCCTTTTATATACATGAACTCTTAACTAGCCATTTTCCAGCCTTATATTCATTTCCAGGAAAAAAATTCTTGTCATCAGCATGCATTTTTCTTAAAACTACATTTAAATTAGTTAGTGTTTCCTATCCCAGCCCATCTCTTGTACCTTATTTTACAGTTGGGGTAGAAAGGTTGAATCCAGGACAATACCAAGCAAACAATTCTAGAAAAATCAGGTAAAAGACTGAAACAAAACTACAACCAACATGCCAACCAAAACAATCGACTTTTGAAACTACTTTGAAGGAAACCTGTGGTTCCCAAACATTTTAATTGGAATTTAACTGTTGATTGCAAATATCATTGGAAACTTGACCTTAGGTAAAAATCCATCCCTTGCTTGCAAAATGGAAACAACAGCACATTCCTTCTTTAGGTTCAGCCAGATGACAGTACTGCCACAGGAGACAGCAGCTCCCTGGGGTCAGGCACCAGGAGGGCAAGGGGCTCCCTGCATAGGGTAGCCAGGGCTCACCCCATTTATCGGTTTTGTCTTGAGAACGTTGGATTCTGGGGGAGGAACTCTGCTACTTCTTTTCCCCTATCTCAAAAGTGCAGAGCTATTAAATAGCAACAAAAATTATGAACTTTAATATCAAGTCTTTGTGTTTCATTTCAGAGAAGTCCCTATGGTCCTCGCAGGGACATACCAGTGGTAAAGGTAATAGTCTGCAGTCTATTTATAAGTTACACAGAGATAAAGAATGGATAGAAGAGTATGTTAAGAAATAGAGAGGCGGAGGAAGAGTAGTAAACATGAAAATAAATCAGGAACAAAAGGAGCTTAGTGAAACTGTTGGCAGCAAGAGCAAAAGACAGAGAAAATAAAATGAAAATTAGAATTTTCCCATAAAAATAAGTTATCTTAAATTTGCATTTATTCCTGTTTTCTTCTCTGCGAGTAGCTCTGTACTAAATATGAACAGTATTAAAGTCAGTCATCCAAAATGCTAAAATATATATATAGAAAACACATTGCAGATAGCTAAATAAAGTTTGGCAGAGTAGCTAAATTGGAGCTTAGGCAGATGCATTCTCTTACCTTACAGTGTTATCTAGAAATATCATCAAAGTTCATAAGATAATGTATCCCCACTGATACCAGTGGAACTGTTTTTTTTACCAATTGACATATTTTGGGAAATAAAGGACTGGGCTAAAGCCACTTTAGTACAATTCTACAGCCCAGTGCTAATGATGAAAAACACTTGCATGGCCTGGCTGAATGCTGCTGCAATGTCCCCTGCTTTGTATCTATGGAAACATTTTCAAGTTTCCCAACACCTCCTACACAGGAATCCTGGTGGATTCAGATTGAAGTAGATTTTCCATGAAATATGGCCTAAGGATAGTTCCAAAAAAGCAAACAATCTTATCATGCAACACATTAGTTTTACACTTCATTGGTGAAACTCACAATAAATTGCAGTCAATGCTATTCTTAAGCAAAAGAAACCTGTCTAATTCAAGACCAAGATTTCAGCTGTTGCTTTCATTAAATGTCCAAATGCAGAAAAAACAGAAACTATGCTGGCTCTGGGCCTTGCTTAGATTTCTGAGGGAGGAAATTCATCGAACTTATAAGGACAAGGATGTTTTCACTAACTCCCTATTGAATAACAGCTCCTTCCATAATTGATGAAAAATTCCAAAAGTGCAGTTAAAATGGCAAGTCAGACCTAATACAGCAAATTAAAAATAAAGTTATCCATCAACTCATGAAGATGTAAGCTTTCTCATAATAATATCAGCATTAAAATAGCCAATGTTCTCTAAATTTTTACTCATCTAGTAATCAGAAACAGATCAAATTGAATCATATTTAAGGAAAATTGCTATCCACTATTGAGTGATATGGTGGCTGATCTGATGCCTAATAGAAGGAAGATGTCATCTTCACTCCAAAGGTGACAAGGATTATCTAGTGAAATACGGAACTGCCTGTTTCACAGACAGACCTTAAAATTGCAGAAGTCATGTCATATTAACCATTTGGAGACATTTCTCTCTCTCTTTATCAGTAAAAGTGAGAATGTTAATAACTTTTGTCAACTTATAAACTTACATTTTGATAGCCTAAATTAAATAAAATTAAATATATCATCTAAATTTCCCACAAAGTCCAGGTTATGTTTCCAGTAAACATATGTGCACAAATTCCTGTGCGCTAAGATTAATGAAATGCAGAAAATATAAATCTATAGAAGTTTGAGCTAAAAAGTGATTCTTATAATTTGATTAAAATTAAAAACAAATGCAAAAGATTGTTTTTTATCAAAACCATCATTGCTAGTAACTTTGCTCCCCCCTTGGTTCCATCAGTTAAAATAAAAAATGAGCTTCCTGGACGGAGAAGCTAAAAGATAATTCTTTTCAGTTTAACTCTGCCAAATTTATTCTGTCTCCTGTGCTCATGGAAACAATAATCGATGATAGCCTCAATTCAGAGAACAACTTCAGGAAACTTGGCTGGCAAAACCAGGAAAAATAAAGGAAATGCTTAAAATAAAGGACCTAAATTCTTTTTAAGTTCTTGTTGCTACTTCCTGTTACTAGCTTTAGGGCAGACTCTATTCCATGGCATTATTTAGGTAGTCTGAAATGTTCTTTTAATGTCATTAGACATGAATGGATCTTACCAGTGCACAAGTACGTTGATTCTGCAGGTACTCAGACTGGATTTGGTCTGAAGAACTTGGAGAAACTTTGAGAACTTGAAGTGATAGGAGGGAATGAATGCTGAGAAATAAAACAATACTTTGCAAAAAGTAAATAATTGCTGATATTCATCAACAAAAAGACCTTTATTCAAAATACTTCTATCTAAAAGATGTCTTCTTTTGCTGAGTACTTGAGTTTTGATCTAAGAAGTCCTGGAGAAGTTCAATTAAATAGGCCAGAGACAGCTTATGATAGCTGCCTGAGCATGAATAATCACTGAATCTAAACCCCATCCTCACCTCTACCAGAGAACACACATCTTTAAGTAGAATGTGTGGAAGGAAACTCAATAAATGAATCCTTGCAGATGGCTGGAAAAGATATGTGCAAGATTTACATATTTTCTTAACCTCTTATGAAACAAATCTTTTCTGTAGAAGTATTCTGCAAATATTTCAAGAAACAAAATTTGACTTTTTGCATAAACTTGCAAGGACTGAGAAACTGTTTCTTTTTAATTGTGAGGTTTAAACAGAAATTAACATACTCACTATGCACAAAGTAATTTAATGTGCATAGAATATTGTACGTAGTTACAGATTCTCTAAGCTCTCTCTATATATACATGTTCCTGTGAGTACAAATGAAATATTGTGCAGTGAACAAATGAAATATGTTATTACATTATTGAATGAGGTTTGAGATTACTCTTTCTTCCCTGAAATCAATCCTAAACAAATTCAAATAGTGACCTCCTAAGGTTTACAATTTAAATTCACCTGAAACAAAACACCATTCCTACAGAGTCTGCTACAATAAACAGAGGATATTCTATTAAAAATATTTTCTTGTGATGTTGTTTCAAAACAGGACAAGTGCAGAGACAATTCTACTAACTGCTGTTCCATAAGAAGTCAAAACTGAGAACTAAAAACTGAAGTGTGTGTAGATGGTGATGGGATTAAACCTGAAGGTGAATAGTTGAGTTATGGATTTTAAAAACAGAGGTAACTCAGTGGAGGTCTCATTAAAACCAACACTCCTCAGGTATTTTGGAGCCTTGAACATTCATTCAGATCACTAATAAATTGACAATAAGAAATAAACTTCATTGAGAGGAAAGTATACTTTGCCTTTTTGTTCTGTAATTTTTCTTTTTCTGTAATCTAGACCCACAGTACGGACACTTCACAGTTCTTCCACTACAAAATGTGTCTGATTGAAAAGTGTGTGTGTTTATATCACCTCTTCCCCAAATGGTTGGACACAGCCATATTGTTTTTCATGTGCATCTGAACTGCAGGGAGGACAAATCACAGCTGAGGAAAAAAGGCAGAGGAAAGGAAGAACTTGCCTATATAATTTCAATTAATTCCATTACCATTTTGTCCTCTTGACAGCTGGAACTCTTTCTGCTCTCTTGCACTAAGAGATCAAGTCTTTTCCACACGTTACCTCCCAAGAGATTATATGAGATTTGCATGCCTTCTGTCCAAAGCACCCAAATGAACAGGTGGGAAACACAATATGGAACTTTTATTGCAACATTTTGAGACAGTACAAAATTCCATAAGAATAACAATAGCAGGAGATAAATGAATGTTAGGTAGAAAACTAATTTTTGCTTGGATGTTGTGAGAAGTTTAAATGAAATGTGAAATATTTTGAGTTAGTTCCATGCCTTCTTGAGCCTCTGGGAGAGACAAAATTACTCTCTTATTTTCCATACATTCAATACAGAGCTGTAACTGCAGTGCATGTCCTATTTCTTGCTACAAAATAAAAAGGAAATAAAAGATACTGTTGTTTCTTTTCCAGTCTCTGACCACTCCACTTGTTTACCCAGGGGCTGAATTTAGCCTGTATCTCATCAAATGATCCTTATCAAATATAACAATCTTTTCAACAGTATCAGATTGCCATTTCAATTTTGTTCATGTTTTATTCTGATTGCTTTTTCCTTCCTCATGCAGCTTTATATACTGATAGTGCAAGCTCATCTTGTCAATGTAATTTTCAGTTTCTAGTACATCTGATTGAGTAATAGTAATTGAAAAACAATTCAAATAACACCTTCAAATATTCTTTTCATCTTCTCTCTCTCTTAGACAAGTGATTTTTTTTAAACATTCACAGCCTGTGAGCCAATGGAAAACAAATAGATAATATAAAAGTATAAATAAAAAAAAAAGAAAAAGTATTCATTAATATTTTGTTTCATTGGCAGGTCCAGGGAAAGACTGAGCCCAAATTCTCCTAAGAAGGGGAAATTATAGGCAGAAGTGCCTGAGAACACATCTCAGAAACAGGAACTTCTGACTGTACTTCCTATCCTGCATAGAGTAAGGAGTTTCCTGGCAGCTTGCTTGATTTTGAGTGCTGTGAGAGACTGAAATGTTAATGGCTAATGACTCAAACAATCAGCCATTTGCAAAAGGGGCAAGTACTTTGCTGACAATGTGCAAGGGAACAGTCTAGGGGCAGAGGAGGTGAACATCCACCACTGGAGGCTACAAATTGGGTTTTGAGCCAGATAAGCAAGGAGGTTGATGAGGAGCAGATTCTTTGAGGCTGGATAGTGCTTTTTGTCATGCCAATGTCCTCCTTGACACAACTGGCTAAGTCTTAAACTTCATCCCCTGGGGAAGTATCAGGACACTCACATGTAGGCCCGAAAGTATTAATACCTTCAGAAATGAGAATTGGGTCAACTAAGCTGAAATGAGAGCAATTGTCATCTATTAGAAGGGTTCATAAAACATCAAAGACTCCTGAAGTGGCCCCAGACTCATTTCTAGGCCCTTCCACCAGAGAAATGCACATGAGCCACAGTGTCACATCAGGCAGTGTAAAATTCCTCCCTCAGGAGAGGTACTTGGGCATCCCCACGTGAACCAAAATATAAATTAACCCATTGAACTCTATGTTTCATGGGCTTTCCCCACATCAGACAAATCAGACTCTGACCATCACTTCAATCAATTGGCTACTAATTTTCTACAATCAGGCCTTATCACTTGATTCATGGGTGGTGATACTTTCCTCCATTATCTACTCTTATCCTTCTTTTCCTATATTTTCTTAAATGATATTTTTATTTTTCTATATTGTTGCATTACTATAGATAATAACAAAAATATTGTCAACTTACCTCCTTTCCATTATAGTCAAATTGTTCTAGAATAACACCTACAAATCTATCTATCTATCTATCTATCTATCTATCTATCTATCTATCTATCTATCTCTGTTCTGTCTGAACACTGGTCATCCCCTGTTTTTTCACTCTAACCTGCCCCAATGGATCTATTAACAAGAATCTGAGTTACTGTCCACTTCAGGGGCTATTTGTAATTAGCACCATCTGCATTACTGTGTGTAGATATTTATATGAGGATTTACTGATGGATTTAGCCTGGCATGTTCATGCCATTAATGTCTCTACATCCAATCTCTTTGTCATTGTATCAGTGTCTTTGAACCATTAAAGAGAGAGAGATTTTTTGTAAGAATGGCTATTTCATTAAACTCAAGTTGGGAGTAAATGGATTAATTCCAAAAATTGGAATATGGATTTCTATAATCATATGCATTATGATATTGTGCAGCATGGCTCCTGTGATAGCAGAGACTCATATTCTCTCAGGGCACCAATATTCTGTGCTTTTAGAGATTTAAAATTCAACTTTCCACCTGAACAGCAAAATATCTGCTTTATCACTCTTGCAGTGCAGTGGCAGGGTAGGACTTCAAATTAATTAGAAACATTACTCTTCAAAACTTTAGAAGGAATGTATTATTAACTGTCAGTAATCAATGTCTTACATTCAACATCTGCTTTTAGGTCTGATAAGGGACATGAATTTCACCCATTTGTTAAACTGACCTGTCTGGTTTTAATACATATACCAGTTTTGAGCTATGGTCACAACACACAAATTTCAATAGTTTATTTCAGATCAGAGTATTTTAAAATAAAAATGTTCAGGCACATGCTTAGCCAAGACCCTAAAAAAGAAAGATATGTCCTCAAAAAGTAAAGAGTGGAAATAGGGAATGAAAATGGAAAAGTTAGGAAAAATTTGTTGCTGAAGATATCCACCTAAATAGAGATGGCTGTCTAAGCCTTTGCTTTAAAGGACAGTTTAAAGTGGTAGGAACTGAAAGAAACCTGAAAAATAAATCACAGTTACAAACATAAATGCAAACTTTTTTATTTTCCCCTGATTTGTCCTACTGAAGCTCAGCCTCTTCCTAATGTACACAATTTTCCTGTTTTAGTCTTTCTTAAATCTTGCTATTTCACAGTGATGTGCACCGGGGTGGAGGGAGGACAGTGGATAGTGCAGGCTTCTCTCTAGATCTCAGTGAAGAATGGCATGACAGAAAAAAGCATAATAAAATAGCTATTACAGGAATGAGATAGAAATAGGAAGTAGGATAGTAAATCCTGCATTCCTTCAGATATAAATACTATACAAAGGATAAATATTTTCAGGACAGTTACAGAAGAGAATCACGTGCAGGATTGTGAGGTATAGGTGCAGATGTGAGGTATAGATGGCTATTTCACCATCCCCTTTGTCAAATCCTGAGCTGTTTGGAAATAATGGTCTTGGAAGAAGCGCTGAGGATTTTCAGTGATCAGACCTGCTGAGCATGGAAAAATGGTCTGATGGTATAGAGGTGTAGGAGAAAGGGTTTGTTAGAAGTATAAAAAAATCCCTGTTTCTGTGTGAGTCACATTGACTTACTTGGTAGTAACATCTGTTTTGTCAAAAATATTGCAATAAACGGTAGACCTGTATCATTTTACTGCACTGCCAGTTCATAATTTTTAAAGACGATGTCTGAGCCTCAGGGGAAAAGAATTTTATGAGTGTGGGATGCTGCCCCATGGGTTAGATTCAGAAGAGCTGAGGGAAGAGGGTATTTGATGAGAGTTACTGGAGGAGAATGGAGCATCCTCTGCTGAAGTACACACCTGGAAAGGCTTGTGGAAATGAAGTGGGACAGAGATTCTGGAGAAGGAGCTATAAGCTCATCCATCACATGGCACATCTCATTGTTTAGAGCTTAGAGATGGTGGAAAGATTTCCTTAGCAACACAGAATGGGCCACAGACTCAGTAGTAACTCAGGAAGCCAAAGAAAGTTTCTGCAGTAAATAGCAAAATGGAAGAAAAGGAAAAATATCTGGAACAACTTCTGTTGTGCATCTAGGACGTAAGGGCACTGCATTTTTGATTAGTTTATCAATTCTTTCTGATGATTGGGATTTTGTAAACATACCGTGCCAAATTTTCCCACATATCTGATAATGATCTTCTGCTTTTAAGTCTATGATATATATTATAAATCATTGATATTTGTCTTTTCATTTGTCAGGGCACCACGAGGTCAGGTGCCTCCCCTGGGTATGTGATTGCAGTATTGGAGGGAGCTGTAGGCACTGAACAGGAACCATCAGAGCTACTGATGCCTTCAGAGCCCTGGACATTGATTTGTTTTATTTATTCATTAAGAGAATTAACATTTCTCAGTTCAAAGAAATATCTTGTTTGACATAATTCTTTTTGTGCTCCAATAAAACATGTTTAATAATACACGACTAAGCTATGAAGTTCTGTGGCCTCCTGGAATGAAGGAAAGCTAAAGCTTTTCTCATTTCAAAGCTCTGTTAAAACAGAGTCTCAGTGCTATTGCTAACAATTTTGAATAGCATAATGACACAGGCTTATCGTCAAAAGGAGAATATATTTTTCAAAGGTTCTGTATAGATGAGGATATTTTCACACTTTATTTGGGATAGTAGCACCCACTAGGATAAACCAAGCAATCATTTGATGTCAAAAAATCTTCAGAGGAAGCAAAGGCAGCAAATTTGTTCCTGTGAACGCTGAGGATCTGGAAAGATATCATAACAGCATCAGAGCTAAAGTACATCTCTGAGATCTTGAAATGCTTTCTAAGGAGCTGTCTGTAAGTCCTTGCTACCCATATGGTAAAAAAGGGTAAGTTTTAGAAGCTATAGAAACTGAACTGAGTAGCCCAATGATACACATCTACACATTGACACTTCAGACCTCTGTAAAAGTGTTTCAGAGAGAGCATCTTCACTTCTCCATCTCAAGATAAATACCACAGTGCTTGCTGCCTCTCCCTCCCTTTCCTCTTATGCTTTCTCTTTCAAAGCTTTCGCATACTTATTTTATCTTCTAGACATCAGGGGTAACATTTGGATACAGTTTAATTACTGTATTGCACTTCACACATTACCCCAGCTCAACAAGTTTGTATTTCTGGAAAACGGATTTCAGATTTTCGTGCCTTCAAAATTCCCCCTTGCATAGATAAACTTTACTCATCTGTTGTTGAAGCATTGTGTCAGTCTTAATTTGCATCAATACTTTTGTTCTTAATATACTAAAGGACAATTACTTAAATACATGTACAATGGAAAAAGTTACTATAGTAACTGAGTACTAGGAAAACAGCAGGAGAAAATGGAAGAGACGGACAAGTGTCTTTGAAATCTGTCCTTGTGGAAGGGATACAAGTGTTTGGGGGTCTGTTCTGGTTGGAAAGCAAAACCAATGAGAAACTCCAAGTCAGAAAATACAATTTATTAGGAAAAGGGAAAAGAAAACCAAAATACATGCAATAATACAAAAGAAAAGCCACTGACAAAGTCAGAATACAACCTGACACCCTGTTGGTCAGGGCACTGGTAGCAGTCCAGTTGGATTGGTGGCTGTAGATTATATCCAGGTGGGGATGCTTAGCTCCGCCCCCCTGGGCGGAGCATTTTACATTAGACTGTTGTCATTCTGTGAGTCATGTGGTGGGTCCATTAAACAGAAATGGCTCCTGGAGGGAGCTGTCTCTGAGTCGTGGAAAGGCATTGATGGGCCCATTAACAGGGGATAGGGGAGAAACAATAAATCACAGACCTGCTTCTGGTTTCAGCAACTCTTAGGATGGGAATAGAATATATGTTAACATTGTAACCTAGGACTGGGTCCTTAGAAATCTAAACAAAACTAACCAAACAAAAATACAAAAAACACAAACCCAAATAATTTCTATGGTGGATGAGCTTAGTATTTACTAGGAAAGCTACAACGGGAAATGAGAATCAAAACACATAAAATCATTTAGAATAATTATATTGTAGTATAAAAAATAGATTAGAGTGGCAGTAATAAATTACTTTTATTTAATAGATACAATGTACATCATAAGATTACTCATTGTCCTGGCCTCTATCTCAGCTTTTTCATGGAAGACTCACATGAAAGAAAACTCAAATCGCAAAAGGGTAATTTGATTGGTGGGGTCATTCTTCTCAGTTTCTCTGTTAAAGCTGTCAGGAAAGGAGAGCAGTTAGTGCTAGTGACTGATACAGGTACAATTTCTTTTTATTTTCCTTTTGTTAGATACAGCTTGAAGAAGTATTAATTATATTTTTTTTGTAGAACTTCAAGATATTTTCTTTGACTATCAGCAACTTAAAAGTGTAGATGCAATAAAATAAATATAAGATAACAGGAAATAAAAGGTCCAAAATGTTTAAGATCACAAAGCTTGTTTTGAACAATAGTTTACAGTGAGGCATTTTTCCATTTTAAGCCAAATAAATACTGAAGAGAAATTTTTCTGAACTGTATTTACAATATTATCAAGAAAACACTGAATGGGTTTTCCCTAATATATCTAAAACAAATAGCAAAAACACTAGCAATAAAATATTATCACTAAATGAAAATCGATTAGAAATCCAACTACATACTCCTTTACAGTCAGTGAGGAAATAAACACTTGGGCCAAATGCCATTGGTATTACTAGTCTTCACAGAACTCCCAATGCAGCATTTTAAAATCTTACTCCACTTGTGTTATTTATTTTTCTTCCTTAGTGGAAGTTGAGAGAAGAAGCAAAATTTTCCTTGGGAATAAAAAATACATAAAATGGCAATTTCTGCTGAAGCTATAGTGTATTAGGTGTTCATAAACTGATATACTTTTCTTTAATTTACTTATACATTCTTAAGTTGTGCTTTTTAAATGTTGAACTATTTCTTACTTAAAATGGAGTCTACGGCTATTAAACATAATTTAAAATATGGCACAAGAGATGAAGGATTAATGAAGCTTTTCAGAATGTCGGGAAAAAAACTGGATTCGCTTCAGTTTAAATTTTGATTGGAGATTAATTTGGCATATTAGGATTTGGAAATTTCCGCCTTTCTTGGCTCACCAGTGTGGAGAGCTTTAATGTGGAGAGCTTTATTAATAGTTGGTTAGCTGAGAAAGGCCATGCTGACATATTGCCACTGGTCAAGCTGAGAAATCAGCAGTCAGCAAGCTGAAAGGAGATGTCAGCAGCTTGCAATCAGTGGCCTTGCTGCAACATGGAGAAAGGGAGTAGAGATTAGTCCTGAATATCTCCTAAGAATATGTAGAAAGTATCAAAAGTAGGACCATAGGAATGTAAAAGTAGGTGTAACTGCTGATATGTAACTAACCAATCCTGAGCTCAACTTTTGCAATATGCATGAAGTTAATTACGAACTGTATTTAACCCGCTGTGCTGATCAATAAAATTGGGCCTGTGATGATCAACCTGATGTCCTGGTCTCCTTCCGTCGACAAATGGTGGAGAATGCGGGCAGCGCTGCGGGCAACGATGCGGCAACGTTGAACCCCTGTCCTTTTTTCTCGGATTACAAAGAAAAAAGGGAACTCGCCACGGTCCGGAAGTTGGGTGGGGGTCCTAGCAGCGGGACGGTGCCGGATTATTTACAAAGACTGGATTATTTATAAAAAGCACCCTTGAGGTTCACATCCGTGACTCAAGCTACCTACGTGCCGCCGAAGTCTGGAGCTGCGACAGCGCGCGCTGAATAGGTATGGATAGGCAAGCGGCATATGATTTATTCTCCTCATATTTAGAAAAGCGAGGGGTAAAAGAGATAGATTTAAAAAAGGAATTACCGGGGTTGTTAGCTTATGGTCATTCTATAGGTATGTTTACTAACCCACATACAGTACATGAGCTTTCAGAGTGGAAAAATTTTGGAGAGGTGTTAATGGACTCTGTGTTAGATGGGGATAAATCAGCTAAAAAGTTTGGGAAATTATGGCGGGTAGTGTATAATGCATTGCTTCAGCAGGTCTCTGAGAGAAAGGCAGCAGAAAGGGCTACAGAAGCTCATAAGAGGAATATAGGATATGGTCGTGAGGATGACCCTTTAGCACCTTCTGTAACTAAGATACTTATGCCTAAAAATCCCCAGCATAGTGGTGTTGAGGACATGCTTTTAGAAAGTGCGAAACCGTCTGCGCCTCCCTTGCCTGAGGGGGAAGGCGAGCCGGGTGGGGGAGGTAAAAGCAAGCCAGCTTTGCCTCCACAGCCGGCTTCAGGCGGGTCGGATGGTGGGGGGGGCAAGCCAGCTCTGCCTCCGCCGCCGGCTTTGCCTCCGCCGCTACCCCCGAGCAGGCCGGCTCTGGTTACAGCTCCAGCGGGGGGGTCCCTTCCCCCACGCGAGCCGGCTCTGCTCGAGCGTGCTCCGGTTTCAGCTTCGGCGGGAGGGGGGCTCCTTCCCCCGCGCGCGCCGGCTTTGCCTGAGCAAACTCCGGTTGCAGCTGCGGGGGGGTCGCTTCCCCCGCATGAGCCGGCTTCTTTCGGGCCGGCCCCGGCTTCACTGACAGCTCCAGCGGGGGGGTCGTTTCCCCCTCGCGAGCCAGCCTCTGCTTTACTGCCTTCCCAATGCGAAAATTCGGCGCCTGCACTAAAATGCCAGCAGCATAGCACCTCCAAAGAGCCAGCTCCCATCCCAGGGGCACACCGTGATCTATGGGGGGAAATGGCTAAACAAAGGAGGGAAGCTTGGTCTGCTTTGGCAAAAGAGGTGATGCAAATGGGAGATAGTGAAGCCGTAGAAATAGCTTCTAGTCTTGCATGTCCGGTTACTTATACACCACAATATGATGCACAGGGGAATTTAATGCATAATGTGGCAGCATATTCTGCCTTAGATTGGAAGTTGCTAGCTCAGCTACGTTCTACAGTTAGTCAGTTTGGTGTAAAAAGTGAACCTGTTAAGCAAATGTTAGATTATATCTTTAACACTCAGATTTTATGCCCAAATGACTTAAAAGGGATAGTGCGTTTAATATTTACTCAGCATCAACAATTATTGTTTAATGCACATTGGCAAGCATTAGTAAATGAGTCAGTTGCTGTACAACGGGCTCCGGGAGATCCATTGTATGGAGTGACAGTGGATGAACTTATGGGATTAGGAGCATTTCTGCGTACAGAGGCACAGATGATATTGGGACCAGATAAGCTTAGAGAGACTATGAGATTGATGCGTGCAGCGATAGATATGGTTAAAGAGCCAGGGGGATTACCAATTTATATGGGTATTAAGCAAGGTAGAGAAGAGTCATTCGGAAATTTTATCGATAGGGCGGCTGCTGCTATAGATCGGGCCGGTGTGGCAGACTTTCTTAAGGGGGCGATATTGAAGCAGTGTGCCCTTCAAAATAGTAATCCAGCAACCCAAAGAGTACTATCTACTTTGGGAGCAAATTGGACCATTGAGGAAGCATTAGAGCGAATGGCATTAATGCCAACTGCTTCACAGGCATTTCTAGTAGATGCTATAAAGGAGTTAGGATTGGGGTTACAAAAGCAGGCAGAGTCTAATCAGAATCAGGTGTTAGCTGCTCAGAATCAGGTGTTAGCTGCCCTTGCTCCTCTCCGAAGCGGCTCATTCACGCAAGGAGGTTCAAAGCCATTTCTCAAGTGCTACCGGTGCGGCTCTGAGGGACACACACGCCGAGCCTGCAGAGCAACTGGTATATGGTGTCAACACTGCCGATCCAGCTCCCACAACACCACAGCTTGTAGACGGCGGTCGGGAAACTGTCAGCAGAGCGCGTTTCACGGGGGCCGCGCCCAGACACAAGTAGCTGCCGTGACATCGGAGACACCAGCACCAGCTGCCGCGACATCGCAGCCACCTCCTGCCTGCAACCCGCAACAACAGGGAGCCTCGGTTTGGACTTATCTGCCGCAATAGAAGTAATAATAATGACCAATCTTCCTGAGAAAATACCAACTGGAGTAAAGGGTCCTCTTATATTAAATGGACAAACATGTGGAGCATTATTATTAGGACGCTCTTCTACAACTATGTTGGGATTATTTGTTTTGCCTGGAGTTATTGATGCAGACTTTACAGGGGAAATACAAATCATGGCTTACACCCTCTATCCTCCAATTAAAATTACAAAAGGACAACGTATTGCACAATTGATACCACTATCACAAATGACCTCTGGAATACAACCATTTACTGAACAAGCACGGGATGAAAAGGGTTTTGGCTCCACTGGTGTTACACTTTTAACTGTGGATTTACAAAACAGACCAAAGCAAAAGGTCACAGTTACTTATGGGCATGAAAGCATAACCCTTTATGGATTATTGGATACAGGAGCAGATACCAGCATTATTTCTCCAGAGGCATGGCCACAGCATTGGCCTCTATTCCCATCAGCAAACATGCTCACCGGAGTAGGAGGATTTACATTGGCAAGCAGGTCGCCCTCTTTGTCTGTGTCCATTGAAGATCAACAAATATCTGCTGTGTTTTCAATTGTGCAACTGCCTCCTACAGTCTCCTGCCTAATTGGAAGGGACATTTTAACGCAACTGGGAGTGGTGTTAACTAATCAGCACCCTTTGGGGTAATTGCCATTGCTTGGACTTTCCCCATTCCACTCACCTGGAAAACAGATACACCGGTGATGGTTAAGCAATGGCCTCTAAAAGGGGAAAACCTTATGCATGCTCATGAATTAGTGGAGGAACAATATTCAAAGGGACATTTACGACTTTCCACGAGCCCCTGGAATACACCTATTTTTGTGATCAAAAAGAAATCAGGGAAATATCGTTTAATACATGATTTGCGGGCTGTAAATGATCAAATGGAACCTATGGGGGCCTTACAGCCTGGTCTTCCTAATCCAGCTATGATTCCAGAACATTGGCCACTCTTAATCATCGACTTAAGGGACTGTTTCTTCACCATTGCCCTGCATCCTAATGATGCAAAAAGATTTGCCTTTACTTTACCAGCAATAAATCGTGGAGAACCAGATAAAAGATTTGAATGGATTTGTTTGCCACAGGGCATGCGGAATTCCCCGACTTTATGTCAGCTTTATGTTGATGCAGCATTACAGCCACTACGTCGCAGGTGGCCAGCAACTATAATATACCATTATATGGATGATATCTTGTTTGCACAGCAACAACCATTTTCCTCTTTGCAGATTGACATTATTAGAAATACCCTTGCTTCATATTCACTTGATATTGCTTCAGAGAAAATTCAAACTACAAAGCCCTGGAAATATTTGGGATGGACTTTGATGGATCAAAAAGTGATACCTCAAAAATTGGAGTTACAACTGGACATTAAGACTCTACATGATGCACAGAAATTACTGGGGGACTTACAGTGGCTAAAGCCTATTGTGGGAATACCGAATCATTTGTTAGAAACCCTGCGGCCTTTATTAAAGGGTGTTGACCCTACTACTCCTGTATGTCTGACACAGGAGCATCGTCTTGCCTTGCAACAAATCAGTGACTGTGTACAACAGGGGTACGTGTCTCGTCGACAACTCGACCACCCTATTGACCTTACTATCTGGAATAGCCCTTGCCACCTGCTTGGTGCTCTCTCTCAACAACAGGAGAAAACGGGGGAGATACAGGTGTTGGAATGGTTGTCTCCACCATTACAGCATAAGAAAACAATATGTTCAAAAATTGAACAATTGGCTGCATTAATCAAAAAGGGGCGTCTCAGAATTCTTGAAGTGGATGGTAGAGAACCTGCTACCATTAGACTGCCTATGGAAAAAGAAACCTTGGACTGGTACCTGATCAACTCAAAGGATTTACAGGAAGCATTATTGACATCATCTGCAAAAGTGGATACCAGCAAATTAGTGCCTAGAGTTTTGCAATGGATGACAGAATGGAACTGGATTACTCGACCCTTGAGAGAAGAACGCCCTATAGAAGGAGCTATTACAGCCTTTACTGATGCAGGAAAGAAGTCAAGGCGTGCTGCTGTCACTTGGCAAGAAAAAGGACAATGGAAACATCAAATCATTACAGCAGACCCTGCGGATAGTTTACAAACTTTGGAATTGTTGGCAGTAGTATGGGCAGTATCCAACTTACAGGGACCTTTAAATGTGGTTACAGACTCTATGTATGTTGCAGGAGTAGCCAAACGAATAGAGGAAGCAGCAATTAAGGAAGTGAATAATAAACGATTGTATGAGTTGTTGGTACAATTAAGGAAAGCTCTACGGGAAAGAAATGCAGCGTATTCTGTGATTCATATCAGGAGCCATAAATGGTCTGAAGGTTTAGGAGAAGGAAATGAACGTGCAGATAAATTGGTTACTCTACCCATTGATAACACTTGTCCTATTGATAAGCATACATTGGCCAGAGAAGCACATAGTAGATATCATCAAAATGCAAAAGGATTAGCAAAACAATTTGAATTGAGTTTGTCAGAAGCCAAAGCTATTGTTAGAGCATGTCCAACATGTAGTTATCACAATAGTGGAATAGGCTTAGGCATTGGAGTTAATCCTCGGGGTTTAGAAATAAATGAAAAATGGCAAATGGATGTTACACATATTGCCAGATTTGGTAAAGTCAAATGTGTGCACGTCACTATAGACACGTATAGTCATTATATATGGGCTACAGCTCAAGCAGGAGAGAAAGCTATACATGTTATCAGACACCTGTTAAGTTGCTTCGCTGTCATGGGAGTTCCAAAAAGTATTAAAACAGATAATGCTCCAGCTTATGTGAGTGCTAGAGTTCAAAAATTTCTGAATCAGTGGTCGGTTAAGCATGTGACAGGTATTCCACACTCCCCTACCGGACAGGCAATAGTGGAAAGAGCAAACGGTACCCTTAAGCAATATATTGAAAAACATCAGGATTTGAGAGATCCACAAGCATGTTTGGCTAAGGTGTTGTATGTAATTAATCATTTATGTATTTTTGGGGAAGATGATGCCCCTCCTGCAATCAAGCATCATCCAAGGTCAGGTCAGGAAAATACTAGGGAAACAGAGGTCTGGGTTAGGTATAAGAACCCCAGTACAGGATTATGGGAGAAACCTGCAAAAGTGTTATATTGGGGTCGGGGATATCTTTGTGTTTCCTCACCTACAGGGCCTCTGTGGGTGCCTGCTAAGTGGACTAAACCTGCTTCTGATGCAACGCTTGGTGGACCACCTCACGGAGGAGGACAAGGAGCGACTGAAGAAGAAACTGCTTTTGGTCCTTCGACCGCTACTGATACGGCTGAGGGGATACTCGGGAGTGGAGCACATAGCACTGTCACCCTACAGTTGGACAATCCAGGAACTGGTTGATTTTGCTGAATCATTATCAACTTTTCGTTTAACAAATCCATCAAAAGAACATTGCTATGCCTGTCACGATCCACATTGTGCTGCTTGGGTAGCCCTGCTTTGTGGGGGTTGTGATAGAATTTTTTGGTTAGAACAATCGTTAATGTGTGATTTGTGGTGTCACCCTTGTTATTTTGAGCAGCGGAGGAGAGAGAATTGGCAACTTGAATTAAGGAGACAAACAGGGATAAATGCGTATGAAGCTTTACGTCTTTATGAGTCTCCTGAACAAAAAATTCTTGCTTATTATCGATGGGAAGTACAATGTTTTGAGAGGAGAACTGAGATTCAGAGTAAATCGCGCATAATCTCTGTAAGGTGTAGAAAAGTAGTACCTTTAACACAGTGCTCAGTTGTAGGACCCTTCACGGGGAATCCTGAAAGGGCACTAGACCACTGCATTGAAGAATTGCAGAAATTGAGTTTGCGAGTGACAGGACCAGTATCAATAGGGGCAGCAAGTTTGAAGATAGATAAGAAAAAGAAGGCAAAAAGGGGTAAAGCTAACTTGCCTTCAAACTTATCTCACAAAAAATGAGGTTTGTTCTTGTTATATTGCTTAATGCTGTAATAGGTGAAGCAGTAGAAATAACACGTTTTAGTCAGCCAAGAAAAAATTTATGGGTAACACTTGCTAACCAAATCAACCAATCATCACTTTGTCTTAGTCTTGGAGGAGTCACTAACCCATTTCGAACGTGCCTAGTGGGACTTCCGGTATGGTCTCCTGGAGAATTTTGCAGTTTGATAAAAAATCAGACCTTATGTATGTCTAGCATGTCAAACATTAAATTGCCAGAGCAACAAGGTTATACTGCAGGTCAGAGTGATGGCTATCGTCAATGTTTACTGATCCAATCACTCAACACCTCTTTGCATTCTCCTCCTGAGGAATTGGACCTTTTTGGCAGTGCAAACGCCAGTTTGTCTAACACTACAGATGGTGGATGGTTTAGCTTTAAGTCTTCAAACCGACCACAAGAAACATGGGCCACCCTAGATTCATTCCTGAATGTGAGTGAAATCTCTCCGCAGCATTACAGTAAATGTAACAGCACAAAGATCACTGCCCCAATGAAA